>NC_052154.1:26279576-26587845 GCF_902713615.1 Scyliorhinus canicula | reverse complement strand
AGCATCTCGAGTGTCAATCCCGACTCCGGCGAATCTGACTCCGTTTTTCATTGGAATCGATTGTGTTCCACGTGGGGCCGGTGCTGGCCCATTAACAGCTGAGGAATTGCTCCGGGTGCGGCGCCAATTTTGCTGGCGAAGAAACCCACTGATTCTGTCCCCATATCAGTACTTAGTCTCGGAAATGAAGAATCCTGCCCTCTGGATTGATATAAGTTTTAGAATGCTAAAACAATGACTTGCTTGCATCGCTATTGTGCATATATTTACTCTGAGGTCAGGTTTGAACGCAACTAAATGTCGTTGATTGTGCTCCAAAGTACCAAGGCGCTTCTCACTGGGGCAGTTTAAAGTCTTTTTAACAAGGTCAGTTCCTGGGATCAATATGGGAACTCAGTGGTCTGTGACACAAACCTATTTTTCCAAACAGTACCCGATTCCCTTTTTTCCCAATTAAGGGGCAATTTAGTGTGGCCAATGTACCTACCCTGCACATCTTTGGGGTGCGGGTGAGACCCACGCAGACATGGGGAGAACATGCAAACTTCCCATGGGCAGTGACCCGGAGCCGGGACTGAATCCAGGTCCTCGATGCCGTGAGGCAGCAGCGCTAACCACTGCGCCACTGTGCCGCCCCTTGCAACACAAAGCTGACCGCCACACCACATTCCAATACCAGAAACATGGAATCTACCTCAGTGCAAACCCTGCCAATTATAATCTTAGCTTTTCTTAAGGATCGATTGAAACAAAAAGAAAGAACACATTTTATTAAATTGCACTTTTATGTTGCTCGAAACACACTCTTTTGCACAATTTCAGGATACTTGCCTATTCTTTCATTAAATTTGCATGTGTTTTGTTTGCGTCGAGGTCTAGTATTAATCATATTTCACAAAATTTACAAATCTTTTTTCTCATAACCTCTCAATCAGTTGGCTGTGGGTTCTGGGCCTTGGATTTAATCTGTGAGCAGGAAGGTTTACAGAGCCAGAGGCTGAATTAAATTGTGACACACTGACTTCAAATGCAGGTCAGGGAAGGAAGGGTTTTCTCACGTCAACTGTGGATATTTTATCTGTAGCCTTCAGTTGAGAGGTAAGAACAAAGGCAGCAGTATATTTGCTATTTGGGGGACACTCCTTGTCTACTTACTGCTCTGTTCATGGTGAAAATTGTAGTTCTCAGCAGATGGTTTTTTAAAAAAGTTCCGATGTGAGACCCAGCCGATTGGATTGCTGAGTAAACTGTGGGTGGGACGAACAGGGCTCCATCAAGCGTCCTATGAGTTCCTCTGCCACTTTTGGTCCTCAGTACCATTCTTGTGTACCAATGGGTGGAATGCATTGGGGGCCAAGGACTGTGCTCCATATGAATCACCCCCTTACACAGCTGAGTATGAACTTCCCGCTAATTGGGGACGGATTCTACACTGGCGACGGGGGTGAAGTGCGTTATACCGCTGACCCACTTCGTCCAGGCCCACAGAGACCGCCACGCCAAACGGTGAGATGCCATATTGCAGTTTGATTTCGATGACTGGACCCAGTATGTCGAGTGGGTGTAATATTTCTTTTCGTCGAACGCCATCATTGTGGATGAACGACAGACTGTTATCCTGATGACTGCAGTCGGGGGACCCATTTATGCGCTCTCAAGAGCCTCATGGATCCAGACAGACCAAACTTCAAGATGTTTCTCTGGACGTGTGGTGTGGGGGGAGAGGTGTTACGACCGCTTTGGGTGCCAAGGACTGTGCCCCATATGTTTCCCTCCTTACACAGCCGAGTATGAATTTCCCTGATAATTGGGGGCGGGGTTGGGGGAAACAGCTCCGTAAAAAACCCTGACCTGAGTGCAGGTCGGGCAGGATGGTCCTTCGGGGAGAGGAGTGATAGTTTTATTATTTTATTACCGTGCGTTCCTCTTTCTCCCATTTGGGTTCCCCAATATTGAATATGAAGTGACATATCCCAGGGTTCTCCAAGGGCGACTGGAGGTTGCTTCAGCCTGAACGGCACTGTGGCACAGTGGTTAGCACTGCTGCGTCACAGCGCCAGGGACCAGGGTTCAATTCCAGCCTCGAGTGACTGTCTGTGTGGAGTTTGCACTTTCTCCCCGTGTCTGTGTGGGTTTCCTCCAGGTGCTCTGGTTTCCTCCCATAGTCCAAAGATGTGCAGGTTAGGTAGATTGGCCATGATAAATTGCCCTTAGTGTCCAAAAGGTTAGATGGGGTTACAGGGATAGGGTGGGAGAGTAGGTGCTTGTTCAGAGGGTCGGTGTGGACTTGACGGGCCGAATGGCCTCCTCATACACTGTCGGGACTCTATGAAGCAGGTGCTTCTTTATTTTTCATTTTTATGTGGCTGGGGGAGGGGCATTAATGCTGCTCCTGGCCCCATCAAGCTTCTCACTCTGCTTCTGTCTCCATCCATAATCCACTCCTAAAACTGCCTTTCTGTCTCCTTATAGGAGCATCTGGACTTCCCACTGCCCTGCCATCTGGCTAAATTCCTGTAAGAGCACATTCAGTTGCTGCAACTTGCCAGCATTCGGCAGGTGATGTCTGGGCATGGCCCCCTGGTGTCAATTTTCACCTGCCAAATAAATAGTGCTTTGGCTTCGAAATCAAACTGCAATATGGCTACATGGAATGATTAAAGCATTTGTATGACATGCATGATCTCAAAAGGCATGTCAATCTTAATGGTTTGTTTTTATTGTCAATGCTGAAATTCCTGAATTTTGACCCCATAAAGATAATACCATGCCCCCACCAGGCTGTCAACCATTTTCTTTTCAAAGGGTAGATTAGAATATATGGCGGATACTTTCAAATGGCACTTTCAATGATCTGGCGTTTGGTTCTCCATTCACTGTGACATTTTCGTAGCTCGTGATTTGGTTAATCACATTCTAACCTCTATTCTAACCTTTGATGCATTTGTCGCCATTAAAACGATTATTCTCCCTCCCCCTGGTCTTCCCCCTGGTACAGCCCTTAGTCCTAATCCCCATGCCCAAAGGATGAAGACTTGAAAATTTGTGACACATTTACTCATTCGAAACCAGATCTGGCTGGGCCATTTGGAGGACTATCAGCTCCTGTTTTCCTTTGCTGAAACAAGTCATTATCCCAGGAATCACCCTGAAATGCAAAGATAGCCACCAGCTTCTCTCTGCCACTACAAACTGCATTCTTAAACCCCTCTCCATATCTCCTCACCCTCCCATCCAAATATGAGGAGCTCATGTACTTCTTTGTCACAAACCCTGTGACCATCTGATCAGCTCTCTCTGGCACTACTGTCTCTACTAATAGAGCTATAAGCCAAATCTTCTTTAAGGTTCCCTTTTTCCTGATCCTGCACCAATTCTACTGCCCTACACAAATCTATCTCTTGACCCTTGCTATATCTCATCTGCATAATGCCACTTGGTAGCATCAATCGAAAACACATTCTTAGATTCCTAGATTTTGAATCAGAGATAGAATGTGGAGCACAGAAAGAGGCCACCTGGCCCATTGAGTTTACACCAGGTATTTTGAAGAGCAATCCAGTCAATCCCACTCGCCCACTCTTTTCCCATATCCCTTTGGGTGAGTTCTCCGTTCCCCATTTCTACCTTTCACCACCTCATGCTGCTTGTCCAGCATTCTGTAATGGATGAGAAGGGAGTTCAGCCAATTAAATATTGGGAAGACCAGAGTTATTGGGTGCGATTGAACAGTCTCATCACGCCCGACTCAGTGACGCAATGGGGCCGTTAAATCTCACAAGAGGCCTCTCACGGGATTTGCGATGCTCGAAACGCCTCGTGAGATTTAACGAGATTTGGCGAGATGTTACTATCTGGATCTCACCCTCGCTGGGTAAGATGAAAATTTACATATTTTACTGAGTAGTTATGTCAGCTCTTGATGCTTCCGAGTCCCTGGAACGAATGCCCAAGTCTAGGAGACCTCGCCATGCCACCCTTTAGCACTGGTCCACACAAATGTGGACCAAGTGTAACAGCACCTGGAGTGGTCTCCCAGGACATTGGAGGCCTCCAGATTGTCGGGCTCTGGGCAGAGTCGTAACCTGGCAGTCCCACTGCCATCCTGACACCTTGGCGCTGCCAGACTGACACCTTGGCGCTGCCAGACTGGCACATTCACACTGCCACCAGGGCACCCTGGCATTCCCACCTTGGGCTGCCAGGTTGCCCAGGTGGCACTGGCAGGTTGGCAAGGGTACTGCCAGGTCTCCAGGTTGTCCATTCCAGGTATCAGGCCTGAGGGTGCCCTGCCCTTATGAGGTGGGGGGGTTTGGGGGGGGGGGGGGATCTGGAGGCCGGGGTGGGGTGTCCGAGTGGGCCAAGAGATCAGGCCAGCATTTAAAAGTGGGGCCCTGATCTCTTCCTGCTCTGATTGCTCAGCTAGTCGGTGCAGGAAGTGAGGCAAATGCAGCCTCGGTGGGGCGTTCCTTGCTGAAGCCAAAATCAAAACAACCCAATTTGATAGATAGTTAATTCTTGGCGCTGCAGGCACTGAGAAACAACCCACTAACGCGCCCAAAACGGGTCTCCAGTTTTTTCCCATTAAATCGCTCCCGTTATCTTTGGTCCCCAGCACAAATTTAATTTCCTAGCCATGGACGCCCATCCCTCCTATTGGCAACTGTCTGTGGCTGGATTATTTAGAAATCTGCCATCCTATTGAGCCAGAGATAAACCTCCAGCCACATCTTCAAGACCATCTCTTTCCATCTGCATAACATCACCGATGTCTGTTCCTATCTCAGTTTATCTGCTGCTAAAACTCTCATTCACACCTTTACTATCTCCGACTATTCCTCTGCTCTTCTGGCTGCCTCCTCAGTTTCTGTGCATCATAAACTTGTCTTATTCAAAGCTCTGCTAAATATACCCTAACTTGCACCAAGTGCCATTTACTCATCAGCCCCGTGCTCGCTGACCCACAGTGTCTCCCGGTCAAAACATTGCTTGATTTTCAAATTCTCTTCCCATTTTCCCACCCTTAGCCTCACATCTCTGTAATTTCCTCCAGCCCTACAAGCCTCCAAGATTTCTTTGCTCTCCCAATTCTGGCTTCTAGTGCAACTCTCTATTTTAAGCATGCCCCCATTGTCTTTTGTTGCCAAGCTCTAGATTTACCTCCCAGATTGCTCGCCCTCTCTCTCTTTCAACCTTCTAAGACATTCTAAAACCTATCTGTTGGATCAAGCTCCTCTGCTAATATTTCCTTGTGTGGTTTGTTGTCAGATTTTTGTTTGAAACCCTTAGGATCTTTGACTGTGTTAAAGGTAGTATATCAATGCAAGTTGTTGTACACATTGAGAAAGGGTAAGTCACAGAAAATACACCCTTGAATAGTACAGACCCGGTAGCTTTCAAGCACTGAAAATCTGATTGCAGTGACTCCATAATAAATGAAATTTTCCCAAGACATTTTCCATTGCTAATCTGTTCTCCCCAGACGTCATACAGTTTTGCAATGTTTAACTTGTTTCCTTTGTTTGTTCTTTCATAACCATTATTCAGAAATGGCCTGATCCCATTGGCAGTGTGGTTATTCTTTCCTGCAAGCTCAATTTGCCTTAATTGGTTCTGCTGGAAAGCTTCATACAAGAAGAATATAGAGACACATTGAAGAGAGAAAGACTAAAGCAGAGAAATAGAGTCATAAGGGAGGAGTGGAATGCCTGACTAACAGGAGCATAAAAAACATGACTGGTGCTTAATCAACAGCACCAAAGACCCATGAACTGTCAGTTATAAAGTATTGCTCATGACATCGCATCTGGTAAACTTAAGTGTTCCTCTAGGATCATCTTGAAATAATATTGTGTACAAAAAGGATGTTTAGATCATTCTGTAGTTTGGCCTCTGCATTACTTCCTCAATGAATCCTCCACCAAGGGAATCCATGGAGAGAACCAGGAAGAAACATTCCAATTGAAAGGTTTGGGAATGACTCTGCAAAACTGACTTGATCTGAACCAATTATATTTTTCTGAGCTTCCCCAGTTTACATCAAAATGAATATTGGCATAATGTCAATTACTTGCGCTATTAACAATAACAGCATAAAGTCCCAGTTGGGTTTGCTACAAACATTGGAATCCAGCTGCACATGTGTCGGAACATACACGATGCACGGTATGATAAATGACTGTGAATGGGGCAATCTTTTTTATTTGGATCAAACCAGAACAGTTTTTGTGCACAGTGAGGGTAATCTGGTTTCACAAGTGACATGCACCTCTTCAGGGTCACAGCTAAGTTTAATTGGAGCAAACCTTTCCTTGGATGCTGTGGATAGCTTTTGGTTGGATTGTCCATGGTTCATGTTAAGGGTGGCAGTGGCAGATAGAGTCAGATGATTGAGATTATGCCTCTTCAATCAGATTCTCCTAATTTTCTTTCATTATAGTTAGCCATGATTGGACTAATTTATCATTCTCATAGTGCGATTAAGGGTAGAGGAATGTCAACAACCAATTATTGTGTTTCTATTTATTATACATTTCAGAGGATTTAGCTACATGCAAAGTATGAGAGTTATATTATTAAACTAGTGATCCACAAGATTGGATTAATAATCCAGACAAGGTTCGAATCCTTTCTTTGAATTCATTTTTTTTTAACTCGAAATAAAATGTTGGTATCAGTGAAAGTGACCAGGATCCTGTTGGAAAAAATTAATTGCTTCAGAAACCAAAGGTAGATTTAAGGGATTCATATTTGTATTGATCAACATTAGAAATAAGGTATAAGTTTAGGCGGGTTCACTTTAATGTTTCTGTGCCTGGAAGGGGCCTAGCCTATAGTCTGCTTAATACTGGACAAAGGTGTTTGTGTATGTGGGGTTTGCTTTCAATTCCAACTGAGATTCTATTGTGAAGAGAGAGCAACGGCATGAAGAATAATTATAGTTGCTTAGCAACTAGAGGCCCTTATAAGGGGTTAAAACTTTATTTTATTCTTTAGTTTTTAGCTGGAAGCTACAGCAGTTGGTGACAGGCAGCTAGACAGGGAGCATTTCTCTCAGCTTTGTTAAAAGAAAAGCCATACAATGGAGGAATGGTTAAGAAAATCAGTGCAAAAAATATAAAGGCCAACTACTTAAGGAAACATAGAGAAATGAAAAGGAGTTTTCAGGCAGTCTGAAGTTAAAGGAACAAAGTGGAACAAGGAGAACATTGTACTGTTAATATCAAGTCACAGAGCTGTAAAAGAGCTGGCTAATGAGAATTCAGAAAGATATCTCAAGTGGTTCTAAGGTTTGTGATATCTTACTACAGTTTATGAGACGTTAATTGAAATAATTGTGGAGCAATCGGTGGCTATATATTGTAATTTGAGTGTATAACAGCAGTGTAGGTAGAGAAATCCTAAAAAGGGTTCATGTAAAACCTGGAGTGGATTCTTTAGTAGAAGTGGAACGGAAGCTCTGTTCACAGGTGTCTTTTGGAAAACATGGACTGGATTTCAGAATGCAAAGCATGATTATGAGAGACGGTTTTAAAGCATGTTTTGGAATTGAAATTTGGAAACTCTCATATGGCAAACATCCGGGGGGGGGGGGGGGGGGGGGGGGGTTCTGAGGAAGAAATCCACACACACTAACTTGGTTTCAGAGCAGAGTGTATATTTGAACACAGTCAAAGGGACGTTGTATGTCAATGAGACTATTGTAGCTTCAAATGTACTGTACCATCCGTCTTAATCTTAAAATTTGTGTGCAATTTTTAACCTAAGTGGACAGTAAATGCGTTTTGTACTATAATCCATTTTTTTCATGTTTAATAAATGTTTCTTTTCTTGTTATTCAAATTAATTAGCCATCCTGTGACTCTGTTCCTCCACATTTGATCAAAACTAGTAAAGGTTACGGTGTTTTGAGTCAGAGTTCCATTCTGGGATTCCCCCCCCCCCCCCCCCCCCCCCGCCCTACCCCGCCTCCCCAGTTATAATATCTACTTGATCGTAACAGGATGGAAACGTGCCACCGTTACCTGATCTGACCTATATGTCTCATCCTGTGGGTTGGCTATAAAATGTCCGCTGTAGTGACCTAACAAGTCCTGCAGTTGTATCAAATAACCAACAATGGTTCAAGAAGAGGACCTACCACAACCTTCTCAACGCACATCGTGCTGGACAACACTCATGTCCGGAGAATGAATAATAATAAAAATAACCATAAAAACTGGCATCTGCACTACAGAAACTAAATTTTCAATCTTTATTTCTCTTAGAAAAGTGTTCTATTTCCCTAATTCCCACAATCCGCACCCTAGATACAGTGCCATGGAATCTTGTGTTGACAGTTAATCTTTCTTTTCTACTATTGCGCGTTGTAATCAGTTAGTGTACATTCTTGACACTCTTCAACTGTTCACAAGATTGTCCTGGTTTTTTTAAAGATGATTTTTGAATAAACCTAAGACTGGCAAATCAGACCTGTCCTGAAAGGAAAAATAGAGCCAATTCTGCTGTCCTGAGTACAAAACGGATGAGTTTCCTTATTCTGAAAGTTACTGGCGATTCCAGTTGAGTGCATAAAAAAGAGTCAATTTTAACTATTGTGCGACTAATCCTGTCAATGGGAAGCCGGCTCTACTTCACAGGCCTAGCCACATAAACACTAGCCTCTCATTGCACTTAAAAAAAAAACATATCAGGGTCTAGCAAGCTGGCACCTCATTGCAGCTCCCTGGTTCCAGATGGCACAACCTCAGGCATCAGTTGCTGGGGCTCACTGGGCTAAATCGCTGGCTTTTAAAGCAAACCAAGCAGGCCAGCAGCACGGTTCGTATCAGCCTCCCCGGACAGGGGCCGGAATGTGGCGACTAGGGGCTTTTCACAGTAACTTCATTGAAGCCTACTCGTGACAATAAGCGATTTTCATTCATTTCAGTTGTTTGGAAGATGGTTTGGGCGGGCGGAAGCAGCAGCTCCCATTTTTGTGAAGCCTGTATGAGCAACCCTCCTCATTCTGCTCCGACAAAAGCAGTTGCGATACATAATTCGGCATCTTCATCTATCTTGCCAGGTGTACTGAGTGAAGCATCCACAGTAGTTGCTGTAGGCTGTTAAAAATGCATTAGAAGCCCACGTACATTACAAGCTCAATGAATAATTTTAAACCTGAGATTACCATGAGTACAAGGGATAACAATCCAGAGCAGGTAGCTGAAGGTAGAATACAGATAAGCCACAATCTCATTAAATGGCAGAGCAGGCTTGAGGGGCTGAATGGCCTACTTCTGGTCCCTACATTCCTATCATAGGACTCTGATTTGCATAGATTAATGAAACAGGCCAAGGGTGGTGGAGGCAGTGGGGGGAGGGTGTGGTGGGGGCGTGGCCTGGAGTAGATAGAAATAGAGAGGATAGTAAGCACATCGCCTTGATTTTAGCGTCCCTGCGGTGCCACTTCTTTCATCAGAAGGAATTAAAATTTCCCCTTCTGTTTTTTAAGTGGATTTGGTGTAAAGTGCAGGATTTTTAGATGGAGATAGTATGCTTCATCCTGACTTACAGATAAGTAAGAACTACTTGGATTTTATTTTAAAATGAGTGTGTTTTTGCTTGGCTGAGTTCTGGGTACAGCTATATGGGTTTTGCTAGAACAGTAGTGTTATTTAGCTTGACTGACACTAAATCTGAGCAGCTTGTACTTATTTTAAATTTAGTTTGTTTTAACCCGCCTGGCTATGAAACGAAAGCTGCTTGGATTTTATTTAAATCACTTGGTTAGCTAGCCAAAGCCTTATGAAGTGCAGACTTTGCATTTTATTTAATGCAAACACTGACAAATAAGTAAGAGGCACGCAACAGCTACCCAACTGTCTCCCCCTTTCCCTCTCTAAGCAGCATATTGATGAATCTACAATCCTGAAACCAGCCAACGGGGCATAGAACAGAGCAGGTCATATAGTTAAAGACAAAATCCCTTAACCTCGCCTATAAAGATCAAAATGTCCCAATTCCACTGCTACTCCCACCCAACCCCTCCAGCTCCACTAAGAAAAATAGTACATCTGCCAGGTCCACCTTCTCATAAATCTTTTTTCAATCAAAAATGCAATTGCAGACTGACTTCAAAAATTACTTCCACTACTGATGATCCTAAGGCTAGTACTATCAAAATCCCAAAGTAATGCGGCAATACGGTTGTGTGTTTGTTACTATTTCTTCCATGGATACTTGCGCTTTATCTCCTGAGCATTTTACCTGAATCAATAACATTGTCATCTGTCAGGTTGCTACTCTTTATATTCCAAACTTCCTCCTCTGACTATGAAACTGCTCTTCTTCCTCAGCGATATTCACTGCTACCATCCTCTCTGCCATTATTACCACTAATACTGTAACAAAGACCATTTCTCCTTCTCTCATGACAACATGAGTTGATAACTACTGTTTTCCAATGTACCTTCAGTGAAGAATGCTGGCTATGAATCATGTTTTATAACTATCTGTTGTCCTGTAACTTCTCATTAGTGATTACATAGAAATAGCTAATTTGGCCGAAATGGTCCGTACAATGTTTATGCTCCGTACAAGCCTATTGCTACATTGAATTAAAAATGCTCAGCTTATGTTGCTATCTTCCTTGCTTAAAGTTGTTGAGGAGGATACCATGAAATATTCTGAAATGGGGAACAGGAGCTGATCACAGAGCCACTGCCACTCAGTATCATACGTAGTTAACATAGTGAGAATGGCAGAGCAGGCTTGAGGGCCTGAATGGCCTACTGCTAAGTAGTTGCTCAAATGCAATAGTGCCTGAATGTGTAAAAGAAGGTTTAATACATAAAGAATCATAGAATTTACAGTGCAGAAGGAGGCCATTCAGCCTATCGAATCTGCACCGGCCCTTGGAAAGAGCACCCTACTTAAGCCCACACCTCCACCCTGTCCCCTGAATCCAGTGACCCCCATCTAACGTTTTTGGACACTCAAATATAGCATGGCCAATCTAGCTAATCCATCTATGGACTGTGGGAGGAAGTCGGAGCACCCGGAGGAAACTCACGCAGACACGGGAAGAGCGTGCAGTCCCCACACAGACAGTGACCCAAGCCGGGAATTGAACCCAGGTCCCTGGCGCTATGAAGCAATGGTGCTAACCATTGTGCTAAAGGATAAGATTGAAATTAGTGTTCAATATTCTATTCTTCACCAATGTCCATTGGCTGTTGTCAAATAGATGCCAATATAGCTTATCATGGCCCCGTAAAACATTTTCCTACGTAGCTAATATATGTTAGCTCTATGTTTATGTGCTTTCTTGGTTTGCTGGTAATATTGCTCCTTTTTGATGTGCCATTCTACAATATGCTATTCCCATTAACCATTATCAGATGATGTTTTCGCCCTGCTCATAACTAACAGTGCCATTCACGGTATCATTTGAAAATGAATTGTTTCTCCATGTTATTGAGCACAGGTTATCCTTTGTCTGGTATGTATTTTCCGCAATCGATAACCCTCCTGTAATATTGTAGCTCTATTCTGCAGTTTTCTTCATTTCAGCGCCATTACTCAAGTGTTAGCTGGGATGCTTTATGACTAGTGATCAAAAACTGCTGTAATTGATGGAAGGTGCCGTACGAAGAATATAGGGGTGGGTGGGAGGCGGGGGTGGACAACAATGTCTTTTAAACAAGCACTGGCATCATCTTGCTATCTGTAAAAACCTATCATTTCCCCTTTCATTTCATAAACAAAAGAAAAAGGCATGTTGATGACTTGGTTTTAACATTTGGTTCAATGGGGTTTAAGATATTCTGTTTTCAACTCAATAGAACATATGAACCAAGATAGTTCATTTTACTAGTAAGTAACACTGCACGTCTGAACTCATAAGATAATGACAACATTTCTGAGTAAGAGATATTCCTGCCCTTCACTAAACTGCTGATATCAGTATGCCACTGCTGTTTGTTATGAGATTCCATTCTTCCTACTTTTCAACAAGAAGCAAAGAGCTTTTATTTTTGAGCTAGCTTGAAATGATTGTAATAGGTTATTGCTACATAGACTTTCCAGAGTCTATACATTACAAATCACTGGTCACAAATGGCTGTAAATATATGCTGGTTGAAATGTGAATTCCGTGTGCTTGTCACATCAGCAAGACACCGCTACTTGAAAACTGATGAGCCTCCACTTTCCATTCAATTGAATGAGAAGCAAAGCTTATTAAAAAAAAAAGCAACGACTGTATACCTAACAATAACTTATAATTTAAACATCCCTGCCTTTTATTCCCGCTTCCCATCTCCCTGCATTTTTTCTTACTGTTAAGTTTGATTATGCCTCTGCCCACAGCTATATGGAGCACTCTGTGTGAACAATGCATGTCTTCCAAAATCAACCTTCTTGCAAGGTTCACACAGCAGAGATTTATGCAATTCGGCTGAACCAGGAGTTGCTGTACATGATTACGTGTCTGAAGATCAAGCAAGACAATATGAACCAAACAGAAGCAGATTACAAATAATACAAAGGGGTTAGTTTACCATCAAAAATATTAGTGCCGTTGAGAATTACCTGTTCTTAAGAACAGAATTCAGATTTATATGTCGAGGGAGAGGATAGAATTGTTAAGCAGGTTTCATGATCATGCCCCTCCTCCAGGCTGTGTAGGTATGACAAATATAGCAGACCTACACACCATAGCTTCCCAATGATTTCAATGCAGTTAATACACGTGGGTAAAGGTATTGCTATCTTTTGGTTTTGTTTATTGCAACTTGAGGTGAAAAAAACACACTAAAGGAACCCCCCCCCCCCCCCCCCCCCCCCACTGCAAACATCCTTAGCACCCTATAAAAACAAGGAAAGTTTCCAATCTCACTTGATGATATTGGCTCTTTGTCCTCTTCTATTGTTGCAGAGTTTGGCCGAGCATTCCACGTTAGAATATTCATCAGGAAGCTGTTCAGGCTGTATTTGATCATGACAGGAACAAAACATAATTATGAAACCTGGATGCCGTTTCGCTCATAAGAAATTAAAATACTTCTCAAGTGGACTTCCAATGTATCTGATGATTGTCAGACGATAACATTACCATCGGGGTTATTGAAAGGTTACGGCTCTACCCTGGGTGAACTGCACCTGTTGTAATGAACGGAAATTATGGGTGAATGAAAAAGAACTTAGTCATATAAAAGGAATGTTAAAATGACTATTTAGTGCAAGTGTGAACTTAATTAGGAAAAAGGTAGGCTTTGCAAGTCTCTGAAAGCTTATGAGATTTTTTTTAGGGAGTAAATAACTGTGCGACTCTTAGCATACGGGTGGCTTCTGGCAATTAACAAACCTAAAGTAATTTTTGAAAATGTCAGGGTCTCATTTAGCAAAAGGATAAATAATATATGAGGCATAATTACTGTCCTGAGCTGCTGTATGGTTTACTAGTGTCATTAGTAAACTAACGGTATAATATCTTCATGTCACAGTTTAATTATATGTTGTAATTAGTTTCAGCAATGGATTCCAGCTAGTCAGATCCCCTGAGCTAAGCAAAAGGTAATGGAACTTTCTGCAGGCTGCATTAATCAATTATGAAAGTGTCTTGGGTTATTTGATGCTTGTTTACATTAATTTTATGCAATAAAACTGCTGAATCTTATCATTAGTGCTTAGGTGCAAGGCTTTGCTGTAAAATTCATCCATGTAGTGCTACTTCTCTGTTGCTATAGAAACGTGATGGTCGGTTCACATGGAAACATATCTCAGGTCCACTATTAAAATGATGACTGTGAACTGGAATGCACTGTGAATGTCACACTTCAAGCTAGTGGAAGGCATGGGCCTGCTCTGACATAACCTTAGAATCTTTTTAAGAATGTAGACCAAATTAATTTCAGCAATTTAGGACGGCCAACAAAACTATTTGCACAAGAATTTAAAATCAAATAGGACACCGCTTTCAATTTGCCAACAAAGAATCAAATAAATAGGCAAAGATTGAATTGTTACTCAGAATCTTGGTTGTGATTGATCTTGCATCTCTTTGATGAATCTACTAATTGTGCGTCCCAAATTGTCCCCTCTTATTGTCCTCTGAGAGCTAATGCAGGAGAATGTACAGATCCCTCTTGAATAACTATAGCTATACGAAATTGCACATTAAACAGTCAAATCTGCATTTACTTCACGAGCCAGAAAGACTACAGGCACTCATGAGTGAAATAAATTCCAGATTCCCCCACATAACATGCAATATGTCCCATGTATTCCACATATTTGAACAAAAGAGCATGTATCAGCTTAATTTTAAAATAAAACATCTATTGAAATGACAGGCGAGGTTAACTTGTTTGAGTGCACCTCAACATACAAATGCTGCATCCAACAAAATCTTTTGGCATAAAAACATTGGCATGTTTCACGGTTGACCTACAACTCCACCCCGCCCTTCAACGCTTAATCCCTCATAGTGTTTGTGTAAGCTTCCTCTCATACGGCCTTTTTTCTGTCAATTTTTACCATATGTCTTACATCCGCACCGGGCTGCATAGATTTAAATGCTAATACTTCTTTTGGGACTGTTTTCATGGGGTTCTTTTCAATGCCATCTTAAAATATGGGAATAATGTTTTCTCCGTCGAATGCTGCCAATGACTTTTATTCACAGCGGGATTTTTGCATTTTTGGGGAAAAACTGCACAAATGAAATATTAGCAATCTGAAAGATTTTCTTTTGAAAATAAACAAGAGAATTGTTTATTGAAATTTTAATTCGTTTTGGAGGGTTGTTCTGAAAATTGCCAAAGAAAACAGGAAAGTTATGTTCCTATAATAGGTTAATCAAGACAGAAAGCAGAAATTGAATTTCACATCATACACCCAAGGCATTCTATACCTCAATAATAGACACTAATCTTAAACTGTGTGATGCCCTGGTATAAGGCACGTGATACCCTGCAATTAGGATACAGCCAGTATGCTGCTACAGCGACACGTAGGCTGCTCCTTTCAATCAGTTCCTGTTTGTCACTGAACTCCTCATGCAGATTATCCTGTATATACCTGACTGTATTAGGGATAAAAGGGTTCCCAACCAGTAACCCTCCATGTTTTTAATACTAATGAAATAGCTGCAGAAAGAATCCTATAATAGCCATTGTTCCGTGTATCTTTTAGAGGAAAGTACCCTCATTAAGGAGCAGTAATGCTGTAATAACCAAGGCAAAAGTGGAATAAGATAAATACACAGCAGTTTTAGTGAAAGGTTCTATCTTCTCGGTTTCCGATACAGTGCTATGATATCCTTATACCTCTGTGCAGAATTAGGACATTTCAGCGTCGCCGCTAACAGCTTTCTTGAAGGTGACCAGTTGAATTTTGCAGCACATGGGGAATGTTTTATTAAAACAGTGCCCTGTCACCAATAACTCAGTGTATGGAAATGTGACTTCCATATAGAAAATGTAAAAGCACATTATGGAATTTGATGAGATACTGTCCTCATACATAATAAATGTCGGCAAGGCATTCCCCTCCCCCATTTTATAAAGACAGATTTAAGAATACTAGTAGCATCTCTGGCAATACATCGGGCGATAGATCATAGAAAATAAACATTGTTACATTTTCAATCTTATTCCTGGTTTTTTGTTTGAATCTTTAAAAGATAGTGCATTCTGTCTTTTTTTTTCCTGACTCTCTCACTGGGAACAAATTCCACAGATAATGGCATCCTGCTAGTATCCAAAAATAATTCTTCATGCAAGAGTCTGCATAGCCAGTGTCTTCAGACTATTTGACTACATGGACCATCGTCGAAGAACCAAATTCTGGTCTCTCTCAATGTCTACACATGCATAATTTTCTTTGGAGGAGGATTCAATTGATAATTATCAAGTCCAGGAACCATTGCTCAATCCTATAGTCAGAGGTGTTGAAGTTTCCTGTACGTGAAAGATCAACAAACTCATCAGAAACCAGGGATAAATCAATGATCTTGCTGGATTGTCTGTTTGAGCACCATGCTGCACCATGGATCTATCTATGAGCTGTCCTTAAGTATATCACAGAATGTTCCTTTTGTTTTATGCACTTAGCAAAGGAATGCTCCAGAAGCAAAAGGAGGTATTTTATGTTGGAGTTTCCAAACCTTTTGCCTCTGTTCCTTTAAGAAATCCCTCCCTTAACCACTCTGCTTCTCTTTCCAGATGCTCCTTAAAACCTGCCTCTTTGACCAAGCTTTTGATGACCTATCCTTATATCTCCTTATGTAGTCAATGTTATCTGCTAACAATCTTGTAAAATGCCTTGGCTTTTTTTTGCATTAAAGGCACTATATAAACAAAGATTGGTGTTGTTGGCTACACATGTCTCATGAAGACCATGGGACCGTTTTGGAAGTTCAATCTATGTCCCATTAATTTGCACATATCTCACAATGTTAATATCAATAAGTCACGGTTTTCATCTGAGGTTTCATTCACCAATTTCATTTCCAGTGCTTTCCGAATCTCCGTGTTCACTATATTCATCCAGGACCAACCAGTGAATAATAGCTTTGGGTGCAATAGAACTAAGCTTAGAGGGTCAATTATAGGGCCCAGAGACTGTGTGTGACTCCATGTTTAGTTGTTAGAATAGAGTATGCTTAGGGGCGGCATGTAGCGCAGTGGTTAGCACTGGGACTGCGGCGCTGAGGACCCGGGTTCGAATCCCGGCCCTGGGTCACTGTCCGTGTGGAGTTTGCCCATTCTCCCCATGTCTGCATGGGTTTCACCCCCACAACCCAAAGATGTGCTGGTTAGGTAGATTGGCCACGCTAAATTGCCCCTTAATTGGAAAAGCAAAATAATTGGCTTCTCTAAAATTTGAAGAAAAAAAAGAATGGCATATGCTTGAGTATCGACCAAGAATGTTTTGTAACCCGTCCCCCCCCCACCAAAGAAAAAACATGTTGATTATTTTTAAATATTCCACTTTTTAGGCATTTTCTTGTTTAAACTTTGCAAACCCTAGAGATTGCATTCAATTTGGTCTATGAGTTTTGCTTCGAGCCCTATGCTTATGTGTGGGGAGATATTACAATTTATTGAATTGTCCACTTGAAGCATATACTGAATTTTAATCTCTGGTTTAAACCCACAAGATTTATATAATTTATTTCCATGCAAGAATTATGCAAACTTCTTTCTTTCACAGCACCCAATCCATGGCTGAGGGGGAAGAGTAGGATGCGCTACTCTGAAATATACTGAGAGTAAATAAGTCCCCAGTGTTTATTTTTCTACAGTTGTTGGAACCCTGCTGGATATTCAAAACAAATGCAAATTTTCAGTACAAGCATACGCAGGGTATTAAAGAATTTAACATTGCATAGCCTCTAGGGTTAAATGACATAAGCGTTGGGAAAGTGACGTATTTTGACAAACAATAAGAGGATTAGTGTTTGCAAAGGTGGGAATGTGGTCCATTAATCTGCTGCTTGAATGTGCATTGTGTGTATTTACTGCAAAACTATACACTTAAATCAAGATGATCCTTTTGTGACGCACTTAACAGAACAGGCTTCCACAGCAATGAACAGGGGATATTTTGGCTTTTAAAAATCGATACACTTAAATGGGCTACAGATGGAACAGGCAGACACTTCAGACCATATGAAAATATGGAACTGGCTCCATTCGAGGATAGGCAGTGGTTGCAGAGGTACACAGGCAACCCAAATGCTGTACGTTAGTAATGAGTTAATGAAGAATGACCATTCATTGATGGGGACCTGCAGCACAAAATAAAGAATAGCAGGTGAAATAAGCCACCTAGCCTTGGCCGCTGTATTCCCAATATATACAGTTGTATCTTTGGTCAGACATTTAGGTCATAATGAGTATTGATCAGCCTATTATAGTGTATTACCCACTAACTGGATTCTACCCATGTTTAAAGACAAGTTCACTGCCTTTGTAACTGACAGACGCTAAATTCAGATGTACAGGAGAAAATCGAACTCCCAGAAATCCAGGCTGTAGAGTCTGACTTTTGTTTTCTCAGCCTTAAATATCATAACGTTTCAAAGCATTTAAGGAAACAAGCTTAATCATATGTATTGTAAATATGTACAAGATGCTATAGAAATAGCGTTGTCTGCTTAAATAATTTAGTTTGTTCCTAGTTAAAGGGATTACAGCTGTAACCATCAAAGGAAGTAACGAGGCCTGTATTAAAATAGACCCGAAGAGTTCAAAGAGAATTGCCTATGAAATTATTTTCCTTCTGTCTCTCTCTCACTCAATTTCTATTTTTCAATGCTTCTTGCCATACAGACTTCATTTTATTCAGAGTTTGTCTAAATGATGGAGTTGTTTCTTGGCATTTGTGTGCTTAGGCGCTTAATTAAAGCAATCCATATTGAATTCTTGTCCAGTCCTCTTGACCAGGCAGGCTCAGGGTCATTGGAATGCCAGATGTTTTAGTGGTGTGTAGCCTTGTGCATACTAATCATGGGTGCAGCAGTGATTCATCAGCCCCACTGCTGTTCCAGCATATACAACCACTTATGACATGTAATTGGTAGCACCATAAGCAGTGAGGATGCATTAAAACCTACAGACAGTCGCAGATAAAAATTAATGACTCCTTGGCTTCTTGTAATCCTACAAGATTGGACTGTAAAGCTACACTAAATAGGTACAAAAGGACAATGGGAAAAGTGGCCTTGTTTACATACATGTTTTAAATATAGAATTAACAACCTTAGATTGGAGCAACTTGCATCCAAAACAAGCCGCACAACATATCTGAATGTTAAGAATAGAGCATCAACTAAACCTTCAGGTCAGAGCTGAATGAATTTAAAGGCAAAACCCTATTATTGAGGGCGAGCTGACAGTCCACATTAGGCATTCTGATTTCATGGACAATCTCTTGGATATTGCGCGCGTGGGATTTTTAAAAAATCAAATAAACAAAAACACACATTTGCCATTTTCCCTGTGTACAAAAAGCTACCGGATTACATAAAAGAAAAATCAGATATATCTTTCATTGAAAACAATTCACTTATTGGCATGAGGAAATTATGCACCAGTAAAACATAATGGCCCGTAGCTTCCTGTAGGATTCGTGACTTAAGTCACTATTGCGTCGCACATGCACGGTGTGATGACCCGGAAATGCAGGCACCCAGGCATGTGCGTTGGAAGCGCGCAGCGTTCAAACTCCCGGTCAGCTTTATTTTTACAAGAGTGAAGCTGGAGCTGCTGAATGCGAAATCCAGGGTCAGCCACTTACCCGGATTTAAGGTGAGTTTTAACGCATTTGTACTTGCACTTTTATTTTCCAGTCTAGCTGAAGCAGGAGACATTTTTTTGGTAGGTTAATGTTTTATATTATTCGTGTATAGCATTTATAAAAATGCTTAAAGTGGAAATAAAGTGAAAGGAAGATACATTTTTATTTTTTTTAACTTTGGTTTGTCATGAGTCTGTTAATTCCATTAACCGTGCACTTTACTGCATAAAGTGAGTTTGGCGTCACAAAAGGTGAAAGAATTATTTATTTTTAACTTCGATTTGTCATAAATAAGTTAATGGCATTAAAGCAACGATATTAGATAGAATGTGGTGATCACTCGCTTAATGGGTATGATTGTCCACCTAAGATACTCTGTGTTACTGGTCACAGATTCTGAGCGTCCTTGCGTGGTGAGCCTGATCACAGCGCCAAATCTTCAATCACTCACGTGGCAGGAGTTTCCTAAAGGTGGGATTGGTCCTTGGACGCTAAGTAGCAGATATTCCTTTCTCAGGCTGCTTTCCCGGCCCTCCTCTTGCTGCCGGGTGCATTCGAAGAATTGTAACACTTCAATCAGGAGGTTCCTCCAAGTAGGTCTCTTCTGAGAAAAGGTCTCCCAGGCATTGATGTCTATGTTCCATTTCTTGAGGTAAGCCTACAAGATAGCTTTGAAGAGCTTCCTTTGTTCTCTGCTTGTTCGAGATCCTTCTTTGACCTGGGCGAAGAAGATTTGCTTTGCCAGTCAGGACTCTGACATCCTAACCATGGAGTGGTTTCGAATGATCATGGCATTGATACTGGTGTTATTGACTCCTTCATGAACACCAATGTTAGCATGCCTATCCTCCTAGCTGATTCAGAGCTGAAGTACATTTGGATTTTGCAATGTATTTTCAGCTGAGTTGTTTACGAGTCTCCCTGATGTAATGTTCCTCCTTAGAAGACTCAGTGATTACTTCACATGGTTTAACAAAGTTTAATGCCTTAGTTGATATATGTAAGCCTCCTGTAAGCTAATGTGAACTATCTATCTGACAGGTTTGCAGTGAGCCAATCAATCACCTCTAAGAGTGTACTGCAAAAGGACATCCCAAAATAATGTTAGGGGATGTGTGCCGGGAAACTGCGCTTCAGCAGCTGCTGCTTTTGGACGTTCAGCTTGTAATATTAACAATTGATATATGTCAAAACTCTCCCCTCCCTCCCCTCTTCCCTTTCTCCCCTCTTTCCTCCCTCCCTCCGCTGTTCCTTCGCTCTTCTTTACAAATAGACAGAGCCATTGCGTTAATGTGGAAAAATATATTTTATTGATTGTTGTATTAAGTGAGAAATTTGTAAATGTTGTGGTATTTTTATATAATTAAACTAATTTAGAACAGTACAGCACAGAACAGGCCCTTCGGCCCTCAATGTTGTGCCGAGCAATGATCACCCTACTTAAACCCACGTAACCCGTATACCCGTAACCCAACAATCCCCCCATTAACCTTACACTACGGGCAATTTAGCATGGCCAATCCACCTAACCCGCACATCTTTGGACTGTGGGAGGAAACCGGAGCACCCGGAGGAAACCCACGCACAAACAGGGAGGACGTGCAGACTCCACACAGACAGTGACCCAGCCGGGAATTGAACCTGGGACCCTGGAGCTGTGAAGCATTGATGCTAACCACCATGCTACCGTGAGGCCCAAAGATAAAGTTAAACTTTGGCCCATAACTCCTTGCGGCAGGAAGCCACCGGCCGCCGATTTTGAAATAGAAATGTGCGCACTTACCCGCTCTCTGATGTTACCTGGAACTGCTCTTTTCCTTTGGCAGCCATGAGTCTCCAGCGCCCCAGTCTGTTCAGGCTCCAGTGCAGCGCAGAAGGAGTACAGCCCCGCCCCCTTATGATGTAGCCAGCGTGGGAACTTCCATTGAAGGCAGGCATTTAAACAGTAGAGTTTTGTTTCCTTTTTGAAAATGTAGCGTATCCAATTATTTTTTACCAATTAAGGGACAATTTAGCATGGCCAATCCACCTAACCTGCACATCTTTGGACTGTGGGAGGAAACCGAAGCACCCAGAGGAAACGGCACCAGCACAATGGCCCAGTGGTTAGCACTGCTGCGTCACAGCACCAGGGGCCCAGGTTCAATTCTGGTCTTGGGTGACTGTCTGAGTGGACTTTGTACATTTTCCCCGTGTCTGCATGGGTTTCCTCTGGGTGCCCTGGTTTCCACCCACAGTTTAAAAAGATGTGCGGGTTGGGTGGATTGGCCGTGCTAATCTCCAGGGCTGGTTAGTTTTCGGGATAGGACGGGGGAGTCGACCCAGGTAGAGTTCTTTTTCAGAGGGTTAGTGCAGTCCTTCTGTTCTGTAGGAATTCTATGGTTCTATTCCATGATTCTAGGAAACACATGCAGACACAGTAAAAATGTACAAACACCACACAGTCACCAAAGTCCGAATTGAAACCAATTTGGTCCCTGGTGTTGTGAGGCAGCAGTGCTAACTAGTGTGCCAATGTGTTAAATATGTTTCTGTCTTGTTTACTTCAATTATCCTATTCATTTATAATTATCTCAATTAAATGTTGTGTTCTGATGTTTCAGTAAGACATTCATAGAAGCTTGTAAAATTTAATGTAAATCTTTTATTAACAAAAATCATTTTAGAAATACAAAACTTTGGCACCAGTTAACATTTAACTCAATGTTTCACTTTATCAGCTGAATATTGACATAAGACTGCCTCAACTTTTACAAATTTATTGTAATATAATATATTTTCTCACTTAAACACAACGGTCCATTCTAATTGTAAAGGGAGGGAGGGAAGGGGAGGAACGTGATGGAAGGAAGAGGGAAAGAGCACAGGGAGGGAAGAGGGCGGGGGGGGGGAGGAGATGGAGGCAAGAGAAAGGAGGGAGGGAAGAGGAGGGTTTTGACAATTGTTAATTGACATGCTCAATGTCAGAAAGCAGCAGTTGATGAAGTGCAGAGTCCTAGCACACATCTCCTCTGAACACGAGGAGGACAAAGGAAGCTCTTCACAGACACCTTGTAGGTTTACCTCAAGAAATGGAACATAGATGTCAATGCCTGGGAGGCCTTTGCTCAGAAGAGACTTACTTGGAGGAACCTCTTGATTGAAGGGTCACAATTCTTTAAGAATACTCGATGGCAAGAGGAGATCCAGAAAAGGAGACTGAGAAAGGAATATCCGCGACTGAGTGCCCAAGGACCGATCCTAGCTTTGGTAAGCTCCTGCCAAATGAGTCATTGAGGATGCGGCTTTAGGATGGGGTTCATCAGTCACACAGGGATCCACAGAACCTGTGGCCAGTAACACTAAATATCTAAGGTGGACAATCATACTCGTTAACAAGTGATCACTGCATTCATTGAATCATAGAAGTTACTGTGCAGAAGGAGGCCATTCAGCCCATCGAGTCTGCACCGGCCCTTGGAAAGAGCACCCCACTTAAGTCACCCCATCCCCATAACTCAGTAACCCCACCTAACCTTTCTGGACATTGAGGACAATTTATCGTCATGGCTAATCCATCTAGCCTGCACATCTTTGGACTATGGGAGGAAAGCGGGGCGCCCGGAGGAAACCCACGCAGACATGAGGAGAAAGTGCAAACTCCACGCAAGCAGTAACCCAAGGCCAGAATTGAACTTGGATCCCTGGCACTGTGAGGCAGCATGCTGATCACTGTGTCAGTGTGCTGCAGCTGTTTTCCTCTGGATACTTCCATTTTATCCTACAGTCCAAGGATGGGTGGATTAACCTTTGCTGAATTGTCCCTAAGTGTCCAAAGTTTAGGTGGGTTTATGGGGATAGGCTGAGTGCATGTGCCTGGGTAGGCTGCTCTTTCGGAGTGCCAGTGCAAACTTGATGGGCTGAATGGCTTTCTTCTGCACAGCAGTGATTCTATGAACACAAATTTAAAAAATCAGATGCTGCAAGGACAGCGACAGCAAAAAGCCATGGGACACTTTTAAAATCTTACTACCATAATCTTAATTAAAACAAACTAACATTTTTAAGCATGCCATTGTAAAGTTATATCATAATTAAGTGCAGATTTAAATACTTTCACAGAATTAAAACTAATAACCAAACCTATATCGCTGATAAATAATCACCTTTATCCATAAAACAAAATAAAAATTATTTAAAAGAATAAACAACAATGCCTGTTTAAAAGAAAAAGCAAAAGAATTGTTGAAAAAAAAATTCGACATACTTTTAAAATATTTGATAAAATAGCTGCCTGGTGTTTCCGATCTAAATCTGTTGTTTAAATGCTCGTCTTCAATGGTGTTCCCAAGTTGGCCGTGTCATAAGAGCCTGGGCTCCTCTGCTGCCATTCTGATAGGAATTATAATATAATGATAATAGAAGTTAATGAGATCAATAAAGTAAACGTTAAAATGAGAAAACAAGTTGTGAGTGAGCAGAAAAATCGAAAAGTGATCAGACTTGAAGATACAGCAGCCTAAATAAATAGAATGAAGCCCAGCTTCCAGAATCTAGAAAACACATAGAAAGGTATTTGCTTGGCAAACAATTAAAGCCCCAGCCATCTTTTTGCCCACGTTGCAGTGATCTATGCTACAGAATTCGAATATCTGAAGATTATATACCTTAAAAATATCACACTAGAGAAGGAAATCATTTTATAGATAATGATTAATAAAAATGCACACTGCAAATCTTAAATCAAATCAGGGAGTAAGTTACAAATTGCAAAGGTTAGTGTTACAGGGATGCATCCTGCATCATTTTCAAAAAGAATAAAACCCCTGGTCTGGCCAATTTGCATTTGCACATTCTAAAGGAATCTAGGGAAGAGTTGGCATAGGCACTAATATGCATATTCAATAATTCATTGGGAACATGTGTCGTGTCATATAGGATTGGTGAATTGTTCACATTACACCTATATTTAAGAAGGGAGATATAACTTGTCCAGGGAACTATAAATCAGTCAGCTTAACATCAGTAATTGGAAAATTAATGAAATCCTCACTGAAGAAAAAAACACAAAGTAATTTGGAAACCAAAAATATAATAATGAATAGTCAACGTAGATTCAAAAAGGGAAAGCCTTGCCTGAACAGCCTCATTAGGTTTGTTGAGACAACAGCGGGAGGAGGCAAGGCTAATGTAGCAAAGTAATATATCGCCACACTCCTGCGCCTGTTCGGGTACACTGAGGGAGAACTCAGAATGTCCAATTCACCTAACAGCACATCTTTTAGGACTTATGGGAGGAAACCAGAGCACTCGAAGGAAACCCAATCAGACACGGAGAGAACGTGCAGACTCCACACAGACAGTGACCCAAGCCGGGAATCGAACTTGGGACCCTGGAGCTGTGAAGCAACAGTGCTAACCACTGTGCTTCCTAGGGGACTTTGCACAGTAACTTAATTGCAGTGTTAATGTAAGCCTACTTGTGACAATAAGAAAGATTATTATTATCTAGATCTCCAAAAGACCTGTAAAGCATCCCGAATGAATAATGACCAGAGAGTCAGTACTAGTAACTGAATGACAGCTGGGTGGCTGAAAGGCAGAGAGTTAAGGTAAAGGAATTGGGAAGTGGAATCCATAAGGATCAGACCTGGGTTCACTGGTGTTTACAATTTATAATAATGAGTTAGACTTTCGAATCAAAAACAGAATTGGAAGGAGGACCTGCGACAACTTGCAAAAAGACATTAATGAACTTGAAGAATGGGTATATAATTGATAAATTAATTTCTGCATCAATAAGTGTGAAGTCTTATGTATGTTTTGCTAAGAAAAGTAAGGAGGCCATATGTCATTTAGGAAGTAAGAATCTAAATGAGGTAGAGAAGCAAAGGAGTTGGAGAGTGCAAATACACAAATCACTTAAAGCACCAGCACAGGTTAATAAGTCCATAAATAAAGCAAACCAAGCACAAAGTTTATTACAAGAGGAGTAGAATTGAAAAATAGCAAAGTTATGCTAAACTTGTATCAAATCTTGGTTAGATCACACTTGGAGACTAAGTACAGTTCTAGGCGCCATATCATCTAAAGGCTATCGAGGTACTGGAGATGATGAAAGGAAGATTTACAAGGATGATACCAAAACTGCAAGGTTATCAGGAAAAGAGAAAATGGCTCAGTCTCTTTTCTGAGTGATGACCTAAAAGACTTCTCTGAAATTATGGAATGTTTTAATGGAATAGATACAGTATCGGAGTGTGCCCCACCTTGTGGGGAAGAACAAAACTATAGCCCATCAATATAAGATAGAGAATTCAGAAGAACCTTTTTTTTATCCAGGGAGTCAAGAGAATGTGGAACCCACTGCCAAAGGAAGCAATTGAGGCCTACAGTATAGATACATTTAAGAGGATGCAGACGAGGGAGAATGGACTGGAGTGTTATTGTGATAGAATTGTGTCATGCCCAGTTGAAGGAAATGTCCTGTTTGTAATTTTAAATGTGGATTGTATCCAATACTTATCTTTCTGGAATTACCTTTCTTTTAAAAAATGGACACTAGACAGGCTACTAAGATGGTGACCAAATATCAGGTGACATTTGCAATTTCTGCACAAACAGAGGATTAATTCATGTCTGAAATCCCTCTGGGAAGCTCTCATCTCGGGTGCAAAGGAACCATATCCTTACCAGCTCAATGGAAGGGGTCTTACAAATAATTACTGCATTGGAGCCATGAGGATGGAATGTTCAGGGAGCTAATTCTAGCTGGTATGTTGATGTGATACAAATCACTAGCCTTTGTGCATCCATCATCCTGGCTCCAACCCATTATTTGGATAATGGAAGGCACTGAAACTTTACATTATGTGACTGAAACTGGTGATAGATAACAAATCTATTATCCCAAAAACTAGGGAGAACCTGGGCAGTTTTCAAAGAACACCCACTACAGAATGCCTGCTGCAGAACAGAACTAACGGCCATTGAACTCAGATAAACTACCCTTTTGATGCGAAAATGCCACATTCACCGGGCCCACAATGACTATTTTCCCACAATGAGCCAACCGTGTGAATGATGAACTTATTATTTTGTTTACAACTTGTGAAAACATACAACCCTCTTGAACTGTATCTTTTTAGCATTTGTGTGAGTCATGTAGCATTTAGAGTTTCTTGGTCAATGCATAAATAAATATTCCTCTTTATTTAAACCCACAAAAGCTTACTGCTGATTATTTAAACATCGACCTCACTCTCACAGGTTGAGAAACACACACACCTCCCTTTCCAAAAACACACTTATTAAGGACAGTAAGGAAAATGGTTGAAGGATGTCAGTTCTCTCCTAACCCAGGCCACAACCTGACTGCCCAAAACATAATAAAAGGCCCACATGTGCCTATTCAGTACAGTTACCATATAGTTTTAAGTAATTCCGTTCAGTTATCTCATAGAGTCAATATACAGCAATAATTGGTTGCTGCAGATACTGTACCGATGAGAATAGTATCCTATGAGGTTTACCACCTATGGAATGAGGTTGGGAATTCTGCCGGAGGAGTAGTGATGTCATCAGCATAAAAAAGGCATTCTTCAGGCAGATCAATTGCTGCCATTTCGCATGGTATAGCTTTATTTAATTTAACTGGTGCAGCATGATCACCTTGGCAGCTTGTCACATTTCTACCATCACGCAAACTCGGGTTTATGATTTTAGCGCTTATGAAGTTCACGATTGGAATGGGGACCATTGATAAATAGACTTATTAGAGCAGATCCAGCATCAATACTTGCACCAAGCTGTTGTGAAACCCAGAGTTAGAAACTGTAATAGCTAAGGCCTGCTCATAAAGTGACCATGCACCCATTGCTGAACAGTGGAACCATTCTAGTGCCACCATTTAGTTGCTGAAGCTGATTTGAGCACAACTTTTTGGGTGAAGTTATATGTCCGTTTTTTGGGTTGATGCAAAGGGATTTTGCTTGCACAGGTTCTGTTCCACCTGGTCCAGGCAATGTACTTAAAGGGCACCCAGACAGCATTCATTTCCTGCAAGCCAGGTGCATCAGTCTGGCTGACAGCCTGGAGGCGTTCACATTTTTTTACCTCTTTATCACTGCTGTGACCAGCATGTCGCAGAGCAGACGATGAATGGTCCCACTGTTCAGCAATGGGTACATGGTCGCTTTATGAGCAGTCTTAGCTATTATAGTTTCCGAGCCCTGCCCAGTAAGTGCTTGACACCCACACTGGCCTGTAACTGGTGTAACATTTGCAGGATCAAGTGGCTCCCACACATTCAGTGCCCATGTCCTATCGCTGACGTCTGCAATGTAAACTCCCATCTGGCATCCCTCTGCACTCATACCCTTCCACTGCTTGATGCCCTACAGGTTCTCTTCCAGCCCACCTGGGGAAGACCGGCAGTCCTTATTTCCAGGGATCACAGCATGAGGCCCTCTGGCCAAGGTGGCCTTAGTGGAGGATTAGCACCTGTGGGTTCCACTCCAGAAACTGGATGCCGTGCAGAAAAACGTCAAATGATCTGCTGCGCTCTCCCAGGGTAAGTGACGTGTAGTCACTGCAAATGACAGTACCTGGGGCATGTCAGAGGGCAGTTTACATTGCTGACATTAGTATTAGATTGGACATCGGCACTGAATGCGCGAGAGGCAAGCACTTACTGGATAGGACTCAGAAGCTACCCTGTGCCCATTGGGATGACACAATCATTCTGATATAAAAGCAAAATATTGCAGTTTCTGTAAATCTGAAATAAAAAGAGAAAGTGCTGGAAGACCTCAGCAGGTTGGCAGGGTCTGTGGGGTGAGAAATAGATTCACATGTGAGTCCTATGACTCTTCTTCAGAGCCCCTCCCAGAAGAAGCGCTATCACTTGCACTTCTTTCAATTTAGTCTATTGCATTGAATGATCACAATACGATCTCCTCTACATTGGGGAGACCAAACGCAGACGGGATGATCACTTTGCAAAATACTTCAGCTCAGTCTGCAAGCATGACCTCAACCTTCCTGTTGCTGGGCATTCCCACTCACAATCTTCTTCTCATGCACACATCTCTGTCCTCGGCCTGCTGTAATGTTCCAGTGAAAACAGGAGGAGCAGCACCTCGGGCGGAATTCTCCGACCCCCCGCAGGGTCGGGGAATTGCCCGGGGCCGGCGTCAATCCTGCCCCCGCCGTTGCCGGAATTCTCCGCCATCCGGGAATCGGCGGGCTCCCTGCGGCGATTCTCCAGCCCGCGATGGCCCGAAGTCCCGCCGCTGACAGGCCTCTCCCGCTGGCGGGAATTGGAGCACCTCTGGTGCTGGCGGGAGTAGGCGGCGCAAGCGGGCCCCGGGGTCCTAGGGGGGTGGGGGCGCGCTGGGCGATCGGACCCCAAGGGGTGCCCCCATGGTGGCCTTGCCTGCGATAAGGGCCCACCGATCGGCGGGCGGGCCTGTGCCATCGGGGCACTCTTTTTCTTCCGCCGCTGCCACGGTCTCCACCATGGCAGAGGCGGAAGAGACCCCCTACTGCGCATGCGCCGGGATGACGTCAGCGGCCGCTGACGCTCCGGCGCATGCACGGCCTCATGCCGGCCCGCGAAGGCCTTTCGGCCAGCCGTTTGCGGTGGCTAGCGGGGAGCCAAAGGCCGCTCGCTCCGGTCGGTGGGATGCCAACGCCTCTGGCGCGGGCCTAGCCCCTAAAGGAGCGGAGAATTCCGCACCTTTGGGGAGGCCCGACGCCAGAGTCTTTGGCGTCACTCCAGTATGCCGGGACCCCCCGCCCCGCCGTGTAGGGGAGAATACCGCCTCTCATCTTCTGATTAGAGACTTTACAACCTTCTGGACTCAAGATTGAGCAAATTCTGACATGCCACTACCAGCATCAGCATTCATCCATCGCACCATTCCCTTTGTCTTGGTGCATGACATCTCAATCATTCCGTCTGTCTGTCTGGAGTAGAAAAATGCTTCGAATCACCGGGAGCAACCAAAGATGGGTGGGGGTTGTCCCCAATATTAGAATGCTGAACTTGTTTGAAGGTGAGGCAGTGGAATTACCTGGGAGGATCAGGATTGAGCCCGCACAGATGAAGAGACTGGGGTGTCACAGTGATCCAGTGAGGAAGCCTACAGTTTGCGGCATAACCATCAGCTAATTATTTTTGTTCTCCACTGTAGGTTCTCATTGTAAGTCAAAATCCGAAAAGAGGAGACTATTTTCTCTCTTCTCTAGCTCCAGCTTCACAGCCACCTCTGAGGATGATGATGCTGACCGCATTCCTTGCACCCTCCACCAGTTACTGGGACCTTCACCTCAGTGTGTTCACATTCTGGATGGGCACTTCGGGTCACAATCTGCAAAGCACATCACGGGCACATTTCCACAGCTGGTGGAGGATGTGACATTCAGAGCTCCTGGCACTCGGAGGACTGCTGGAGACCAGGACTATGTTGGGACCCGGGCAGGTGTCAAGTGGCTGGATTTGGCCAGAAGAGACCCATTGGAGTTGCAGAGACAGGCAGGGGAACAATCAGTGATTCCCGAAGCCATGCACAGACGTGAAGGCTGGAAAGTCCTTCCACATTATGCACTGCCATGGCTCTGGCATATGAGTACTTGGCTTCCTCCATGGAGAGGGTGAAAACTACCATGGAGCCTGGTCTGGCAGAGGATTCAGTGGCTTCCAGATATGCATTCAAACCTGCATTCCATCATGTTAGGTATTGGTGCAGTGCAACAACTTCGAGGCGAGAGGAGAAAAGAGGCACTTTGACCTCCCTCCAGGTGCTCCTTCACGTCAAAGGGTCAGGAAGGTTCCATCGTGCAGGAGCAGGGAGGAGAAATGCCAGCAGGGCACCCCCTGAGCTTCATCCCAGGACATCCCAAGGGCGCTCTACCACTCCACCACCCCTTATCCAGTAATCCCCTTGAGCAGATCAGGCCGAGAGGCTGCACCTGCACAGGAGACCCTTAGCAAGCTGGGGCCCAATAGGCCTTGGACCACTAGAGGATGTTGCCATGGTATCTCAAGCTATGGGGCATAGCAGTCAGCAGGCTCCACTTCAACTGTGGATACCAGGGCTGCATCTAGGCATAGTTATAGGAAAAGGTAGATTAAGAAACTATAGCGGCACAATGGGGGCACAGGGTATATCACTGTATTTAGGAGACACATTGTAAATAAATGTTTAATTGCACTTTATGCATGTATACTGTCCTTTAATTTATTGCTAGTTGCTGCAATGGTGGCATGCATTTAAGAGTGCTGCACATCATTCCTGAGGTTACCTGTGGAAAAAAAGCAGAGATTGATCTGATCAGCATATTCATTGAGGCCCTCCCTCCTGAACATTTCTACCCAATGGAAATATCTATACGTAGCATCAGGCAAACTCCGGCCTCCAACCACTCCACCTTGATCAAACCCATCCTGGAGGATCAATAGCGAGATATCTCGGTATTGATGCAGCCATGTGAATGGAAACTGGAGCATTAACACTGGGATTGGAAGTCATAACCACCCTCCTATCACTGCTGAGCTTCCGTCCATCATCCTTGAGCCACTGTTCAACACACCCTTGCCTTGACCGCAGGTAAGTTTCATTGACTCCCTTTTCAGCCATGACCAATGTTAGGAAATAGAGACGGTTCAAGTAATTTATGTCTGCATCGTGTGTGTTAGGAATCTGCATAAGTTTAAATAAGCTTAATTTGCATTTGTGTGCTAAGAAAGGGTTAAAACTTATGTTTAGCTTCATGACAAACAAAGGTGCCTGCAAGTTTGTATGTTTAGTTTCACTTGAAACTTTGCCTGAATTGTAATGAAGATTTTACGGCATGAAATAAATTTTTAAAAACTAAGTTGTTGCTCAGCAACTAGAGGTCCACATTGAAAAGCAGAGGCACTTGAGTTTCAGTTTGGAAACAGGTAACTCAGAGGCAAGAACTATTCCACAAAAACTGCCAGAGCAAGCAGAGACAAAAAGCCTGTCTCAAGCTAAAAAATGGAAAGTCCCAGAAACTATAGAGGATAGTCTCAGGAAGACTTAGAAGGCAATGAAAGTTAAAGTAAGGAGTAGAGAGAGGCTTCCAGTTAAAGAGAAGGCTGCAAACTTCAGACCTGGAGACATTGGTGAGCAAGAAGCCAAATATCCAAGGCAAAAAAGATTGGTGGCACATTAATACAGCCTGTAAATCAGTGGTGTTCTGTTGAAGTGGTTGAGTACCTGAGAGATTGCGTGAATGCTTGAATGACCCAAGGAAAATAAATACTGAAAGGAGAGATTTAAATCCTGGAGCTGGATCTTCGGTGAATGTATCCAAGTGAAAGCATTGTTTGGGAGACGATTCCAAGGTGTGTTTTTCAAGAGCAGAGTTTAGAAGCCTTTATGTGAAAGTCAGAGTTCCAGTGAGGCCAGTTAGCTCTCAATGTGACAAGCATCTGTGGGGAGCTGATGAGAAATTTGTGGGAGTTGCATTAAGTGGCTCTATGATCAGGTTTCGGAGTGTGGGGTATCTGACCACATTTTGTCTATTGGTTTACATTGATGAGTACTTGCTGAGAACATCAGAGTACAAGCTAGATTTTGTAACTTGTGTTATGCCTACAAATCTGCATTTATCTGTAAAGGTACATTTGGAGTGAATGAGTAGTGTATTATAGTTAATCTTTTCTTGTTTAATAAATGATTTGTTATTTTGTTAAAAGTTGATTGGCAGTCCTGTGACCCTATTCATCCACGTATCGAAACAAAAAATAAAACTTAGAATTTATTTACTCTCAAGCTTCAGGACCTCGGGAATACCATTCCTAGTATGCCCCTAGCTCTTCCCACAGTCATTCTGGACTATATACTTCCTATATTGGAGTTCACTGCATGGTCCAATGTCCTTCCTGCATACCAACCCTCCTATGCGTTCTGAGAGCTCGTGCTGCTGCCAACTTACCTCCCTCCTTCCATTCCTCCCGACTTCAGCATGCATGCTTCTCCAGCTCTCGACCTTGCTGGGATATCGCTGGAAGGAGACCTGTGGACCAGTCATCAGTGCTACAGTGTGCAGATGGTGACCATGGAGAGACAAACTCACTGAGCATGATTCTCCTCTATAAGACCAACCACTTACTTCACAGCGCCTGAGTCCCAGGTTCGATTCCCGACTTGGATCACTGTCTGTGCGGAGTCTGCACATTCTCCCCGTGTCTGCGTGGGTTTCCTCCGGGTGCTCCGGTTTTCTCCCACAAGTCCTGAAAGGCGTGCTTGTGAGGTAAGTTGGAAATTCTGAATTCTCCCTTTGTGTACCCGAATGTCGCGACTGGGGCTTTTCAAGGTAACTTCATTGCAGTGTTAATGTAAGCTTACTTGTGATAATCAAGCTGATTATTATTATTATTAAAAATGCAAGTGTAGAATTGCCAAGTTTAGAGTTGGGACAGCAAGGTCACATCCTGGATCCCACAGCAGGTATATTGCAACCAGCTGCAGTGACAAGTGTTTTTTTGGAAGTAAGGTTCTATAAAGTCATTGTACACAAAGGTGCAAAGGTGGGGCAAATTAAATCCATTCCAGCTCCTCACCCACCATGCAGTCTTATTGCATTGAGGCGTAAATTCCAGATACAACCAGGAACAACATCCAAGAATGACAACGATACACATCACTGTGAGCAGTTAAAGAAACCTCCAGACTGGGTTACCATTACAAAATCTGGGTGGACCAGCAGATTATCACTATGCTTTAGAAATTCATAGATTCATCCGCTCTATACACTTAATTAATTGTAACTAAACACGGGCATGTATTATAAATAGATATATTTATTCAGAAGGGGTAAAATAGCTTTAAATATAAAGGGGGATTTTGTAATGTGCCTTTAAGGGATAGCTTTTGTCTTCGAGCAGAGCAAACCCACACAGCTTTGTTGCTGATGTCTGGCAGGTCGGGCCCTCATGCGGCCGGCTCCATGTTGTATTGCACGACCGCTGCAGGGTGCCACCGTGCGCATGGGCAGCCACAGACCCAGCCATTCTCTGGTCATTTTTGGCGCAGGTGCCAGGTGTTTTACCCGGCACCACTGCTAGCCCCTCACCGGTTCCAAAATCGGTGAGGGTTTGGTGCCGATTTTGGCATCGTAAAACGCCACTGTTTCCATGCCGGCGTCGGCACTTAGCCGTAAATTTTGAGAATCTCACCCTAAGTCTTGACGCAGGGGCAAGATTCGTGGATTTCTATGTCAGCAAAACTGGTGTCGCACCTGGACCGATTCACCGACCGTTGAATAGCTAGCACCAGCGCCACATGGAACACGATAGATTCCAATGGAAAACTGTTGGATTCGCCGGGGTCGGGATTGACACTGGAGAGGCTGACAAGCTGCAGCCGTATATAAGCAGACCACCCCCCACAAACAGTCATCCCAGCCAAAAAGATATCACTGCTTGGTGTGGAGCACGGCCATCCAGTTGGTGGGTCAGCTGGGGCCAGAGGGTACCGAGGAGGGGTGCCTGGGGGAGCACCCATGCGGCCCATGGTGCTAGATTCACAGTGGGCAGCAATCCTGGCCGCACTCCCGTTACTCCCTCTGGTCCTGGCAGAAGCACCCAGGCCAGCAGCACAACTGTAAACACACTACAGTGACGTTGGCCACTTTCCGTACCTACTCTCTCCCCCTCAGCAGCCAGGACACCTGTTTCACGATTTTTGAAAGCACAAGTGAACCTCACTGTCGGGAATTCCCACCAGTGGAGGTGGAGAATCTCAGAGGCCACGGATCAGGCCCGCTAATGACATGCAAATGCTGTTTACTGTACGTGCGGAGTAGAGAGCATTGACCCCGCTGTCAAAGCACTGCAGAATTGTGATTTAGATGAACCCAGTGCCAGCAATGCTTTTCGCTCCAAAACCGATTCTCCGTCCAATCACCCTTCCCGATTTTGGTGTCAACCGACAGAAAATCCCACCCAATAAATATTTTGGCTGCCGAGGATTCAATTGTATAATACAAACTGGAAACAAAAGGAGTTGAAGTGCTGACATCATTCAAATATAGGGGTTGTGATTGACCATGCTTCCGCGCAGCGTCGGTCGGGGGCTGTTGAAAGAAGCCCCCGCGGCGATTCTCCGCCGACAGCTGGCCGAGTTCCCACCAGCGTGGTTCACTCATGGTTCCACACGGCGAGCATTCGGAGTGGCGGCTGCGGACTCAATCTGCGTTCGCCCTGGTGGGGGGCAGGGGGGTCCGTCATTGGGGGGGAGGGGCCTTCAGGATGGCCAGGCTCGTGATTAGGGGCCCCCAATCGGAAGGCGCGCGCGGTCTGGGGGGGCCTATATTGTGGGGGCCGGCCATGTTGCACGGGGCCGCCACCATAGGTGGGCCCGCGTGCATGCATGGATAGTATGTCTTTGCAATTGGCTTTTCTACCTATCTTTGTGTCATCAGAAACGTTAGCAAATATTCCTTCAATCCCTTCATCCAGGTCATTTTTTATAAATTACAAAACGTTGAGGCTCCAGCATTGACCCCTGTGGCACACCATTCATCATATTCTGCCAACCAGAAAAATACCTATTAATGCCAACTCTCCTGTCAGCTAGCCAATCTTTAATCCATGTCAATATTTTACACCCTGCACCATGAGTTTTTATGTTCTGCAAAAACCTTTGATGCAGCACCTTATCAAATGTCCTCTGGAAATTTAAGCACAGTACATCCATCGGTTCCCCTTTACACACAGCACATGTGGCTGAAACTGGGAACAAGATGCCACACTAGTGGTGTGCTTTAAACAAAGTTGGCATAAAGTGCCAATCAAATATGGACAATTAAGTACAATGGATGTCTTCATTACTTCGTGCCATGTCTGATTTAAACAATTCTCGGAAATATTTCTTTGTACCCATATTTGTACCAAATATCTAAATTCCAATATTGTGATGAATGCAGAAATAGTTTTACATTATATTTCATATTTGTGGCAGTAATGTTATTAAAACCCTGGTTTAAAATACACGGAGGCAGTGTGTCTACTAAAGCTGTAATTAAAGAGCTGTAGAAGGTAAGGTAATAATTGATTCCAACCACTTACTTAGTTACAGATAAAGGGCAACTGGAATTGTGTTTTGATTGCTGGAGATTCCCTGGAGTGTAGATAATTTATGAGGGAGTGGTGTTTAGTCCTAGCTGAGCTGGTCATGGAACTCAGTGTGATACAGATGATGTAATTAATGAGAGGATCCAGGTCTGTCTGTAATATTGCAGTCTGCCAGAATATTTTAAGTTGAAAAACAGTTTTGCCAAATGCTGTTAGGTTGAATGGAAGTGTACTGGATCTGCTCTTGAAAGGAACTCTCTCCAAAGGTCTGTATAAATAAGCAAGTAACCTGTTTTGTTAACTTTATTTGAAGATGGCATTTGAACTGTATTGGCTTGCTAAATAAGAATTAGTGACAGGTATAGATAGTCAGTTTGAGCTTTTCCTTTTATTTGAGAACTGTTTAACTGATAATCATAAAGCTATTTCTTTGATATTAATGTGGTTAGTTCTATTAAAGTTTGTTTTAACATAAAATATACCTCTTGGTCAGAGTCATCACTCCCGGGGTGAGGTATCCTTTCCTCACAGTTTTGCAAATTCCAAAAACATTGTTTGGGGTTCTTGCATCCCAATAAATGTTGGGTGTGCGGCCCGGTATCCTAACAATATGAAGCCACAACAGAATTCATGGTCGGAATTCACGGCCGTTCCCTAGTGGCGGAATTCTCTGGTCCTGATGGCTGTGCATCCCCCACTCTGGGTTTCCTGGTGTCATGGGATGGCTTCAATGGAAATTCCCATTGACAGCGGAGGGAGCAAAGAATCCCGTCACCAGCGAACGGCACGCCCCCTCCCACTACCGAGAAACATGTGGCTGGAAGGCTGGAGAATCACGGCCCATATCTGATACCTTACAAATTCAATTTTGAAATACTGCGCCCAACCACAACTAAGTTGATATTAATGATCACTTTACATTACAGGGTTGTGAATAATAGTCCATCCAACTTCAGATTGCACACAATTATTTATCTGTTGCTGCTGGTGCTTTGGAATGTACACCACGATATAAGTGGGCAGGTTCTGGAGCTGTTGAGTATTTCAGAATCACTTGTAGCTGAAGTGTTTCTGCAATATAAAGAGGACAGCAAACACACCAAGTGTATCAGAGAAAGCCACAGTCTGAATGGAGTAATGGCAACACTACTGCTGTGAATAGCCCTGACTTTTGACTTAATCCTTAACTTCCTTTTCTTATGTGCTCAAACATTTCAACACCCACACTTTTTAGCTTCTTTTTAGTTCTTTGCCTTAAAAAGAATTCCCCCAGTTTCTTTGAACCCTTTTTTGTTTGGAAGTATCTCTTTATTGTTGGTGTCAGCTTTATATGTCTGACAGGCTGAACAAGGGAACAATAAATGACCGAACTATAGTGATCAGTACAAGCATTAAAGGAATATTTGGTGTTTTTTTCCAACAACTGTATGCTGTGGAGGAATGAGTCCAAAACTAACCTGTATCTTAAAACAGGTTTATTTCCAGGAGAGCAATGCAAAGTCACAGGGCACGATTTAACGGGGAAAAACAGAGTACAGTCTTGGGCGCATTTGGCGGGTATTCCTCGGTGCCAGGACATCGGCTACCAAACAGGACTCTGTTTTTGTTCTTGGCCTCAATGAGGAACACCTTGCCAAGACCACACTTATCTTCATTTACTGCACTGGCAAGCTCAGGTCACAGTGGAGGAAGAGATTGGGGCTCCACTGTTAAATTCCGCCCCGATCTTTCCAATCTTTGGACTCCCACTGTGGCCTCTGGACCCCTCCAATACTCCAACTTATCTGTTACGTTGTCCGAACTGGACACCTGGGCACCTTGGCACTGCCAGCCTAGCACCCTCGCAGTGCACCTGGCACCCTGGCAGTGCCTTTCCAGTCTGGCAGTGCCCCCCTGGGGAACCCAGGGTGGCACTGCCAGGTGTCCAGGTAACAGTGTCAAGGTGCCGTTCTGGCAGTGTCAAGGTGCCCAGGTGGCACTCAGAGTGCCAGGGTACCACCCTGCCCAGAGCCCGACCACCCGGGGGATCTCCGATAGCCTGGGGGACTCCCTCAGGTATTGTAGCACCTGGTCCATGTTTGTGTAGACCAGTGCTAAACCAGTGAGCCTAACTGCTCACTTAAATATGCAAATCTGGATCCCTCCCAGTGAGGACAAGATCCAGATCGCGCCGTCTCGTGAGATCTTGTTAGATCTCATGAGGCATCCCGAGCATCTCAAATCTCACGCGAGGCCTTTGCAAGATTTAACGGTGGTGGGATAATACTAGCCCGATGCTATAAGGTGAGGTATTGCACGTCACTAAAGGGGCTTGGAAGGTTCATAATGAGTCAACAGCCCTGACGATGCTAGGTGCTAGGTGCAGCTTTACCCTGATGAAAGCTTCCTCCTGAGGTGTTCTCCATGCCCACGCTTGGCACTTTTTCAGCAATACGTGCAGGTGGCGGAGGTGGTCGCCAGGTTCGGAATAAATTTCCCGTAGTAGTTTGCGAGACCTAAGAACAACCGCAGCTCTTTCGCGTTTTCCGGAGTGGGGGCTTATTTTATCGCTCACACCTTCAACTCAACCAGGTGTAGGCTGTCACGATCCAGTTGATACCCCAAGTGGGTGACTTTCTTGGTATGAAAAACGCACTTTCCCCTCTTGAAGCAGACGCCGCCTTGGAAAACCGACAAATAACTTTCTCCAGGTTGCTCAGGTGTTCTCTTTCCATTGCTCCAGTGATGTCGACCAAATAGACCACCACACCTGGTAGCTCTGAGGATGTTCTTTATGTATGACGTGATGGAAAATTGCGCAAGCCAATGACAATCCAAATGACAACCTCGTATATTCATAAAGGCCCCTGTGCATATTGATGGTCACATAGCGTCTGGAATTGGTGTCTCACTCCAACTGGAGATAGGCGTGACTTATATCAAGCTTGGAAAAGAAATGACCCCAGCTTGACGTAAAGGTCTTCAGTCATTGGCAATGGGTACCTGCTGGACGAGAGGCCTTGTTTACGGTCAATTTTTAATCCTCACACAGGCATAGAGTATAGTCAGGTTTTAGTAACGAGATTACCAGTGCTGCCCAATTGGCCAAACATACTTGCCAGATGATCGTGAGGCCTTCCAATCATGGCTTTTGCCAGCAATGCATCGGGGACCGGGCTGGCCATGAAGTATTTAGGCTAGGCCTCAGGGTCTACATGTGTCTTGGCCACGGTCCCCTTAATGTTTCCCACGCCATCCTGGAAAACCTCCGGGTACTTCTCCAAGATTTCGTAAAGTCCTCCGGTGCCCATCCGGGAGATTTGTTGCCAGTCCAGCCAGAGGCCTTGTAGCCAATCGCGGCCCAGCAGTCTCAGTCCGGGTTCCCAGACTATTATTAATGGTGGCCTACCAGACTGCTGTCCATAGGTGACTGGGGCCATAGTCATGCCTGCTATGGCTAGGGATTCCCCCATTTAGGTTGTTAGTCTTGCCTCAGTGTTCTAAATATCCAGCTGTTAAATCCCCATCCTAATTTTCTCAAATGTCTGTCTCCCTATTACTGAAACCACAGTCCCTGTGTCCAGCTCAATATCCAATGGGTGGCCATTTACTAGACAGTTATTTGGATTGTGCAAACCCGTGATGCTTCAGTGTAATTTAATTGCATGCACTCATCTTCAGCAGGCTGTTACAGGTGAGGGTTCTGGTTCTGGGCTGATGTCTCCCTCGGGTGGAGTGGCGGGTAGCTGGCTGACCTGTGATTCCCTATCTCTGCAGTTTCGCAAGCCACAAGCGCTGCACCGCTGCAAATCATTCTCCATTACCTGCAGGGAGATGACCTGCCTGGTTATAGCGGCCCTCAGGGATCGGACCTGCTCCCAATGGAGTTCTTCGGAACAGGGTGGGGTTCCAGGGGTCCCATGCCACGAGGCACCGTGCGCCTGAATGGGGGGCATCTGACACTGTTTACCTCCTTCCCTGACATCTCCTGGAGACCTGGATTCCCTTCTCTGCGCTCTCTCCAGAGAGGGAGGTCTTGATGGACTTGTTTAGGTCTCGTGACTCAGCCATAAATTTCTGCTGGGTCACCATATGATTTGCCCCACATACAAGGTGGTCCCATAGTTTCGGGCAGAGATGGCCCATAATTGCAATACTCTGCCAGTTTGCACAACCGCCCCAGAAATTTGGTAACGGACTCAGCCATATAATATTGGTATCATTGCACAATCACCAATGGCTTGGGCTGGCAGTGGTTTGTCATGAGCACTTCGAACGTCTTAGAATCTGGAGCTGCATGGTACTTTGAGTTCTTCATGATGCAAAATGTGGGGTCCATAGGCAGTCAGAAGAATTACCGTCTGGCGATCATCCCCAACAATAGCGTTCACCTTACAAAAATAGCACATACGTTCCACATACTGAGCCCAGTCCACTATGCCCGCATCGAATGCATCGAGTCTGTCGAAGAGCGGCATTTTCAAAATGGTGCAAACCTTAATCCTTCATGAAGAGAGGTGGCTGTATTCCAAATGGCCAGCAGCACCGACTGTGGTTCTGCTTTTTTCCTCGTCACCAATGTAGTAGTCAAGGAGGAGTCCGGAAAGGAGAGACAAAAAGGATTTATTTTCAACCCTTGGTTTAGAAAAAGTTTACACAAGTAATAATCCAAGTCGCAGCCGGAATCTTTCTAGAATCCTGGCTCCTCCCTGGGCAGGTTTTATCCTGTGGAATTTACGAGGCCGCTGAGGGCCTCAGCGAATGTGTTCATACTCCACAAGGCTCATGGGATATTAATCGTGTCATCCCGGTAGGTCTCATGGGGTTATGACAGACTCCTTTGTCAAAATTGATCTTGCCATTTTTTGGACTGCTTTCTGAAAAATTAAACTATGTTGTCATGACAGTAGCATGTGCCTTTCAGAGTCCAAATAACTTGGAAATAGGGACATTTGGCTCATTGTAAAGAAAACCAGTTTGGTCCAATTTAGACCATTTTGGAGACTGAAGTAGCTTTGGTGGGATACATTTATCTAATCTAATCCTGTTTGTGTAAAAGATTGTAGCAGCTTACCAACAATTTGCATTTTCTACTTCACGTCAGCTGAGAGTCTTCTGAATAAACTTTAAATGCTGCATATTATAAAAGTAATAGAGAAATAAATGCCAGTGTTTCTATGTAAGGCAGGTAACGTCCACCTTCGCACCTTCGCAAGGGCAATTAGGAATGGGCATTTAATGCTGGGCTTGCCAATGATGCTCACATTCGAAGAACAGTTGAAAGAAAAATGGAGATAGGCAGGATCTTTGGGCTGAATATAGTGAAGTTTTTCCATAATTTAGCAGTGTCTCCAAAGTCATTGTACAAAGATCAATATGGTTTCTATAACATATCCTATTTTCCCCCTTCAATTAGCATATTTTAATATAGCAATGGCAAAAGCAATTCAAATGTAAGTGCAGGCACAGTTCAAAAGAACTAACTTCTTTGTCCATTAGGCCACCCAATTGCAGAGTAAGTACACACGAGTCTTTTTTTCTCTCTGCCACAGTAAACAGTAAACAAAAGCATTGCAATACGGAACTCATTGTGTTCTGGGAAGTTTTAAGTACCCACTGTTTTTAACATCTGAAAGCTTTTTGATATATTACATTACTCGCAAGGCCCCAGCACATTTCTTCAGTCATAATATTATGTGAATGAAAAATGTAACCTTTGTTATATTTCCTCGGTTCTTGTGAAAAAAATTGTGGTTCTTACAGAATTAATCAAACTCAATTTATACTGACGCTGCTGATACTACTTTCACTGCACATTTATGCATATTTTGGATTTATTCCAAATTAACCACCCTGTGTAAATGTTTCCCTTCTCTTAATGATTACTGTTAACAAATATACTTGCCCAAGCGATATTGGTTAAAAGTGTATGCGCAGCAAGCAATGGGAAGTATTGGGTAAAAGGTAAAGAGTGAGAGATAGACAGGGACAAGAAATGCTTGACCACAAAAAATCTTCAGACTGAAATAGCGGATAGTGGTAATCCAATTTAGAAGAGATAACAGTCTTCTGTTACTTCTGTCCTTTCCTGGACGAACCCCTTACTGGAGTGTCAACCCTAATCCCCCAGAGGTCAGCGAGAGACCCTCTCGCCTAATGTAGTACTGAATTGGCTGCATGGATTTCTACCAAATACATTGGCCTCTTAGAATTGATTTTCAACCAGCCTTATTGGTCCCTAACGTAATTACGCCACCAATGAGTCACTTACTTCAACTGATACATTTACACACTGGTCTTCAAGGGAGATCAGAGTTTATGCCATTTGCTTGGCGCATTGGTTCTGACTTTAATTCAAAATGCTTTTCTGGTTAGTGGCTTTCAGTTATTGCGTTGCAGAGAATCTATTTCCCTCCAAAGTAGGAATCAATTTGCCTGTATTATGTATATAATTACATTAGCAAGCAATCAGATGTCGGATGTGGGAAGCAGAACTGGATTTTACATATCTATTTCTTGTTCCTTTTTTTTTGCCTCCCCAATTAAAAGCTCCCAATTTATCATGCACTGTATCTACTGACTTTGGCTCTGCACTCCTCTAATAAGAGCCATGAAATTGGTCTTCATTTAGAGCCACTCTCTTTACTTTAACTGGAAATCAATTCTGCAAGTTTAGCAAATAGTTAATTACTCCTCAAAGCAGATTGATCCACCTCTGATCACTGTAAGCTGTGTCGTATCATTAGTCCTTCTCATCTGTGATTACTGTGTAGCAAAACAAAACGACAGTCAGCATTTCCTGCCTTTGCCGCAAATTTCTTTGACTGATATGCCATCTCTCACAATTTTAGGTGCTTTTTAAGTGCTGCCCACTTAATTATAAACACTGGGAATGTTGCCCAGGTATAACATTTAGCAAGGACATGTTGAATGTTTAAACAGGAATGAGTGGAAGGAATAAGAAATTGTGTTAATTTTTCCAATAAAGATTCAGGAAAACCTTGACATGAATCCTGATTACAAAAATTAACTGACATGGAGATCAACCCTCATTGCTGGGACAGCTGACTTTGCAGTTATGGGGTGAAGCATACAAAGCTGTGAGATAGCATCCAGCAATTTGGTTATGAACAGCTTAACCTTCAGTTTCCATACATTTACACTCACAATATCTGTAGAGCTCAGTATATTTCTGACATACTTATCTCACTTGATGTAAAATAAAACAGTTAATTCATACTCTTTTTTTTTTAATCAATGCCATTGTAACTGGAATGTCTCCCATCAAATGATATGTACCTAATGTAAAAGAAAGTAGCTGTCACTGCTCAACTCAAAGAAGGTGCAGCACGCTTTCGTGATTACTACAAAATATATATCCACTTTGAGTAAATAGATAAATTGTGTAACTGTGTGTGGAGTTTCTTAATAATGCCCACAACCAAAGAATAAACTGACCTGTCGTGAGTATGCTATTCATAGTAAGTGTGGGTTTGGCTTTCCAGAACATTCTTCACAACTAAAGTCTGAGATTAGGTGGCTATAAAATACTGGGATACACAACAACGTCTTTGCAGATTCCTGACATAATTGTTACTACTCATTACTTTATTTTCACCATACAGAACTCTCGAAACCAGTTGGCAGTCTACTTGTCAGTCAAGCATTTATTGCTTGGCGTTTTAGCAATAAACAATTCAGTCAGCATTTTAATATTTTTTCGCCCCACACGCTGATATATTGGTATTTTTAGATCATTATGGTGAAAGATTAATTCTGTTTCGGATTTCGATTTCAAACTCAAAAGCAAGGCAGCATTTTCACAGTGGTTCGTACTATTACTTCACAGCACCACGGACCAGGTTCGATTCCTGGCTTGGGTCACTGTCTATCTCCCGGAGTCTATATGTTCTCCCCGTGTGTGCGTTTCCTGCAGGCGCTCCGGTTTCCTCCCACAAGTCCCGAAAGACGCGCATGTTAGGTGAGATTAGGTGATTTGGACATTCTGAACTCTCCCTCAGTGTACCCGAACAGGTGCCATAGTGTGGCGACTAAGAGATTTTCACAATAACTTAACTGCAGTGTTAATATCAGCCCACCTGTGACAATAATAAAGATTATTATTATTATTTATGACTTTAAGGATTGTTCCATCTTCGTGTCAGATGATGTGTGGCCCAAAAGAAAGGTTATCCTACTTAAAATTCAATCATTCAATGGCACCTTTACAAAATGTGCTGTAAGATTCTCCATCAGCGGCTGACCTCCATGGGCTGACCTGCCGTCAGCCCACCCACGCTTGCACATTTCCCAACAGCATGGGGTGGTCTACAGTGGCAAACCCCATTGGCTGGCTGCGGGAATGGAGAATTCCACTGCTTGCGGGGGCGTGCCGTGTCGGAAAATGGGGATGGTGGATGGACAATCCCACCTGTGATCTGTGCTTAATCTACAAATTAGGGGACAATGAGGGGAATGGACAGAGTGAATAGTTATAGAACATAGAACAGTACAGCACAGAACAGGCCCTTCGGCCCTCGATGTTGTGCCGAACAATGATCACCCTACTCAAACCCACATATCCACCCTATACCCGTAACCCGAACACCCCCCCCCCCCCCCCCCCCCCCATTAACCTTACTTTTTAGGACACTACGGGCAATTTAGCATGGCCAATCCACCTAACCCGCACATCTTTGGACTGTGGGAGGAAACCGGAGCACCCGGAGGAAACCCACGCACACACGGGGAGGACGTGCAGACTCCACACAGACAGTGACTCAGCTGGGAACCGAACCTGGAACCCTGGAGCTGTGAAACATTTATGCTAACCACCATGCTACCGTGCTGCCCATTATTAGAATAGTCAGAAGCTTTTTCCCAGAGTGGAAGAGTCAATTACTGGGGGACATAGGTTTAAGATGTGAGGGGCAAAGTTTAGAGGAGATGTGCGAGGGAAGTGTTTTAGACACAGGATAGTGGGTGCCTGGAACTCACTGCTGGAGGAGATGTTGGAAGCGGGTACGATAGTGACGTTTAAGGGGTACCTTGACAAATACATGAATAGAATGGGAATAGAGGGATATGGACCCTGGAACTATCGAGGTTTTAGGCAGCATGGTCGGCGCAAGCTTGGAGGATGAAAGGGCTGTGTTCTTTGTTCTTTGTTCTTTTATTACTGAGAATACTTCTTTTTAAGGTCGGATCCACCTACCCATCTGAGAGATATGACAAGTACTAGGCAAATTATGAAGATCTCACAGAAAGTCAGCCTGCAAAGATTTGAGGTACACACAAGCTGTGATCCTTGAGTGACTGTGTGCATTGTTGAGGGATGAGAACATCACAGGACATCACAGCACAGAAGGAGGCCATTCTGCCCATCAAGCTGTGGCCAGCTCTTTGAAAGCACTGTCCAATTTAATCCCTCATCCCAACTATTTCCCCATAACTCTGCCAATTAGTCCCCTCCAAGTGCATTTCCTTTTAAAATGTTTCTATGGAATTTACTTCATTGCTCTTTCAGGTCATATGTTCCAGATCATGTGTGGAAACTATTTCTCTTAATTTCCCTTCTAGTTTCTTTTGGCAATGACTTTGAATCTGCAATATCTGGTTACTAACCCTCTGCTAGTGGAATAATTTTCTGCCCACTTGCTCGAAACCCCTCTTAGCACTGAATACTTCTGCTGGATTTGGCGCTCTCTTCTCCAAGGCTAAGAATCTTAGAATTTGGGAGCTCCAACCCATCCACATCGACCCTTTCAGAAACCTGGGATGCTGCCAACAGCACACCTCCTTTACTATCCGATGTGCCTGTGCACACCTATGGATCTTTGCATGAAGTAGAGGGAAATTCTGAAACAGATCACTGAAGAGGGACTGTTTGGGATAATTCCATCAAGAACGTCTCCAATGTGGAACAAAGACTGACTTTATCTTTACTGATACTTTTCAAAAGTTATTTCATGGGAGGATAGGATGAGAAAGACCTATTGGTCTACTTGATGCATCCAGTGCTTCACTCTGAGAGGAGTTGCAGTTTTAGTCTTTTGGGAGACTAATCGAATCTTCAAATCAATGGGAGCTTCTTTCCTTCCCAAATTCATAAAGCAGAAAGTGATTATCTGACAGACAACCAATAGCTAGAGGAGGAGTTAGTACAGATATTAAAGTTAAGACCATTGGGCCAGATTCTCTGTTCCCCAGCCATGTGTTTCTTGGCAGAGCACACCCCTCGCTGATAGCATGATTCTCTCTTCCTGCCGCTGGTCAATGGGATTTCCCATTGAAACCACCCCCATGTCACCGGGAAACGAACAGGCGGGGATGCACTCCGGTGGGAAAATAGAATCCCAATGGTTGGACAATTCCGGCCATTGAGTCAAACTGGGTAACGCAAATTTTCCAACTGAAATATGGGCACAGTCGATGTTGACTACAGGAGAAGAATTGAAGTTGGGCAGTTGCTCTGAATTGCACTGGTCTCGGGAGAGGAATTGGGTTCTTTAGCACCCATTACCTGAGGACTACGTTTTCCCTTATTGCTCAATAATGGCATTCACATTGTAATTGCACATTTCATCTGACACCATGGTTTACGATTTAATGGAACAGTTTCGAAGTGTGGTGGTGAGCGGGAACTGCTACCAGCTTCCCGAAGCTTGGCCAGTGAGGCCGTTACCACAATAAAATGTTAATTAGTCCAGTTAATGAGGCCCCATGGACTTTACGTCACAAATAATGGTCCTACCGGTTGATTCACCAGGACCGCGCTTGCCAACTCCCTGTTAAGAGGGGCGAGCAGCCCGTAAACCACTTTGGCATAGTCAACCCCGCTGATCTCAAAGTCATGCCGCAGAGAAGACCAGTCCCATGATTCGGGGATGCCCACCTGGGCAGATTACTGGATGCGGTCGAGGTCAGACAGGATGCCCCCGCCCCACCTCCCATGAGAAGGCCTCGGAGGAGAGCTCTGAGGATGCCACCATCGATGCGTCACAGCTGTCATCCCCACCCTCCACCAGCCCAGAGACAAACACTTCAGTGGATCCCAGGACCCAGCTGGGTCCCAGTCAGTTGCTGAGCCTCTGGACCAGGTTTACCCAGAGCTGATGCAGATGTTAAGGTGTGGCCATGAGATTCAGCGACCGTCCAGCGGGTCCATAGACGATTAGAAGAGTCCCAGAGGCCACGGGCGCAGGAGATTGTGTAACAATGCGTGGCACAGATGCCAAAACTGCTAGGCTGGTGACCGCAGTGGAGAGCCTGGTGCACAACGTCGGCAGCATGAATGGATGTGGCCAAGATGCCGCGCAGTCAGTGACAGCCATGGCTGAGTGCCTCGACAGTGTGCTCCTGTCACTGGGGGACGTGACCCAGTCCAGGCGGACCTTGATGAGGTAAGGCGGGCCATGTCCCCGTCTCAGGTGGGCATAACCAAGGCACTGCAGAGCATGTTCGGGTCATTGGGGAACATGTCCCAGTAGCATGTGGGCATTGCTGAGGCACTCCAGAGCATGTCCCAGTCACTGAGGAGCATCGCTGAAGACACCGACAGAATGCTGCAGACATTGGGGAGCCGCCGGGGCAGGCAGAGCCAGATGATGCAGGAGCTGGGGCTCAATCCACCTGGCCCTCCGTCCCAACGTGAATCCACTGGCCCTATAGGCACCGACCGGGAGGAAGGACACAGGAGCCTATGGAGTGGCAACAGTGGCCGCCCACTCCCCCGAGACCCACCTCACTCACAACGGCAAGTCTCGGAGTCAGCACCCGGAACAGGGCGGCATGGAGGGGCATGTGCCACCGGCAAGTTTGCCGGGTCCCACCGGTGGCAGAAACCCCAGAGGATGTCCGTTAAGGGCATGGAAGGCCACCAGATGTGGTAGGCAGCAGGCTGTTTCCTCCTCTGCTGTGCATCCTGGGGACACACCGAGACGCATTAGTAGAGCACAGAATGCTAAGCAGGTGGAGGATCACTGAGCGGACACTGGGGAGAGGAAGGGGCTAAGAGGAGGTAAGGTGGGGTTTGTGCATTGTGGGGGGGGGGGGTGGGAGAGGGGTGGGGAAGGGGTGGCAGCACCATCAGGATATTGGGCAGTTAGGGACACATGTGTTAATTAATAAAAATGATTGACCTCGACTAATATGATGCCTCTGGCATTTTCCTGCGCAATGTGAGCGTCAATCCCATGCCCCCTCTCACTGGACACCGAGGTCCAAGATGCTTCATCCCAGCTACCCCTGCCCCAACCCCCATCCCGGCACACCATGTGCAGGTGATCGGTGTACGCGAGCACTCAGCAGACAGGCAAATTTCAGACTATGCCATGGAATGAGGAGCACCAGCTCTCAGCGGGTTATCATCACCCCCCCCCCCCCCCCTGCCCTCGTCAGTGACCCTTACTGCTTCCGCCTGTCCTCCACCCACCGACTGGTCCTGTGGGTCCTTCCGGGGGTCGTCCTCCAGTTCCTCTGGGTCTGGCGCGTCTTTGTCCTCCTTCTCGGAGCTGGCCATGTTCCTCCCCCTCCACCTCCAGCATGTTGCCCTGCTGCTGTGTCAGGTTGTGGAGGACACAGCAGACTACCACAAAGCGGGCGACCCTCTGGAGGGTGCTCTGCATTGCACCACCAGAGCAGTTGAGGCATCGGAACTGCATCTTAAGGAGTCCAAAGCGGGTGGCCGTATGGGCCTCATTGTATCGGGTCTCCGCATCGGTCACTGGTCTCCAGAGTGTCATCATTAGCCAGGTCCTAAGCCGGTACCCTTTATCCCCATCTTCATGTGGTGGTCACACATAAGCTGGATGTTCAGGGAATGGAACCCCTTCCTGTTGATGTAGGGCATGCCCTTATAGTCCAGTGACCGCATGGCGACATGCATGCCATCTATTAGCTCCTGGACCTGGGGCAACACATCGGTGGTGGAGAAACAAGCTGCCCAGCCATCCTGTTATGCTTGGTTCATGACAACATTTATATATTTCGCTGCCCAGGCAAACAGGATATCTTTGGCCTCACGAACCCTGGAATGATCCTGAGGTGGGGAGGTTCAGGGCTGCAGTGACCTTGATGGCCACCGGGAGTAGGTATCCTCCTCCTCCACGTGGTGCCAAGTCCACAAGGTGCCACACCGTCCCCTTGTTGATGCGGAGCCACCTGCAGCACAACTGTACGTCATCTGCTCGAAAGACCAACGATGCCTTTACTCCTTGGGCCATCACCGGCCTTCCCCTCTGGTTCCCTCCCTGGTCTGATGGGTGGCCGGGTCCTCAGGGTGTGGGTTGGGGCACTGCGCATGGACTACTGCCTTGAGTCTCTATCAATGCTGTTGCCCCCAACTCCTCCGGCATCTGGCTCCCTGGCCTGGCAGCAGAACCACGAGGGGAGCTTCTGCAGGGTCCAAGATATCATCCATACTGTGTAATATGTGTAAGGAATGGGGGAGGGTGAGAGAATGACAACCAGCGGTGACTTTCACCCCAGGACCCTCCAGTTCCCCCATTGATCCCCCCACCCCGGCACACCCTGTCCACGCACCCCCAGCCGCAGAGGGGCCCCTGCTCACTGGAGCCCATACACTGCACATCAGATATCCGCACGTAATGTTACCTGGACTGGTCCCCTCCATAGTGCACCCACCCACGCTCTGGTCCTGGAAATGTCCCAGGTGCTAGAGCCCAACTCCTGGGTGTTCAGACGTTGGCCACTGCGTCCGTGGTGTCTCCCGCAGTTTTAAGCACAGTGTTCAGGCATCACGGTCTGATTGGGATGCTAGGCAATAACCCCCACATGCTACATGGCACGCCTATCGACAGGGATCCACTTGGAATGTGTGAAGTGCTGACTGAACAACAATTCTAAATTCCAATTAGCAATAGCCTTCAGCCGTACGGCCACAGACCTCGCTGGTTAATGGGAGCTTTATAGGTAGATGGTGGGGCATCCGGGCAGGGGTTGCCCTGGAACAGGACCACACAATCAAGAGGTTGGCATGGTGGATCTGCGGATGCTGAGACACCCATTTCTGCATCCCCTCCCCTACAGCCCACCACAGCCCATGGATGACCACCCCCACAAAACTCCCCTCAAACACAAGGGCAGCAACCCCAGTGTCCCCGTCCTCTTTTCCTGGGGGCAAAGGTGGTTACTCACCTCCTCGGGTTCCCGCAGCAGCCCCTTCACCAGCGTCACATTTTAAAAAAGGTGTACTAATCAGCGCCCGTGTGACCACTTGCTGGGGAGGCCGTCAGGTCACGGGGGGGGGGGGGGCATTACATTGGGGATCGCTCCTGTTAATTGTATTGCCTGCAAAAGTCAACTGAGGTCCTTGCTCTATTCCATTAATGCGTGTCTTCTGTGAGTTGACCAACCCGGAGGCCCAATGCAGTGCTACCCCAGTGCCTGCCGTAAGGCGTGTGGAAAGCCGCTGACTTTCAGTGGAGGAGTCTGCTGATGGCCTTGGAGGGTGATCTCAAGCAGCTCTCGGCATAGAAGACCCAGTTGCGTACTACATCATTTTGGCATGGGCTGGCTGACAGGCAACAGCAAGGGCACTGTCAGAAATACAGTGTTGGAAAGGCTATGGCTGACCGGCGGGGTGGGGGGGGTGGGATGTGCCCCCCGACCAGGCTGATCACCTGGAACGTCAAGGGACTGAATGGGCCGGTTAAGAGGGCGCGGGTGTTCGCGCACTTGCGGGCTCTGAGGGCGGACGTAATTATGTTGCAGGAGACACATCTGAAAGTGTCAGACCAGACCAGGCTAAGGAAGGGCTGGGTTAGCCAGGTCTTCCACTCGGACTTGGACTCGAAGTCCAGAGGGGTGGCAATCATGATCTACAAGCGGGTGCAATTTGAGGCGGAGGGCATAGCCGCAGACAGGGGGGGCAGATACCTGATGGTACGGGGCAGACTGGAGGGGAGAAGAGTGGTGCTGGTGAATATATATGCCCCGAACTGGGATGACGTGGACTTCATTAAAAGAGTGCTGGGGAAGATCCCGGACTTGGATTCTCGCAAGCTAATAATGGGGGGGAACTTTAACACGGTCCTTGACCCGGCTTTTGATCGGTCGTGTCCCAGAACGGGTAGACTCCCAGCAATGGCAAGGGAGCTGAAAGGGTTTATGGAGCAAATGGGGGCAGTGGACCCCTGGAGAGAGGGACAGCCAACAGGAAGGGGCTACTCGTTTTACTCGCACGTCCATAAAGTATATTCCAGGATAGATTTATTTGTACTAAGCAGGGACTGTATGGGGGAGGTAAAGAACACGGAATACTCAGCAATTACCATTTCAGACCATGCCCCGCATTGGGTGGATCTGCAGTTCGGGGGAGCGAGTTATCAACGCCCGCAATGGAGGCTAGATGTGGGACTGCTGTCGGAGGAGGGGATCTGCGAGAGGCTTCGGAAATGTATAAAAAATTACCTGCAGGTGAATGACACTGGGGAGGTCTCAGCGGCGACCGTGTGGGAGGCGCTAAAGGCAGTAGTGCGAGAGGAGCTGATTTCAATTGGGGCCCACAGAGCCAAGGCAGACCGGGCAGAGATGGATAGATTGGTCAGGGAAATGGGTCGGATAGATGAAGAGCACGCGGAGTCCCCGGGGGAGGTTTTACTCAGGGAGAGGCAGAGGCTACAGGCGGAACTGGGGGCACTATCCACGAGCAGGGCCGTGGAACAGCTTAGGAAGGCGAGGGGAGTGGTGTACGAGTATGGGGAAAAGGCTAGCAGACTGTTAGCGCAGCAACTCAGGAGGAGGGAGGCGGCCAGGGAAATAGGTAGAGTGAGGGACGAGGGGGGGCGCAAAGTGGAGGATCCGGCAGAATTGAATAGGGTATTCCGGGACTTCTATCGTAAGCTGTATACTTCGGAGCCGCCGGAAGAACCGGAGGGGATGAAAAGGTTTCTGGACGGGTTAACATTCCCAACAGTTGGGGGTGGGGGGGCGAGTGGAAGAGCTGGGGGCCCCGATTAGAGTAGAGGAGGTATTGGGGGGCCTAAAGGCCATGCAGTCGGGGAAGTCCCCGGGGCCAGATGGATACCCAGTAGAGTTTTATAGGAAGTTCTCTGAGCTGGTGGGCCCAGTCTTGGCGAGGGTTTTCAATGAGGCAAGGGACAGAGGGACCCTGCCGCCGACAATGTCACAAGCCACCATATCTCTGATATTGAAGCGGGGTAAAGACCCGGAGGTGTGCGGGTCCTACAGGCCAATCTCCCTGATTAATGTAGACGCCAAGCTCCTGGCAAAGGTACTGGCGGGTAGAATGGAGGACTGTGTACCGGAGGTGATTGGGGAGGATCAAACGGGGTTTGTGAAAGGTAGGCAGCTGGCGGCCAATCTGAGGAGATTGCTCAATGTGATAATGATGCCCCCGGCGGGTAGAGAGGTGGAGGTAGTGGTGGCAATGGATGCCGAGAAGGCCTTTGACCGGGTGGAGTGGGACTATCTATGGGAGGTGCTCGGACGGTTTGGGTTCGGGGAGGAATTGGTGGATTGGATCAAATTATTATATCAGGCCCCGAGGGCCAGCGTCAGGACCAACAGAGAAGTTTCGGAGTACTTTAGGTTGTACCGAGGGACCAGGCAGGGCTGCCCGCTCTTCCCGCTGCTGTTTGCGCTGGCCATAGAGCCGCTGGCGATTGCGCTGAGAGCCGCAGAGGGTTGGAAGGGGATGGTGAGGGGCGGGGTAGAACACAGGGTTTCTCTTTATGCAGACGACCTGCTCCTGTACGTGTCGGACCCAGTGGCCGGGATGGGAACTATACTGGGAATGCTGAGGGAGTTCGGCCAGTTCTCAGGATACAAATTAAATACGGTCAAGAGTGAAATGTTTGTGGTCCAGGCAAGGGGCCAGGAGAACAGATTGAGAGGGCTACCGTTTAGGCTAGTTGAGGAAAATTTCCGGTATTTGGGAATCCAGGTGGCACGAGACTGGGGCAGACTGCATAAGTTAAATTTGGCCAGGGTGGTGGAGCAAATGAAGGGAGAGTTTAGGAGATGGGATGCACTCCCGCTGTCGCTGGCAGGGAGGGTGCAGACTGTAAAGATGACAATCCTCCCTCGATTTTTGTTTATTTTTCAGTGCCTCCCGATCTTTATCCCACAGTCCTTCTTCAAAAGAGTTAACGGGCTGATCATGAGCTTTGTCTGGGCGGGAAAATCTCCGCGGGTGAAGAAGGCGATGTTGGAGAGGAACCGCAGCGAGGGAGAGCTGGCTTTGCCGAGTCTGGTCAATTATTACTGGGCGGCCAACATCCTTATGATAAGGAAGTGGATGGTGGGTACGGGGTCTATTTGGGAGCGGGTGGAGGCGGCTTCGTGCAGGGGCTCCAGTTTGGAAGCCCTGGTCACGGCTCCTCTACCGCTGCCGCCGGCCAAGTACACCACCAGCCCGGTAGTGGTGGCGATCTGCGGATATGGAGCCAGTGGAGGAGGCATGTGGGGGAGATGGGGGCGTCTGTCTGGGCGCCAATCTGCGACAACCATCGGTTTGCCCCTGGCAGAATGGATGGGGGGTTCCGAGTATGGCGGCGAGCAGGGGCGGGAAGGGTGGGTGATATGTTCCTGGTAGGGAGCTTCGCGAGTTTGAGGAGCTTGGAGGAGAAATTTGGGTTGGTAAGGGGAAATGATTTTAGATACCTACAGTTGCGGGACTTTGTTCGTAGACAGGTCCCATCTTTCCCGCGCCTCCCGCCAATGGGGATCCTAGACAGAATAGTCTCTGGGAGGGACGAAGGGGAGGGTAGAGTCTCGGGTATTTATAAGGTGCTCATGAGGGAGGAAGGGTCCCAGACAGAGGAACTGAAACTTAAATGGGAGGAGATTGGCGGGGAAATGGAGGATGGGCTGTGGGCAGAGGCCCTGAGTAGAGTAAACTCGACCGCGACATGTGCTAGGCTCGGGCTGATCCAATTTAAGGTCGTTCACCGGGCCCATATGACGGTGGCTCGGATGAGCAAATTTTTCGGGATAGAGGACAAATGCGCTAGGTGCGCGGGAGGACCAGCGAACCATGTTCACATGTTTTGGGCATGCCCTGAGCTGAGGGGGTACTGGGAGGGATTTGCGGGGGTCATGTCCCAGGTGCTAAAAACAAGACTGGGGATGAATCCAGGGGTGGCAATTTTTGGGGTTTCGGAAGACCCGGGAGTCCAGGGGGAGAAAGAGGCCAATGTTTTGGCCTTTGCTTCCCTGATAGCCCGGCGACTAATATTATTGGCGTGGAGGGACTCAAAGCCCCCGAAGACGGAGTGGTGGCTTGCGGACATGTCGAGTTTCCTGGGGATGGAAAAAATTAAGTTCGCCTTGAGGGGATCTGTGCAGGGGTTCACCCGGAGGTGGCAACCATTTATTGACTTCTTTGCGGGAGAGTGAGCGTCAGCAGGGGGGTGGGGGGAGGGGGGGGGGGTAGAGTAGAGTAGGAGGGGAAATATGGCGGGTAGTACCGGTGGGAGGGGAGCGGGCTTGTGCAATATGTTACGGTTGAAGTATTGAAAGTACGTGGATGTTTGCACATTTTTGCCTTTTTTGCTTCCTTTCTGATGATGTCTGTAACTGTTTATAAAGCCAAAAACTACCTCAATAAAATTGTTTATTAAAAATAAAGAAATACAGTGTTGGGGACAAAAATGCTGTCATTCTGAGGGGGCTCAGCAGTTTTGTGCTCCATGGGGCCATTGCCACTCATCCAAATCACATCAGAAATCCTAGAACCCTGTGGAGGAAGGATTGCTGTGCACCCTCCAATTCCCTTTGCACATTGTAATCCATGGCCATGGTGGCAGCAGTCCCAACTTGCACGCAGACAAGGGGTGGCTGCTATTTATACATAACATTGTCACTTCTCCTTCATTGCATTGAACGGGCAAGGTTTATCGCACAATGCAATTCCCCCGTCTATTATTAAAGGTTATCCAATATAGCGTTCCTGCTTTTCAAAGGGATGACAAACACTTGCGTTTTCTCAGCTTATTAATCTCATTGTGGCACCGTGGTCGGGTGCCTACCTGCGGATAAGAAGCTCCAGGTTCCAGTCCAATGCCGGGACCTTTTGGCTATGGAAGGGGTGTTCATAACACGGTTCACTTAATCTACTCCCCCAAAGGGAAACAAAAACGTGTGAAGAAATGTTAAAAACAAATTAGGTCTAATTATCCATGTCAGATGGAAAATTAATTACAAGTATTAGAACTTTTGAAAAACGATATGACTTTGGCAGTAGTACAACTTTTTTTGGTAAACTGAAACACCTGTGTTGGGTGGGCTGAATGCTTCCTGGTTTGGAAACTATTTGAATAGTCTAATTTGCCACAGAAACCCACAAGTCATCAGTGGTTATAACTTTCCTGTTTTGAACCAGCCTACTATTTAAGAAAAGATTTGGAGCATGGGAAGATGCAGGGTATGGAGGAGAGAGTAGGCTGTCAGGGATTGGTTCTCTAATGGACCGCCGGCCCAGGTAAGAGAGCCTGAATAACAAGAAAAGCCCGTTAAAGCGACCAAGGCCCAAAGCTTCTACTGCCCAAGGACTAAAGCAAGCAGTTGACTGCTATTGACAACCTCAAAGCCCGAGCTGTCCCATCAAGCAGAGAAAAATACTTAAACAAAAAAATAATATTGATAAAACTTATGTTGGATCATAATGCTCACCAAATAGCATTACTTGTTTGATAATAGATAGCATGCAGCGAGTTACAAGGCTGTAATTCAATCGAGAAGTTGTGAGATGTTATAAATGACAAGTGAAGCTTGAGCCGTTTATGAACAACGGCAGAACCCCAATATTGAATTATGGCCTGGATTTCACAGACAGTTATTCATGCTGGATGCAATATAGACTGAGCAGTTGTCATAAAAAAAAACACCAAAATTTGTTTTCTACCACATTTGCCATTATGTGATTGGTGTCGTTCCCAGATAGCAGAGGTGGCACAGCAAGAATGAAAGATATTACTGGCATCAGATCTAAAGGTATGGATAGGGAAAATATATCAGTGCATACATAATGCATGTAATGTGACCACTATGTTGGCAATGAGATAATAAGTATGCGTTGTAATGACTGCGTTGCGCTCAAGCGAGATCGCGACAAGGCCATTAAATTGCGGCAGAGGCTAAAATCGAGAACCGCCCCAGGCGCTGATCTATTTGCAATGCCCGCTCCCGCTGGTGAAATCAAGATTTTGCCGTAGAATAATGAGAAACCAATAATCACCGCTTAAGCTCAATCTCCGTACAATTAACGGGAGCGACCCCCTATCTAACAGTCTCCCGTGATCTAACGGCCTCCCCAGCAAGTGGTGACGCAGGCGCCAACTGGTACATCTTTTTAAAAATGTGAATCATAGAATCATAGTATTTACAGTGCCGAAGGAGGCCATTCGGCCCATTGAGTTTGCACCGGCTCTTGGAAAGAGCACCCTACCTAAGCCCACAACTCCAACCTACCCCGTAACCCAGCAACCCCACCTAACCTAAGGGCATTTTGGTATGGCCAATCCACCTAACCTGCACATCTTTGGACTGTGGGAAGAGACCGGAGCACCTGGAGGAAACTCTCGCAGACACGGGGAGAACGTGCAGACTCCGCACAGACAGAGACCCAAGCCAGGAATCGAACCTGGGACCTTGTAGCTGTGAAGCAACTATGCTACCGTGCCGTCCCGTGAAGCTGGAAGGGTTGCTGCGGGGATCCAAAGGAGTGAGTAGCCATCTTCGTTCCCAGGCAAAGAGCCCGTGCCAGGCAAAGAGTCGGGGTGGGCGGCCATCAGGCGTTGGGGGTTGTGGAGCAGGGCGGGTGGCCGCCCATGGTTTCGGTGGGGTGGGGGGGGGGGGGAGATAGGTGTCTCAGCGGCCGCAGATCCGCCATGCCAACTCCTGAACCATTCCGGGGGCATCCCCATCCTACCTGCCACACGAACCACCTGTATCTCCCACTGATCGCGAATTTGCTGAGAGGGAATCTGAGGAGATTTTAAAACAGCTATTAACCTGGTATTGTGTGCAGATCACCATCCACTGTCATTAATTGAAGACTTGTTTGCTGAACTTTCTGGAGGACTGAAATTTAGAAAACCTAATCTGTCACATGCGTATTTGCAAATGAATATGGCTGCAAAATCATAGCCAATATTCACTATCATGACACCCAAAGGTTTGTTACGTTACAGAAGATTCCCTTTAAGAACAACATCTGTTCCTGCTCTTTTTCAGAGATCCATGGATCAAATTCTGAGTGGGCAAAATAGGGTACAATGTTATTTAGATGACATTCTCATCACTGGTTTGAGTAAACAGGAAAACTTGAAGATATATCAGGGTATACATCCCTGCTTATGTATGATTTCATGGACTTCAGTTTTCCATCTTATATTGTATGAGCAACATTTCTCAATAAAATCTCTCATCGTGTTTGTAAAAATCCAGACTGTGGCACCTCCATACTTTTTCTCTTTGTGGCAGACTCCGAGATATAACAAGAATGTTCTGAGTTCAAGGCCTGCTTCAGGACACAATCATCAAGTCTGACACTTCACTGAATCCAAATAGAAAAATCTAGAAACACAAGTTCAGGTAATGTCGGCACTCAAACCCGACTTCACCTGAAGACTATACTTGGCCTTGATTCATGAAAAATATGCTGCAGGACTATTGACTACTATAATAAGAATCTTGAAGCACACGTGTTCTCTGTAAAAAGTTAACTACCTGCTGTGACAATGGGGTGAAATCTTTCTTTTGCGCTTCACATCTTGGAGATATGCGAGATCTTTTGTCTGTTCACGTCAACGAAGTTGTCCGGTCATGCTAACGGCGCACCCCCTTCTGGGTTTCCTGGCAGCGTTGGGTGGATTCAATGGGAAACCCATTGACGGCAACAGGGCCAGAAGATCCAGCTGCCGGTCAACAGCGCGCCACCTCCTGCCACAGAGAAACATGCTGCGGAAGGCCAGAGAATCTCACCCTCGAAGTGTGCGGGGACTTTAGTCACAAAGCGACAGTAACTAGCCCCGGTTCAGTCTCTCTCTCTCTCTAATTGATCACACCCAAGCTTAACCAATCATGCACAGTGAACAACTAACAGTCAATAGACAAATATAATCAAACACCAAACAATTGAGTCATTGATCACTGCCCTCTTAACACTGGCAGCACAAAATAGGCAGATCGGAAATTGGCAGCTTGGTTTCGCTGTGTTACAACGGGGATTGGGAGGAATGAACTATCTGTCTCTAGTTCCACTATTCCACAGGTCACAACACATAGATAAATGTTTTCTCCTGCTAGCTATAGGTCAAATATGTGTGCCTTATCTCTGAATTTCAGAACGCCCACTAAATGGACGAGATCTACTGGCCACTTTGCACTGAAAGTGCCCAGGTGGCACGGCCAGCTGGCAGGATCCCTGCGCTGGGTATCAGGCCCTGCATGTGGGTAGCCCCGACGACACCCTTACAGTGAGTGAGTTGGGGTTCAGGGGAGCTCTGAGCACCTGGTTAATTGTGCGCTCTGCGGGACTCTCTCCATCCAGGTTGATTGTGCCCAGAGTGCAGATTTCTTCAAAAACAACAAAATTATTCATTTATAATAAAACCAGACTTGTCAAGTAGAAGGCAATGTTTATTAGAATAAAATGTGTAAGTGTAATAATTACTCTTTCTGATTACTCTAGGTCACAGATGTACCCACACTCCAAAACAAAAACAAATAATGTGGAGATGCCGGCGTTGGACTGGGGTGAGCACAGTAAGAAGTCTTACAACACCAGGTTAAAGTCCAACAGGTTTGTTTCAAACACGAGCTTTCGGAGCACGGCTCCTTCTTCAGGTGAATGGAAAGGCTTGTTCCAGAAATGTTTATATAGACACAGTCAGAGATGCCCCGGAATGCGAGCACCTGCAGGCAATCAAATCATCAAAGATGCAGAGAGAGAGGTAACTCCAGGTTAAAGAGGTGTGAATTGTCCCAAGCCAGTTCAGTCGGTAGGCCTCTGCAAGTCCAGGCTTGTTGGTGGGGGCCGAATGTAATGCGACATGAATCCCAGATCCCGGTTGAGTCCGCATTCATGCGTGCGGAACTTAGCTATAAGTTTTTGCTCAGCAATTTTGCGTTGTCGCGTCTCCTGAAGGCCTCCTTGTAGAATGCTGACCCGGAGATCAGAGGCTGAATGTCCTTGATTCAAGGACATTCAGCCTCTGATCTCCGGGTCAGCATTCTACAAGGAGGCCTTCAGGAGACGCGACAACGCAAAATTGCTGAGCAAACACTTATAGCTAAGTTCCGCACGCATGAATGCGGACTCAACCGGGATCTGGGATTCATGTCGCATTACATTCGGCCCCCACCAACAAGCCTGGACTTGCAGAGGCCTACTGACTGAACTGGCTTGGGACAATTCACACCTCTTTAACCTGGAGTTACCTCTCTCTCTGCATCTTTGATGATTTGATTGCCTGCAGGTGCTCGCATTCCGGGGCATCTCTGACTGTGTCTATATAAACATTTCTGGAACAAGCCTTTCCATTCACCTGAAGAAGGAGCCGTGCTCCGAAAGCTCGTGTTAAAAACAAATAAAGTAGAGGAATTATGCCAAACGATTAAAAGTCAATGGTTGAAGGGAAAAGGATAGATTACGGAGTCTTTGAAATGGCGTCCGCGGTTTCACGACTGGCCTCGCAGCAATGGCCTGCAAAACGATTTGTGCCTCTTGTGCTGCTTTTCAGGCGCACCTTGCGGAAAACCCAAATTCAGAACATGGAGCGATTTTGGAGCAACTTCCATTCACTTTTCCTTTCAACTGGGTCTGGGGCTTCATGTGCTATTGTCCTCTTTACCCAATCAGGTGATCCTTCTTGTTTTATTCCCAAAAGCAAAACTACCCTACCTGTTTTCAAAACACTGATTTCCAGGCATGGTTTTTTTTCAAAGCCATAATCCACCATGTGACCCATTTGTAAATATGGGCAGCACGGTAGCATTGTGGATAGCACAATCGCTTCACAGCTCCAGGGTCCCAGGTTCCATTCCAGCTTGGGTCACTGTCTGTGCGGAGTCTGCACATCCTCCCCGTGTGTGCGTGGGTTTCCTCCGGGTGCTCCGGTTTCCTCCCACAGTCCAAAGATGTGCAGGTTAGGTGGATTGGCCATGATAAATTGCCCTTAGTGTCCAAAATTGCCCTTAGTGTTGGGTGGGGTTACTGGGTTATGGGGATGGGGTGGAGGTGTTGACCTTGGGTAGGGTGCTCTTTCCAACAGCCGGTGCAGACTCGATGGGCTGAATGGCCTCCTTCTGCACTGTAAATTCTATGATAAACAGTCCACCGGGAGCAAGAGGGTTCCAGCTTCCTTAAAACTGCTTAATTACCTTTCCTTGCAAAATGCTGGGCGAGTTTCTCCATCCAGTTTTCGGGTGCTGCGTGCCCCCGCTTGCGGTGCGATTCTCTGTCTCACCAGCCTGTCGATGGCATTTCCCGTTGTGGACAGTCCCACGCCGCAGGGAAATCCCTGGGCATGGGTGCACTGCCGGTGGAACGGAGAATCCTGACAGTGGAGAATCCAGCCCGCTGTCTTTCCCAGGAACAGCAGCAACCAGCACCCTTTAAAGGGACATCTTGTGCCTGAATTCTTCCAGAATTTTCTGAGTCAGTGTAGATGAACCATTTTCTATCATTAAAAGTGTTTATGACAACTGGCCTAATTTTCTTTTCCATTGACTCCAGAAAGCATGTTATGAAACAGGGTGCCCATTTGTTGGCAGTCAATTGGTGAGACTGACTTGAGCTAATGTCACTCACAATCAGCAAATGTGGGGCGAATGTGTAACTTATCTGCTTTTGGCAAAAATTGGCCGGAGATACAATGTTGTCCAGGACACCAGGAGAAACACTGTGCTCTCCTTGAGATTGTGTTATTGGCATTTTTTTAATGTCAGACTGAATAGCCAAATGGCGTCTTGTTTCAATACCTTTTTGAAAAAGGTAGCAATTTAGTACTCCCATGATGTGGAGATGCTGGCATTGGACTGGGGTGAGCACGGTAAGAAGTCTTACAGCACCAAGTTAAAGTCCAACATGTTTGTTTCAAACACTAGCTTTCTGAGCACTGCTCCTTCCTCAGGTGAATGAAGAGGTATGTTCCAGAAACATATATATAGGCAAATTCAAAGATGTCAGACAATGCTTCGAATGCGAGCATTTGCTGGTAATAAAGTCTTTACAGATCCCATGGTTACACACTATTCTGCCAACTATCTGCTGAAACCCTGGATGGGACCTAAACGCACAATTGTTGGACTCTGAAAGAAGGTTCAGAAAGAAGGTTGCTACCCACTGAACCAAGTTGCCGTTTAAAGGATTGTGAAAATATTTAAATAATGAATGCAATCAGCCATCCAACATCTTGCTGGACCGATAGCTTCAGATATGTAGGAAAGGTTTAAAATAATTCACGTGTGACGAACACTGCAATTTCAAATTGATCTGATAATATAGAAACCCAGTTTGTCGTTATTTTGAATTTTTCCATGGATTGTGTTTGATCATTTCTGAAACATTCCTTTAATTTTTGTCTTTCCTTGAACATGTAGATTTATGGTCAGCTTGCTGTATTTACCGAGTTGTTTAGACAAGGTTGTCCAATAAATAAAGCTGGTTTATTTACCCCAATGTGCTTGACAGATCCAGGACAAAAGCAACATCCAAAGACTGCACTGGGGAACCAACAATGGTTAGTAAATTTCATTTATTCGAGCCCTAGACTTAACCTCGACAGAATGCGTTTTAAATTGAATAAAAAGCTTTCTGTGGAATAAGTAACAATAAGCGGGTCGCATTTTAAAAATATTTTTATTGTTTCACATGTGATTAGTTCTCAACTGGTTTCCTGTGAACAAAAAACACAGCATGTTTACAGTGCGACTGAAGAGAGATATCCATCCCGTATAAATGTATGAATTTTTAGAAGAGACTATTAGGAGCCTCATGATCAGTCTCAGTTTCAACGCTACCTCACATACCCAGCGTTAAATCTTTCATCAGATTGCCTTGAATGAAAATTGTACAATCACGTAAGCTTCTCTCTCTTGGGCTTTCTGATAAAATTAGCTCCCACCACCTCCAGTGGTCGTGTGTTCAACACCTCAAAACAACGTCAGCAACTTTGTGCATAAAACCCTGAACATAATAAAACTTCCTAAGGCATTTCGCAGTGGAGGTTGTCAGACAAAAGCTGACATTCAGCCACCTAAAGGGAATAATGGGGCAGATTGTAAGAGGTACGTCTCAAAGAGTGTCTTAAAAGACGATAGTGGGGTAGAGAGGGTCATAGAACCATAGAATTTACAGTGCAGAAGTCGGAGAGGTTTAAAGAGGGAATTCTGGAACTTAAGGCCTAGGCAACTGAAAACCTGGCTACTCGTCCAGAACATCTTAGTCAACTCCACCTATCGCTGGCCCCCATCCAGCCCCACCACTCCACATCGCCGCACCCCCCTCCCCCCCGCCACCACAACAGCATAAATCTGATCCTATCTCCAGCTCTCTCCAGCTTTGACAAAGTCACCCAGATTCAAAACGTTAGTTCCCTTCTCTCTCCACAGATACTGTCAGACCTGCTGAGATTGTCCAGTATTTTCTGTTTTTGTTTCAGGTTCCAGCTTCCCCATTAACTTGCATTTATCTAAGGCTATGGATGGATTTGGCAAGGATGACAATTTAAAATTTGAGATACTGCTTAACCAGAAACCCTTGTAGGTCAGTGAGCAGAGAGGTTGTGTGTGAATGGGATTTGGTGTGAGTTAAAACATTAGCAGCAAGGATTTGGATAGTCTCAAGTTTACAGACAGTGGAATTTGGGATGCAGCCAAAAACCTATAAGAATAGTTAACCTGGAGGTAGCAAGCATGGTCAGAAGATGGGCTGAGGCATGAGTGGTGTCAGGTGATGTTACCGAGATAGAAATAGGTACACTTATTTCAGGCTTAAATCTGACGGCAAATATGGGCGGTACAGTAGCACAGTGGTTAGCACAGTTGCTTCACAGCCCCAGAGTCCCAGGTTTGATTTGCGGTTTGGGTCACTGTCTGAGCAGAGTATGCACCTTCTCTCAGTATCGGTGTGGTTTTCCTCCCAGTGATCCAGTTTCTTCCCACAGTCCAAGGATGTGCAGGTTAGATGGATTGGCCATGCAAAATTGCCCTTAGTGTCCAAAACAGCTCAGGTGGGGTTACTGGGGATAGGGCGAAGGCGTGGGCTTAAGTAGGGTGCTCTTTCCAAGGGCTGGTGCAGACTCGATGGGCCGAATGGCTTCCTTCTGCACTGTAAATTCTGTGAAATAAACTGTCTGCCAGAAATGGGATGGAGGGAGTGGCTAGGGAGCGGGGACCGAAGACAATTTTCCTCATCCAACCCTGGATGTCAGACAAGCAGCTTTCCAATCTGGAGACGGTGGAGTGCATGAATAGAATATTTTACTCACAGAGCTGATCTTTTAAAATGGAGGCAACACAGGCTGTAGGATGAGTGGCAAGGCTGTATATGATTTTTCATAGTTATTGACTGTTATTTGAATGCTCTTCATAAAAACAGTAGCAATAGGGCATATTCTTAATGTATCTCAGTACACAATGCACACAAGTTTCTATCTGTGTAACATGTTTATTCATAGTGCTTTAAAAATGGCTATTCCATGCTTCAATTTCCAGCTTTCCAATAACTTCTACAGTATGTTTACTTTTCTCTCAGTCCACACCCAGTCTTAACCAATCAAGCACAATGAGCCTAGATCAGTTACCAGACTCACAAAATTAAACACAGAATAATTGAGTGCTGCATGGGAACAGTTAATGGCACATACTTACATTTGACATCTTTTTACATGCATGCATTATGTAGCATCATGATGCTGTAATTGATTTTCAAGGCAACATAAGTCAAAATCTAGACGGCAGCCTTTACAATTCCCAATTATAATTGAAGTGACATTCTTATAAAACACTAAAACTTCATGTAATTGATCCAAAAATGTAAGTGCGTAAAAATACTGACAATAGAAAAACAATCCAGTTTGCAGATCTCAATTATATTTAATATTTCTGATGTTGCCTAATGTCACTAAAGCAGCTGATGTATGAACTTCATTGCATCAAAATCCATTGCGCGAAATAGAGGGCGCGATTCTCCCAAAACGGGAGAAATCGTAAGGCTGGCGTCAAACCCGGGCGGGTTTGATGCCAGCCTCTCCCTTCCCGACCGGGAACCGATTCTGGTTCCCGGTCGGGGCTAGCAGCCTGACGCCGTAAGCTCCGGCATCACGGGCTTAACGAATTTCGTTAAGCCTGCTTGCCGGAGTTAGCACCGGCTGACGCGTCATATGACGTCAGCCGCGCATGCGCGGATTGGAAGACTCCAACCCGCGCATGCGCGGATGACGTCATCGCGTATTTGTGCGAAACCCGCGCATGCGCGGGCCGGGATGCCCCTCAGCCGCCCTGCGAATGGATACTGCGGGGCGGCGGAAGGAGAAATAGTGCGCGGGCATCGGGCCCATGGCACCCTTGGCACGGCCGTGGTACTGCCGTGCCAATCGGTGCCATGGTTATAAAAAGCGAGTTGTTCCCGCCGTTTTTACGAACGGCCAGACCAGGTGTGTTTGCCGTTCGTAAAAACAGCGTAAAGGGCTGGGACTTCGGCCCATCTATCAGCTGTGAATCGCTGCCGGCCGTAAAAAAACGGCGGCAGCGATTCGTGTTGGGAGTTGGGCGGGGGGGGGGGGGGGGGGGGGGGGAGAATAGCGGGAGGGCGGGAAAAATGTCGGGAAGGCCCTCCCGCTATTCTCCGACCCGTCGAGGGGGGCGGAGAATCGCGCCCAGAGAACTTGCCCAATTGTGTCACCAAGGATTGGACACATATCTCCCAACATTCGTGCAGAGCACCTAGATTGGCTTCATTGGCAAAAGGCAGGGATTAATATCACTCCCAAGGCGATTTGCAAGAGCAAACTTACTCTGTTCAAAACTGATGTAGCTAATAAAATACCAACAGGAATTGTACTCCTTCTGCAAGACTATCAGGGGCTGACCCATTTGTTTTGACTGTCAAAGATCATGCACCCCCAGCTGACTCACCAACCACTTTGTATTGCCATGGCTTCAGTTACAAGCAACAGGAGCCTACTGCCATTTCCAGTTAGGGTAGTAAATGTTTGAAACGGATGGAGACATTCAGCTCTACTACAGTTGGAACTAAGCCAGCTTTAGGTATTTATGAAACTCAAAATGGTCAACTGAGTTTTCAGTGTGATTTCCTGCCCCTCCCTCATATAAGAACATCTGAAAGCACTCAATTCATTTTTTCTTGTCCCTGTTTGCCATCTGAGTTCGTGTGGTAGACATCTTAAAGAATCAATCCCAATCGCATATATTCCAGCCCAAATAAGCTCCAGTATCAATCTAAAACATGAATAGTTCGACAACGATTGAGGAGAAAGACAAAGTTTCTGAATTATGTTTTGCAGTGGCTTATTTAAATTAAATATCAATTCCCTGTTAATAATTGAGGAAAATATATGTTCGATTTCATATTATTGACCCCTTTAATGGGAAACAGATTTTTCTGAGTGCACATGCATATTCATAACATAGGACTGTTATACTTAAGAAAAAGTTGATTTTGCAAGAAATATGCAAGAATGATTTCTATAGCGTCACAGATGCTTTCTTTTTGCGAATTTAGCACTGATAAATGATGATGCTAATTTTGGGGAATGGAACAGGCTCAATTTTTGGCAGCCAAAATCAACATCAGCTGTCCACAGGTTAGATGCAGTCCGAAGTTTTGCCCAAGCAGTGCCAATGCCCCCCACTCCACCGCATTTTTCCGCATCCTATTTGTGACCTCTCTCAGAGAAGTTCCTAATTTAGTGCTAATCAGGCACGTATTACAGCCTCAATTTACATTGGACCCTCACGGCCAACAGAACGAACAGATGTTTATTGCAACAGTCGGAGTTGGATTTGAAGTGAATGGCCAGTATCTGTTTTCCACACAGTTTCAATAGGACATAAACCTTTCAGGATAACCCAGCGCACTCTTCAGAACCAGGGCCCAAACCAATTCATTCCGTTATGAGCCAGTTATCCTATTGGATCTATTCCAAGAGGTCTAAACACGCAGTGATATTTGCAGGCTTTTTCAAGGGATTATGAGGTTCGGTTACCTACAAGTACTGTACTGCATGAATTATTTTCAGTTGAAAAATAAACATCTTCGAGCTGATGAAACAATTTTAAAGGATGCAAACAATAGCACATTCAGTTTCTGAAGAAAGCTTGAACAGGGAATCTCTTTCACTTCTTCTGAAGAAGGTTCTTTTTACTGTGTTCTTTACCAGCTGATAATTATGTCCTTGCCAAAATCAATGTTTTTATAGTTTATTTTGCCGACATTAACAAGAACGGTATTAAACTCTTCCAAATGTTAATGCGATTAGCAGCGGACTTGGTATGCCGTTTTTTCTTTCTCTTTATAAATGTTTTTATTCTTTCCAGCTTCAGTAATTAACTCCTCTATGTCAACATCTTAAAGATTGTGGTTCAAGTTACATTTTTTTTGTCAAAGCTCGAACTACATATTTATTACAAAGATATTACAAGAGTACATGTATGACAAGCCAAGCATGAATCGCTGCAAGCTTGCTTTGCCTTTTGTCCCAATGCTAGTCTAAAATAAACTTTGCAGGTTGTACAGCTGCAGTTAACTAGTTCACCATCAAGCACTCATGCAATCGCATTTATTTGCGAAAAGAAATTACAGGAGAGTGCGCGGATTCCTCCTTCCTGTTGGTAATGTGACAGAAAAGGGTACTGTAGGTTCAAAAGAAAAATATCTCATCACCCCCTACCACTGAACCCCATATGTATGTCCTTAGTACAAAGAGGTGGCAGAGGTTGTGTCAAATGAAAGTGGGTTGTAGGAAGGATGTCCCAACAGTAAGCTGATCCACTGAGTCGAAAACATTTCAGATTGTCTCCTGTGCAAATAATCAAAAGAACTGAAATATTGGGCGCGATTCAGCGGGCTGAAGTTAAAGTCAGCTGAATGGTGTGTTAGCGTGGTGTTTCTCATCGCCTGCAGCAGTAAGAAAGACCCCGCTATTCAAGGGCACCTTCAACGGCTGTTTTCTTTGGCCTTGGCGAGGAACTCCCCGTCGAGGCCACTCTTTAAGTCATTTCTTGCCCTGGCGAGCTGAGCAGGAAGACTACTCGTGGGTCAGGGCACCATTTTTAAAAGCAAGCCCGATCTTTCGCCACCCCCCTCCCCCCCTCTCTGCCCCCAGTGCAGCTTTGGGGACCCCACCTACTTTACCCAACGTACCTCTTCCGGGTCCTTGAGCCATCCCTCAGTTCACCTCTGATGGGCGGCACGGTAGCAGTGTTATTAGCCCTGTTACTTCACAGCTCCAGTGTCCCACGTTCGATTCCTGGCTTGGGAATCTGTGTGGAGTCTGCCTGTTCTCCCTGTGTCTGAGTGTTCGGCGGCCCCCCCCCCCGGTGATTTTCCGGCCCGCGATGGGCCGAAGTCCCGCCCGTTCTATGCAGGTCCCGCCGGCTTAAATTGGGGTTGGTCCCTTACCGGCGGGATCTGGTGACGCGGGCGGGCTCTGGAGTCCTCTGGGGGCGCGGGGCGATCTGGCCCCGGGGGGTGCCCCATGGTGGCCTGGCCCGCGATCGGGGCCCACTGATCCGTGGGCAGGCCTGTGCCATGGGGCACTCTATCCCTACGCGCTGGCCGTGTAAGCCTCCGCGATGGCTGGCGCGAAGGTGAATCCCCCCCTGCGCATGCATGGGGATGACATCAGCAGCCGCTGATGCTCCCGCACATGCGCGGACCCGCGTCGGCCAGCGGAGTCCCTTCAGCCCCAGCTGGCGGGGCGCAAACCATTCCGCCGGCGGCCTAGCCCCTGAAGGTGTGGAGGGTTCCGCACCTTTGGGGTGGCCCGACGCTGGAGTGGTTCCGGCCACTCCACTGCACCGTTTCTGCCCGCCCCGCCGATTCCCGGAGAATTCCGCCCTGTGTATCCAAACAGGCACCGGAATGTGGCGACTCGGGGCTTTTCACAGTAACTTCATTGCAGTGTTGATGTAAGCCTACTAGTGACAATAAAGATTATTATTATGGAAAAGGCTCCCTCCCCCCGGCACAGGTAAGCTGGCACCTGGGCACCTTGGTGCTGCCAGCTTGGCACCCTGGCAGTGCCCCTGCTGGCCTGGTGGTGCCACCTGGGAACTCTGGCAGTGCTAAGGTGCCAGGTTGGCAGTGTTGTGGTGCCCAAGTGCCACAGGGGTACCAGGGTGCTACCCTGCACTGACCCCGACTACCCAGAGCTTCAACTCCCCAGCGAGAACCCCCCCACCCACCCCTCCCAAGGTGCCATCATGGCTGGTTCATTTAAATATTTCATTTAAGTATGCACACTGATCTTGTCCAGCAAGTGAGCAAGATCCAGATCGCAACGTGACATTCCGTTGAATCTTGCGAGACGTTGCAAGCGTCACAATTCTCAATGAAGGACTCTTGCAAGATTCAACGGCCTTGTCCTGACCCCAAGTCAGGCATGATGAGGCAGCTGAATCGCATCCATTATATACTGGCTTTAAATAATAATAAGTTCAAAGGGGGGATCAAAACCTTTGGCGCGATCTACTGGCCATGTTGTACCGGAAAAGCAGTGCAGCTGGTTGATGCCAGGAGAGGCCTCTTCCAGGATCTACCCGGCTCGCCATGTCTTGTGGGATCTAACGACTTCACCCGAGACGTCGCGATCTGAATCTCGTCCATCACTATTTTGCAAATCTGCATATTAGACTGAGACAGCTAGTGAGCTTGGTGTGGCGGGATTGTGGGGCAAGAGGAAGATAAAGAGATAGGGAATAACCAGTCCATGCTGGGATTTGAAGACAAGGATGAGAATTTTCATTTTGATTTTAGAGTGAATGAGGCTTTTTGCAGGTTAGATTTTGGGTGGCAGTGTGTCGTATGAGTTGAAGTTTCTAAAGAGTGGGAGGTGTTCAGATTGTTGGATTAGTTGAGTCGAATTGCACACTGAAACAGAAATGAAGGTTTCAATTACAGAGGAACTGAGGTAAATGCAGAGGCAGGCAAGGTTAAATAAAAAAGCTCAAAAGGAGAGATGGAGAGGTTACAGGTTTGAAACTATGTTGAGGTTGTAAATAGTCTTGTTGAGTCTGATACAATAGCTGGGAAAATGTTGGCAATAGTATAGTTTTTCTGCCAGGGTTTGAAGAAAATGGCTTCATTCTTCCCAAAGTTCAGATGGAGGAAATTGCAGCTAATCTTCGGCTCGATACCAGAGACAGTACAGAGATGCTGGAGGAGTTAAGATCGGTAGAGGAGTTGTGGAGCTATGGAGCTTGAAATCTTTAGATATTGGACATGATTTAATGTGCTCATCATGCCAGACTTTATGAAACCCCGATGTTTACAAACACCAAACACATCCAAGAGAGGTAACTGCTTTCCAATCGCTCAAGCAATGTGATTGCAATGCATTTACCACTCTTTGATGTGGTTAATGTTTGTAAATATTGGAGTGCCACCACTTAGATTCCCTCATTCATGAAGGGAGATGAATAATCAAGGCTGCAGCTGGTTTGCGGAAGCTGTCAATCACTGCCCACTACTAGAAGGAATGAATGGTTTGCATTTAATGGATCTGGCGGGGTGAAACACAGGGTATAGCCATTCCACTTTGAGGAATGGACACGTGGAGCCTTCAGGTAAATGTTACAGCTGAATTTATTTTCACTGCCCATGCCTGGACTTATCTTTAGCTTTCAAACCGGGGTCTCTTTTCTGTCGAGTGGGGGGGGGGGGGTGGATTATCCCTACTCATGGGTCCCTGGGGGGAGGGGTTTCCCTATTTATGGAGTCCCAGGAGGGTCTTCCTATTCATCAGGTCCCTGGGGGGGGGGGGGGGGTCTCCTGTTAAAGGGTACCTGGGGGCTCTCTATATTCATGCTGGCCCTGCGGGGGGAATTTAGGGGGGTCTGGGAGAGGAGGGGTGGATTGGTAATGCATTGTGTGGGCTGAGGCTGGCCCTCAGATGGTCCTTTGGGGGCAACTCTCCTAAGGGGTTACTCCCTTGGGCCACTGCGAGGTCCACCATATCAGGGCCATGCTGGCAAATACCAGAAGTAATCAGCGGCCACATGATTCCCGGCCCAGGGAACTGGAGAATCACGGAAGGCAGGAGACTCTGGTGACGGGAGCGCTAATGGGTTCAAATGGGTCATTAAGACCATTTACATTAATTTACATCATCCCGCTGTTGCGCGGTAGTGAACCTCAATCCAGGTGCCAGCAGGGGCTTGGAGCATCGTGGTGAGGAGCCGATCTCGGTTTTCCCCGAAGCCCGACTCTCCTTCCCATCGGGAAACACGCTCTTGGCGTCGCACGATGGAGAATCAAGCCCCATAGTGATGATACCTGATGTAGACCTGGTTTTACTAAACATATCTGGTTTGACGTTACCTGCATTCAAAGGAGACCATTTTTGGAGATGAGTCTGCAAACAGGTGTCAGGCATCTTATTTGGACACAATATGATACGGATGTAAAACGTGTGCATGCAGATGCACATATTGGTGCCTGATTTACAGCTGGAAATTGGAGCAGTGTCAACTAATTTCTAGGCCGTTATCTCACTAATAGATATCGCAGTAGAATGGAACATGAAACTTTACTACCTGTACTGCAGATGCACCTGTACTCTTCTGTAGATGGTCCATTTTCCTGCACTAATGTGGAAAAGTATTCTATTTCCAGCAATTTAATCTTTCAGCTCGACCAGCACAAAAATGCACCCCCAATAAAAAAGTAGAAAATTAAAGAAATGTTTATCACCACAATGCCAGAAAATAAATGGTACAAAATAATTGTAATTAAGATAATGGGACATAGCTTATCCATGTTTCTTAATTTCTCCGAATTCAATCAGTTGTCACCAATTCTCACGGGGATGCGTGCGCACCTCAGAAATTCTTACATTTGTTTTTCTTCCTCACACATCTCTGGTTCCAAATGATTCTTTCAATATTGGTTAACAAGAATGCTGAGAAAATCCTCAGAGAACACTTCATTTCCAGACAATTGGAATTGCAAACCATCAATAGCAGCCTCAATGTTGAATGTTTGGCTTATATTTCCAAAGGACTGAAAAACTCTAGTCAAGGCACAATCAGCCCCCTGACTTCTGCTGATCAACAGCTAATACCTTAATTTGCATTTTCAGGAACAAAAGCCTCTTATAAAAAACAACTCTTGAGATGCTGGAAGGGCAAAGGCAGCAACATTTTTACTCACTCTCAAGAGGACACTTATTCTCATCAGCAGATCCCATGGATTGCTTGGGACATTTCAATTGTTTACAAAAAATCTGGCCACAGGTTCTAGCGACTGCATAATTTGAACATCAAGGGTGATACTTCAATATTCTCAATTATTCTGAAAGTGTTGACTTTGGATTCAAAGTTTATCACGTATTTTTCTCATCTTTCAGCCCTTTTAATTTTTTGAAAGTATTTAATATTTTCTCTCTTCCCTCTCATTTGGCTCCAGGTACTTCAGCTTTGAAAAGTTGATGGCCTCTTATAGAATCCATAGAACAGTACAGCACAGAACAGGCCCTTCGGCCCTCGATGTTGTGCCGAGCAATGATCACCCTACTTAAACCCACATAACCTGTAACCCAACAATCCCCCCATTAACCTTACACTACGGGCAATTTAGCATGGCCAATCCACCTAACCCGCACATCTTTGGACTGTGGGAGGAAACCGGAGCACCCGGAGGAAACCCACGCACACACGGGGAGGACGTGCAGACTCCACACAGACAGTGACCCAGCCGGGAATCGAACCTGGGACCCTGGAGCTGTGAAGCATTGATGCTAACCACCATGCTACCGTGAGGCCCTTATGGATCTTCTGGATCCATTCTGTGACTGATTACGGAAGATGTGTGAGAGGGGCTTCTAGTTTCAGGGAATGTCTCATCATTTCAAAGCATTGTACAAAGCAACGCCAACACACGAGGCCAGTGTATTTGAACTGTTGTCACGTTTCATGCATTTGATATTACGCAGAGCTATAGTTGTGAAAGACAAAGCAAATCATTGTGCCTTACTCATTAGTGAGATTGAAAAATGTCAAAGGTAGGCGCACTTTTAACCTTACATTGGGCACCCCGGCAACATAGTCAGGTGAGTCAGGCAAAAAATAGGCAAAACAAATGCATCTAACAGGGCAAACCAACAAATATTGATTTATTTGGTGCCTGTTTTACACCTGCAAAATGGACACAGTGTCAACTCATTTCAAAGCTGTAATCTCAACAAAATCAACGTGTATGCAGCAGATAAGACTGTAACCCGTCCTTGCTGTGTCAGCATCATGATTTCTGAGTGACTTTAGCACTTAACAAATTAGACACTCAGGCAACCCAGTTCCACACTAGTATAGGACCCTTATTTAGATATGATAATAAGATTTACACATTGATTCCAACGTGTACCCTGGATGCCAAAGGAAGAGCTGAATCTCCATTTGGGCCAGAATGACTCCGCACTTGCCACCCGCCACTTTGGAGCTTTAGGCATCCATTTTACTCCCGTGGAATGGGTGAAGCAAGGTTGAATCGCCAGGCCACTGTTTGGACAGCTTTTGTCTTGTTGGCCAGACAGAGCCCAACCATGTGCGATAAATTGTGACAAAGGAGACAATGTGAACACCTCCAGATTAAACGAAGATTAAAACGGAACTTGGGACACACAGGTGTCAGATTCGGTATATGTAGAACTCACTGCACTTGCACACTGACTTCATATACACCTGTCATAATGCGCTCGTGAGCATGACCATCCCAAATTAAAAGCTGCGAGTCCTTCTTACATTCTTTTTTTAAAATAAATTTAGAGTACCCAATTAATTTTTTCCAATTAAGGGGCAATTTAGCGTGTTCAATCCACCTAACCTGCACATCTTTGGGTTGTGGGGGCGAAACCCACGTAAACATGGGGAGAATGTGCAAACTCCACACGGACAGTGACCCAGGGTCGGGATCAAACCTGGGACCTCGGCACCGTGAGGCAGCAGTGCTAACCAGTGCACCCCGTGCTGCCCCTCCTTCATATATTCTTAAAGGGGCTGGTTTAGCTCACTCGGCTAAATTGCTGGCATTCAAAGCACACCAAGCAGGCCAGTAGCATGGTTCGATTCCCGTACCAGCCTCCCCGGACAGGCGCCGGAATGTGGTGACTAGGGGCTTTTCACAGTAACTTCATGAAGCCTACTCGTGACAATAAGCGATTTTCATTTTCATTTCATCAACACAATTTCATGGCAAATATCTTTTTATTGAATACAGCCTGCTTTCCGCAATTGAAAAAAAATCTGTCTGCTGGGAAAGTATTATGGTGGTTAGGAATTCCTCGCCATGATATGTTAAACAAAACTTATTGATCAAACTGGGACGATTTCAGGAGAGAGATTTAATTTTCTGTAGATGTGAAAATGTTGCTCACACGTTGCAGTGTGTTCATTGTTTGAAAACGAGCTAGCTATGTTATGCTCACGACTGCCCCTGCATTCTATAGTTCTCAGGATCATAATAATGGCGGAAGACAGGAAAAGCAGAGACTCACAAAAGATTTTTCTAATGATCACTTTTGCCGATGTTGCTGCGAGGACCTGGAGGGTGGGTGTTAATTGTTTGGCAATTATATCTTGGCCAGGGTTTCTCATTTGCGGAATCTTCTGTGTATTTTGTAAATGTTGAGTCCTGACACCTGTCAAACAATATAGCAGTAAATCTGACGTGTCAGTGCCGAGGTGTCTGTGTTGAGGTGTGAATTAGATACAGTCTCTCGCTGTTGTTACTCGAGACCTCCTCACTCCATTATCACACCATCTCACAATATTCTCGAGCTTCGGGAAAAAAACAGCACACGCAGAATTACCAGAAATTGTTAATATGATGTGAAGGGGGGAAACTGCCGTTATGCTGGCTTATGCATTTACAAAACTGTGCAGAATGAGAAGATCCAGGCACGTACCAACAATTGATGGGACACAGTGGCTCATGATTTCTGTTTCAGCTAATCAGAATGGGAAGAATATCCTTTGACAGTCGGGATGAGAATGAGGTTTGGATTTGGTAGGCCCCTAGAAGGGGAGTTAACCGTGCTTGATTTTGTTCTGTGTTTGTGTGTCTGAATATTTCTTGTCCAAGTTCACATTACAAGTAGCAGAAGTATGAAGTTGTAAAAAAAAAAGAATACTGACAGTCTAATTGTCTTGTGCACAAATAGGTTAAAAAGAAAAATTCAAGTAGGCCTGTCAGGACCAGGCCTTTCATGCATCGCTGTAATGCAGAAAGTCTGATGATTCTGCATAATTTTAGAGCCCATATGAGCCATTTAATTTAAATTTGGCTCTTTATGGAACAGCTATATTAGTCCATCAAAGTTTGCCTTCCACAGATGTAGCCAGATTGATAAATCACATCAAAATAAACAGCACAAATATGTGGCAGGTTTCAGTAAACTCTAACTGCTGCATTGTAACATCCAGGAGTGAGCTACAAGGCTGTGATTGAACTGTGGGTTTCTGATGCAAAATATACAGTGAAACCCAAGGGGTGTAATTTTAAGTTAGCGTAAAGCGGTGACAGTGAATCGACTGCCCATTTTCCATCGCACCTACTTTGTATTTCTATTGAGCTAAATGCCTTGATGTGAGGATAGCTTCAATTTGGACCTCGGTATTTTCCAAAATGTACAGCAAACTATTTGTATATAAAAATTTATATTTCAGAATAAACCTTTCTTCATACAGTTCAGAATTGATTTCAGGGACAAATCAAGGACTTTTGTAGTCTTGAACCGTGTATACACAGTTCTTATTTTCCCTGGGCTTTTACTTGTGGGCTCCCATCGGAATAAAGAAATATTGCAGAGCTGACTATTTAGCAGTTTGTGGACACTGATCCTGTAGGTGGAAAATATTACGGCCAGGATTTTGATCCTCAAGGCCGGAGTCAGCGAAATTCATGCCCTGGCCCGCACACCCTTTGAGAAAGTGCCCTCAAAGATGAGAGTTTTATTGTTCAAGGGTGGTTATGGCTGCAGTCAAGCCAGCTAATCTGGGAAAAAGGTGGGAGGCAGTCACAGGGGCTGCTGGTTGCTAATGTTGGTGCTGTGGAATTTCAGCCCAGTTAAATTAAAAACACTTTGCATGTCTCAGTCATGCCACCTCGTGACCCCATCCACCCTTTCTGGTCCCTCATGACCCCATGCCAACGTATGCTCCCAAGCAACACCTGTTAAACCAAGATATGTTGCCCTAGCTCACCCCCATGGCCCTCATGCTCCCGACTCCAAGTTACACAATTCACCCACCCCCTCAATGTACCTTCATGCCCCCATGCCAAGCTGTGATCCACTCCACACTGTACAGAAACAATGACTCCAATCGTGACTTTTGGTTTCTTTGATCCAAACCAGCCCATGGGTAGAATTCTCCGTTAGCCGAGAGTGAAATCGGGAAATGCAATTGGGCGGAGAATAGCTTGCGACGCCAAAATTGTGGCAGGCGCTGATTTGACGCCAAATTGCGATGCTCCGTCACCTCAAAAACGACACCGACGTGTTTCACTCAGCACGTACAGTCGGCACAGTTTGCATATCATTAGTGGGCCCGACCCGGTATTCTCCAGGGCCTCCGCGATGCTCCGCCTCCGATGGGCCAAGTTCCCACGGCATGGTTCACTTGTACTTTTGAAAATCGGGAAACCGGACAGCACGGTGGCGCAGTGGTTAGCACATTTGCCTCATGTCGCCGAGGTCCCAGATTCGATCCTGGCTCTGGGTCACAGTCCGTGTGGAGTTTGCACATTCTCCCTGTGTTTCCATGTGTTTCGCCCCCACAACTCAAAAGATGTGCAGGATAGGTGGATTGGCCACGCTAAATTGCCCCATAATTGTAAAAGATTAATTGGGTGCTCTAAATTTTTTTTTTTTTAAATCGTGAAACCGCCGTGGGGGCTGCTGAGGGAGAGAGAGGGGGTACGGAAGGTGGACAACATCGTCATAGTTTGCTGACAGTTGTGCCGCTGGCTGGGGGGCTTCTGCCAAGGCTGGGGGGAGTATTAGGGGTTGGCAGGAGGTGGGCTGTGGTGTCGGGGTGGACGGGCACTGAGCACACTGCTAAAAGCCCACTTTGAACTTAGGGCGACGGGTCATATAGGTGTCCCCCCAGGGCACGCCCTGGATGCCCTCTCACCCCAGCCGATCTATCAGTTGTATCGGCATGCTCCAGCACTACCAGTACCATCTTTTTGGCTGGGCTAAGTGTATGCAGGGAGTATAATGTATATGTCCTGCTGCAGCTCTGCAGCTTGTCAGCCTCCCGATTGTCGATCATGGACCCGGTGAATCCCGCACCGCTTTTCATTGGATTCAATTGTGTTCCACGTGGCACTGTTCCAGCCCCTCAATGTGAGTGGAATCGGCCCAGGTGCAGCGCTGAGTCCATGGATTCTCTGTTGGCGTCAACACTTGGGCGGGATTTCCACGCCGAAATCGGGGCCGGTTTGACGCCAGTCTGTTATGCTCTTCCACCTCCAAACTGGTGTCATCGTGATGCGCGCCGTATGCCGTTTCAACAGCTTAGGCGCGTCATCAGCCAGCCCACCCACGATGCTCCACTCCTGATGGGCCGAGTTCCCGATGGCAAAGGCCATGTGTGGTCCCAACCGTGCGGGAACCTGGCATGATGGCTGTGGACTGTGCCCAGGGCTGCCACACTCGGCCGGGATCCATGCCGCTGGCCGGGGGGGGGCTTCTGCAAGGGCTGGGCGGACAGGTGTGGGGGTGGTCAGGGCATAGGCTGTGGGGTCACGGTTGGCAGGTTGGGTTCACGCATGGCCAGCGTATGTTGTATGGGGCGACCGGTGCAGGTAATCAGCTGTGTGCACGCAGGGCCCAGCACCAGACCATTCTCCAGCCTTTTCGCCTGTGATCCGCGGGCATTTCATGCAGCGCCGGTGCTGGCCCCTCACCCGTACCGGAATTGCTGAGGGGATCAAGTCGATTTGCTGAAACACCACGGGTTCGCACCGTGTTCGGCGATCGGGCAGAGAAAGGACTCTGATGCCGAGATTGGTGATGCGACCATCAATTCATTCAGAGACACGAGTTGAAGTAAACTGTGGCTTTAATCGGCTTACAACTGAGCCTGCCTGCAACTATACTGAACTGAGGGCCGTAGCACTTATACTTTCTGATGGGGCGGAGCCAAGAGCAGAGCCCTGTACATGCTCCTCATCTCCCGCTGTGGGCAGAGCCATGCAATGGCTCACAGATGGAGCCCACAGGGACACAGTAATGTACAGTGTGAATTTATAGTGGTTACATATTCACCACATTCACCCCCTGTTAAAAAATCAAGTCCGGCGGGGGTGACGGGTCTATAAGTTCAGTCGGTCCGGCGCTCGAATCGTGCGTTGAGACCGACGGAGCAATGGAGTTGCAGCCGCTTCGGATTGCTGTGGACAGATGTTCGGTGCGAATCCGAGGGTGGACTCCAGGGGTGGTTCTTCCAGAGCTTCGTTCCTGCGGACCGGTGTGACAGGTGGAAGGGGTTGCGGGAAGCAAGTAGGTGCAGGGGCGCAGGGCATGGGAGGTTGGGTGGGGTGTAGTGTGGGGGGTACCTCGGCGGTAGTGGTAGTAGTAGTAGATCCTGCAGGTGCCAGATTCCGGAGGGAAACGGTGTCCTGTCGGCCATCGGGGTGTTCGACAAATGCGTAGTGGGGGTTTGAGTGCAGGAGCAGGACCCTCTCTACCAGGGGGTCTGTTTTATGTGTCCAGACGTGCTTTCAAAGGAGGACAGGGCCCGGTGTCCTCAACCAGGATGGAAGCGAGGCCCCCGTGGTAGTGCCCCTAGGAAAGGCAAATAATCGATCGTGAGGAGTCTGATTTGTGGCCGTACAAAGAAGGGACCTAATTGCATGGAGCATGTCGGGGAGGACCTCCTGCCAGTGGGAGGTCGGGAGATTCCTGGACCGTAGGGTCAGTAGGACGGTCTTCCAGACCGTCACGTTCTCCCTCTCCACCTGCCCGTTTCCCCTGGGGTTATAGCTGGTTGTCCTGCTCGAGGCGATGCCCTTGCCGAGCAGGTACTGACGCAGTTTGTCGCTCATGAAGGACGAAGCCCTGTCACTGTAGACGTAGCTGGGGAAACCGAACAGGGTGAAGACACGGTGCAGGGCTCTGATGCCTGTATGGGAGGTCATATCGGGGCATGGGATGGCAAATGGGAAACGGGAGAATTCATCTATAATATTGAGAAAGAAGATGTTACGATTGGTCGAGGGGAGGGGCCCTTTGAAATCAATACTCAGTTGTTCAAAGGGCTGGGATGCCTTTATCAGGTGGGCCTTGTCTGGTCTATAGAAGTGCGGTTTACACTTTGCGCAGATCGGGCAATTCCTGGTGACAGCATTAACCTCCTCGGTGGAGAAAGGCAGATTGCGGGCCTTGATGTAGCGGGCGAGCCGGGTGACCCCCGGGTGGCAGAGGTCATTGTGGATAGCCTGTAGTCGGTTATCTTGCGCGCTGGCGCATATGCCGCGGGACAGGGCATCTGGGGGCTCGTTGTGCTTCCCAGGATGGTGTACAATATCATAATTATAGGTGGAGAGTTCGATCCTCCACCGCAAGATTTTGTCATTCTTGATTTTGCCCCACTGCGAGTTATCAAACATAAAGGCAACCAATCTCTGGTCGGTGATGAGGGTAAACCGCCTACCAGCAAGGTCGTGCCTCCAGTGCCGTACGGCTTCCACAATGGCTTGAGCTTCCTTTTCGACTGGGGAGTGTCGAAGTTCCGAAGCAGAGAGGGTTTGGGAAAAGAACGCTACTGGCCTACCTGCTTGGTTCAGAGTGGCAGCGAGAGCGACCTCTGAGGCGTCGCTCTCCACCTGGAATGGGACGGATTCATCTACCGCCCGCATGGCGGCTTTGGCGATGTCCGCCTTGATGCAGTTGAAGGCCTGGCGAGCCTCGGTTGACAGTGGAAGAGTGTAGCCTTAAATAGTGGGCGGGCTTTGTCCGCATACTGGGGGACCCACTAGGAGTAGTATGAGAAAACTCCGAGGCACCTCTTGAGGGCCCTGGAACAGTGAGGGAGAGGGAGTTGTAAGAGGGGGCGCATACGGTCAGGGCGGGTCCTAGGACCTCGTTTTCCACGACGTAGCCGAGGATGGCTAGTCTGGTTGTGCGGAAAACGCAATTCTCCTATAGGTGAGGTTGAGATTTTGGGCAGTTTGGAGAAATCGATGGAGATTGGCGTCGTGGTCCTGCTGGTCATGGCCGCAGATGGTGACGTTATCCAAGTACGGAAACGTGGCCCGCAGCCCTGATGTACCATCAATTGGACGCGAGACACGATGAAGATCCAAACTGTGGCTTTAATCAGCTAGTTGTTGGCCCGGTGGTCGACTACAGAGAAAGACCGACCGCCGGGAATCCTGGGTACTTATACCACCTCGGAGGCTGGGTCTACTTGCCTCTCGACCAATTGGTGAGCAGTCACATGACTAGTCCCAGCCAATCAGACGAGAGGCACATGACCAGCCAGAGCCAATGGGAAACCAATGCTCTGCGCCAATGGCAGTGCTACTACATACTATATTAGGATGCAAAAAGAATTACAATAGAGTCCAATAAAGTCCCATGGTTGCATCAGATGGTCACGATCAGCCTGTCGGGTGCCCGTGATGTTCTGGTGGACCGTCGCAGTGGAGCCGGTGACGTTGGGCCGATGGACGTCCTTGCCTCCGGGAGCGTCGGTCATAGATGTGTCTCCGTACCCCGGGCCGGTGGTGGAGACGCTGTAATCGGGGAAGGGGGGGTATATGCGCTGGGTCGTGGGGACGCGGGGGACGCTGGGGGGAATTGGGGTTGGGGGGGTTGTTGATGGAGGGGGAGAAGGCCGCACGCCGGCGGGTGCCAGGTCCCGGAGCGAGACCGTATCCTGCCGACCATCGGGATACTCCACGTACGTATACTGCGGGTTGGCGTGGAGGAACTGGACTCGCTCAACCAACGGGTCGGACTTGTGCACCCTCACATGCTTCCGGAGCAAGATGGGCCCGGGGGTGGCCAGCCAGGTCGGGAGAGGGTATCCTGAGGATGACTTCCTGGGGAAAACAAGAAGACGTTCATGAGGTGTTTGATTGGTGGTAGTACAGAAGAGAGGCCGGATTGAGTGAAGGGCGTCGGGGATGACCTCTTGCCAACGGGGGATAGGGAGATCTCTGGACCGTAGGGCCAGCAGGATGGTCTTCCAAATGGTGCCATTATCCCGCTCGACCTTACCGTTACCCCGGGGGTTATAACTGGTCGTCCTGCTAGAGGCTATGCCCCTGCTGAGCAGGAATTGACGCAGTTCGTCACTCATAAAGGAGGACCCCCGGTCGCTGTGGATGTACGCGGGGTAACCGAACAGGGAGAAGATGGATAGGAGGGGCTTTATGACGGTTGTTGTGGTCATGTCAGGACAGGGAATGGCGAAAGGGAAGCGGGAGTACTCGTCGATAACACTCAAGAAATATAGAACATAGAACAGTACAGCACAGAACAGGCCCTTCGGCCCTCGATGTTGTGCCGAGCCATGATCACCCTACTTAAACCCACGTAACCCGTATACCCGTAACCCAACAATCCCCCCATTAACCTTACACTACAGGCAATTTAGCATGGCCAATCCACCTAACCCGCACATCTTTGGACTGTGGGAGGAAACCGGAGCACCCGGAGGAAACCCACGCACACACGGGGAGGACGTGCAGACTCCACACAGACAGTGACCCAGCCGGGAATCGAACCTGGGACCCTGGAGCTGTGAAGCATTGATGCTAACCACCATACCGTGAGGCCATGCTATGTGTTCCGGTTGTTGGAGGGGAGGGGACCCTTGAAGTCTATACTGAGACGTTCAAAGGGGCGGGATGCCTTGATCAGATGTGCTCGTTCGGGGCGGTAGAAGTGCAGTTTGCACTCGGCGCAGACGTGGCAGTCCTGGTGACGGTCCTGACTTCCTCAACGGAGTAGGGCAGGTTGCGGGTCTTAATAAAATGGTAAAAACGGGTGACCCCTGGATGGCAGAGGTCCGTGTGGAGGGAGCGAGGCGGTCAATCTGCGCGCTGGCGCAGGTACCACGGGATAGGGTATCGGAAGGTTCGTTGAGCTTCCCAGGACGATACAAGATATCGTAGTTGTACGTGAACAACTCGATCCGCCACCGCAAGATCTTGTCGTTCTTGATCTTGCCCCTCAGCGCATTATCGAACATGAAAGCTACTGACCGTTGGTCTGTGAGGAGGGTAAACCTCCTGCCGGCCAGATAGTGCCTCCAATATCGCACAGCTTCGACTATGGCCTGTGCCTCCTTTTCCACCGAGGAGTGGCGGATTTCGAAGCGTGGAGGGTTCGTGAGAAGAAGGCCACGGGTCTGCCCGCTTGGTTCAGGGTGGCCGCCAGGGCTACGTCAGACGCGTCGCTCTCGACCTGGAATGGGAGGGACTCGTTGATAGCATGCATCGTGGCCTTTGCGATATCCGCTTTGATGCGGCTAAAGGCCTGGCGGGCCTCCATCTACAGGGAAAGGGGGTGGACTGGATGAGGGGGCGGGCTTTGTCGGCGTAGTTGGGGACCCACTCGGCGTAATAGGAGAAGAAGCCCAGGCAGCGTTTGAGGGATTTGAGGTAGTTGGGGAGAGGGAGTTCCAGCAGGGAGCGCATGCGTTCGGGGTCGGGGCCTATCACTCCGTTACGCACTACATAGCCGAGGATGGCTAGACGGTCGGTGCTAAACATGCACTTATCCTTATTGTATGTTAAATTAAGGAATTTCGCGGTTCGGAGGAATTTTTGAAGGTTGATGTCATGGTCCTGCTGGTCATGGCCGCAGATGGTGACATTATCGAGGAACGGCAAGGTAGCCCGTAACCCGTGCTTGTCGACCATTCGGTCCATCTCCCGTGTTGGCCCAAGATGGCGGTGCCCAGGACCCGCACGTGGAATCAGGGTCCAAAATGGCAGCGCCCATGACCCGCATGTGGCGTCCGGGGCCCAAGAGGGCGGCGCCCGTGGGAACCACGTGGCGGCTGGGGGCAGTGTCAGTGGCGTCTGCGGGTCGGTCTGGGAAGCCGGGAGCGGGGGTCGGGAGGACCATGGGCCTGTTGCGGGGGCCGGTGCACGGGCCGGAGAGGTCAGTGCGCGGCGCGGGGCCCCGGGGGGCCCCGGGAGGGGCGATCCGCAGTCGCTGCGCGGAACAGCAGCGACCGACTTGGTCTGGCAGACCACCGCGTAGTGGCCCTTCTTCCCGCAGCTCTTACACAGAGCGGAGCGGGCTGGGCAGCGCGGGCAGGGGTGTTTGGAGAGGCCACAAAAATAGTAGCGGGGCCCCGTTAGCTTGTCATTAGTTGTGCGGGCGTTCAGGTCGGCGACCTCCAGGGAGGTTGCAAGGGTCCGTGCCTCAGCTAGGCTGAGGGCGTTCTTCTCCAGCATTCGTTGGCGGATAGAGGAGGATTGCATGTCGGCAACATAAGCGTCTCTAATTAAAAGTTCCATGTGCTCAGTCGCCGAAACTTGGGGACAGGCGCACATTCTCCCTAGAGCTGTGAGGGCCTGGTAGAATTCGTCGAGTGACTCACCAGGGAACTGCTGTCTAATCATCAGGAGATGCCGTGCATATACTTCGTTGACCGGGCGGAGAAAGTGTCCTTTCAGGATATCCATGGCCGCATCATAATCGCTTTTGTCCTCAATCATTGAATATACCGCTGTGCCCACGCACGAGTGGAGGATGTGGAGTTTCTGCTCCTTGGTGGGTTTGCTGGCTGCAGTTGTCAGGTAACTGTTGAAACACGCCTGCCAATGTTTAAAGATTGCAGACGCATTTGAGGCATGCGGGCTGGTGCGGAGACAGTCAGGCTTGATGCGTAGCTCCATTCCAAAATTCTAGCTGATTAAATTGATGAACCATCAATTGGACGCGAGACATGATGAAGATCCAAACTGTGGCTTTAATCAGCTAGTTGTTAGCCCGGTGGTCGACTACAGAGAAAGGCCGGCCGCCGGGAACTCTGGGTACTTATACCGCCTCGGAGGCGGGGTCTACTTGCCTCTCGACCAATTGGTGAGCAGTCACATGACTAGTCCCAGCCAATCAGACGATAGGCACATGACCAGCCAGAGCCAATGGGAAACCAATGCTCTGCACCAATGGCAGTGCTCCCACTCATATCACCACAAGCCCGTACTGGTCCACCATTCGGTCCATTGCTCGTTGGAACACCGAAACCCCGTTCGTGACGCCAAAGGGAACCCAGAGGAAATGGACGAGGTGGCCGTCTGCCTCGAACGCCATGTAGTGGCGGTCCTCCAGGCGGATTGGGAGCTGGTGGTATTCAGACTTCAGATCCACTGTGGAGAATATGCGGTACTGGGCGATCTGATTTACCATGTCTGCAATCCGGGGAAGTGGGTACGCATCGAGGTGCATGAACCGGTTAATGGTCTGGCTGTAATCGACCACCATCCGGAACTTTTCCCCAGTCTTGACGACCACCACCTAGGGGCTATTACTGGCCTCTATGACTCCTTCACGTAAGAGACGCCGGACTTCGGATCTAATAAACACCCTGTCCTGCAGGCTATACCTCCTGCTGCGAGGGGCCACTGGTTTGCAGTTGGCGGTGTGATTAGCGAAGAGTGGGGAGGAGTCAATTTTCAGACTTGTTAGACTGCATATAGTAAGTGGGGGAAGGGGTCCGCCGAAGCTGAGTATTAGGCTCCTGAGGTTGCACTGGAAATCCAGTCCTAGGAGGGGGGGGTGCAGAGGTCTGGGAGTACATACAGTTGGAAGTTGGTGTAGTTGGCGCCCTGTATTGTTAACGTCGCAATAGTGCGCCCTTGTATCTGAACGGAGTGCGACCCTGAGGTGAGGGAGATAGTTTGCTGTGTCGGAAATATCGGGAGTGAGCAGTGCCTTACCAGATCTGGGTGAACGAAGCTCTCGGTGCTCCTGGAGTCTAAGAGGCACAGTGTCTCGTATCCGTTGATTTGGACGGACATCATGGAGCTCTTAAGGTGCTTTGGCCGCGACTGGTCCAAAGTGACTGCACTGAGCTGCGGGTAGTCAGTGCCATGGTCGGCGGTGCTTGAGCAGCCCCATGATGACTGTCCGCGGAGGTCGTAATCGTCGAGTGGCATATCGGCAGACACGCTGCCACATTGCGGGGTCTGCGGGCCTGTGAGTTGGAGGAGCGAGTGTTCGGGTTAGGGTTCGAGTTAGAGTTTTTAGCTTTGGCCAGGCAGACCTTAGCAAAGTGCCCTTTCCACCCGCAGCTGCTGCAGGACGCGTTGCGGGCTGGGCAGTGCTGCCGGGAGTGTTGGGACTGGCCGCAAAAGTGGCACGATAGCCCTCCGTGGTGGGCGGGTGGCCGCGCGGCGCAGGCCTGGGGCAGTCTCTGGTCGTGCGGCCACGATGGGGTCGCGTGGTCGGCCGGGAACGCATTTAAATTTTGGAAAGCGACCTCGTTATTTTACTGTGTCCTCCAGGTCCTGGGCTCCTTTCTCAAGAAGTCGCTGCCGCACATAATTGGATCGGACCCTGCAACATACACGTCTCGGATGGCGAGTTCCATGTGCTGGGAGGCTGTCACGGCCTGGAAGTCACATTCTCGTGCTAGAGCTTTAAGGTCACGCAGGTAGTCTTCTAGCGACTCTGCAGGGCGCTTGCGGCGAGTTGTAAAGATGTGCCGCGTGTAGACTTCATTCACGGGCCACACGTACAGGCGGTCGAGTATCGCAAGGGCCTCAGTATAAGAGTCAGTTACATCAAGTTAAGTTGAAATACGATGGCTCACCCGTGCATGGAGAAGACTGAGTTTCTGTTCTTCTGTAACAGAAGAGGTAGTCAACGCAGCCAGGTAGGCCTTGAAGCACCAAAGCCAATGCAAAAAAATGTATTTTGCTTCTGCAGCCTGTGGATCGAGTTCCAGTCGGTCAGGTTTGAGGGCTGATTCCATAGTAGTTTTTAAGCCGATTAAATTGATGCGACCATCAATTCATTCAGAGACACGAGTTGAAGTAAACTGTGGCTTTAATCGGCTTACAACTGAGCCTGCCTGCGACTATACTTAACTGAGGGCGGGCTCGTAGGACCACAGCACTTATACTTCCTGCTGGGGGCGGAGCCAAGGGCAGAGCCCTGTACATGCTCCTCATCTACCCCTGTGGGCAGAGCCGTGCAACGGCTCACAGATGGAGCCCACAGGGACACAGTAATGTACAGTGTGAATTTATAGTGGTTACACATTCACCACAATTGGGTTTGGTGCCGGTTTGACGAGAGTCTGCCGTACTCCGCCCCACTCCAAAAGGGCGTCATCATTTTGCGCGCCATGTGCCATTTCAGTGCCGTTTGGTGCGTCAATGGCCAGCTCACACGTGATGCGCTGCCCCCGATGGATCGAGTTCCGAAGGTGTGGGACACATGTGGACTGGGCCGGCGAGCCAGCTGCAGACTGTGACCAGTGCTGCTACACTCAGCCGGGATCAATGCCGCAGGCCAGGAAGTGTCTGCTATGGCTGAGGGGACTGATAGGGTGTGGCCAGGGGGTGGGCTGTGGGGTCATGGTTTGCGGGTTAGGTCTCGCAAGGCCGGCGCTATGGTGGGCCCAGAGCACGGGTCAGGCCACTACGGAAGCCCCCCCCCTTCAACGCCAAGGTCCCGCCGGCCCAGAGGATGTTAGAACGCCGCAGGCGGGACTTGGCTTTTTGTTGACGGCTGCTCTATCCATCCGGCCCGGAGAAACGGTGCACCGGTCCGTGCCGGCCTGGGCCGGAGAATTGGCGCATACCCCAACCTGCGCCGCACCGACCACGCCGGCGCCAATTCTCCGACCCGATGGGAGGTTCGGAGAATTCCACCCCTGAGAAATGGAATTTGGAATCCTGGAATTGGCTCAGTGAAAATCCAGCCCGAAAATATAATTTGCATATCTCGATTAGTGGCAAATTTCCTTCATACAACTTGATAAAATGACGTTGTGAAGGTCTGAGTGTTGTTCACCCACTCCCAAATTGATCAAACGTGGATTTACTTTGACCGTTCTCTGAAACAGAGGATTATGATGGTTATATTGATTCAATACTGAATTTAATTTGTTGTCTTGTGTTATATTTTCTCACTTCCCTTTTCCTGGCACACTGATATCTCACTTCCACATATAGCTTTCTTCATCTGAAAGGAGTCAACAGGCCAAAGGCTTCTGGAGAACAGGCCTAATAATTCTCTATGACCTCTGGCACGGACCCTCATCTCATTGCAAAACTTGGATTGCAGGTTTGGAAGCGGTTTCCATCAGATCGTCCACTGATGCGACAGGCTTTGAGTCATTGTGCCCATCAGCTGGATTAAAAACATGAAGACTGAAACATGTGCTTGTGTGGCGCCTGTATTTTTAAGGTTATCAGGCCTGTTTCAGACCCAAAATGGCACCGGTGGTAAGAGAGATAGTGTGCACAGTGAGCATGCACTGAAGTAGGTTGATCAGGCCGATCTGAGATCTGTGAGTGTGTAATACTGATCCTGCCAGCAGTACCATTTTCAACCTGAACACTCCAACTAACAGCAGCACCCTCATGTTACACAGCAGAACATGCGCTCAGCAGCAGGAAGGAGACCCCCAACCACACTATATAAAGTGTTCATTCACCACTCTCTGACTATTGCTGAGTTTGTTGCAGTGTTTGGTAATTTGTGCTGTTTTTTAAAGTTGCTGAATTCTACAGGAAGTGGTGAAGACCTTGGTCCTGACTTTGTTCAGACTGCCTGCTCCCTGACAGGGGTACCGTAGTTTGCTTCGCCCTCGGCCTGCAACAGAACAAGAATGAGCAGAAGCAACAGAGAGGACAAGCTGTTTGAAGAGGCTGGAGGACGAAGGGGAGAAGGGCTTCCAGCAGGAGGGCAGACCCACCCAGGGCCTTTGGGGAATTAGTCTCCTACCTCAACCTCAGTGAGGAACAATAGTGCGTCGAACATTTCCACTTCACTAAGGAGATACTCACTGAAATCTGCCAAATGGTGTAGCCCATGCTGCATCCTTAGAGCCGGCAAGGACAGCATTTTAAGTGCCTGTTAAGATGACATAGAACATAGAACAGTACAGCACAGAACAGGCCCTTCGGCCCTCGATGTTGTGCCGAGCAGTGATCACCCTACATGACCTTTATGTTTATTGTGCCTCATTCCTTGCAGACAGGGGGCGGCACTGCCGGTAGCACAGTGGTTAGCACTGCTGCCTCAACACCAGGGACCCAGGTTCAATTCTGGCATTGGGTGACAGTCTGTGCGGAGTCTGCACGTTCTCTCCGTGTCTACGCGGGTTTCCTCCGGGTGCTCCGGTTTTCTCCCACAGTCCAAAGATGTGCAGGTTAGGTGGATTGGCCATGATAAATTGCCCCCTAGTATACAAAACAAAAAAAAAGGTTTGGTGGGGTTATGGGGTTACGGGGATAGGATGAAGGAGTGAGCATGGGTAGTGCGCTCTTTCAGAAAGTCAGTGTAGATTCAATGGGTCAAATAGCTTCCTTTTGCACTGTAGGGGTTCTATGATTCTACTTGTATTCTATGACTAGGGTAGCCATCATTTGTAATTTCTCCAAGTTCACCGTGCCCTGTGGTATGGGCAAGGCCACTGAGATTGTGTGTGCAAACAGCTGAATTAACTTCATTCTCACTTGCCAGAGAACAGCAGGAAGAGTGAGAATGTAACTTCACCGGGATTGAAGCTTTCCCTATGGTCCAGGGTGCCACTGCCTGCCCATACAGCACATTACGGTGTCACATGTATATTTTGAGGTGCAACAAAGCTGAAAGAGACTCCATTCCTTCAATGTCTACCTGGTGTTTGATGATACCCCTTAGTGACCAAAACGGTTAGGAGGGGTCGTTGGGTGATGGGGATAGGGTGGAAGTGAGGGCTTAAGTGGGCAGACTCGATGGGCCTAATGGCCTCCTTCTGCACTGTATGTTCTATGTTCTATACTCATGCAGGTAAATGCCCAATGTCCCTGCAGCAGTCACAACACCTTCATTCTGCAGCAGTCTAGTGAACAATCTGCGTTTTGAGCCTCCACGATAGGCCAGGAAGTGACTACAGGGAAATAAGGGCTATCCACTGATCACCTGATTGAAGACGCCAATGCATGACTTATGCATACATGGGCAGCACAAAAATAAGGGAAGCCATGCTTCACCACAAAATATCATCACACAGAGCACCAGAGCCCTTAAACACTTCCGTTGCATGGACTGCTCTGAAGGAGCCCTGTGGTACTCATTTGTGATCAAACTGGGCCTTGAGCTTGAGGTTGGCATTCAGGCCTCTAACACACTTCATTTTGTATCAAACTTTGCTTTCAGCTCGTGGTTTTACTTCAGGCTTCTGCAGACCCATGAGAACAACACCCAAACTTGCTGGAAAGAGTGTCAGCTCAATACAGTTACCTTCTGGAGAGAATTAGCTGGAACTGTTTGGAGAGAGTTAGTTAGATCTCTTTATTGGGCCATCAGAATTGAAACTGAAAGCAAGCTCAAGCCTTGGGACTCTGAAAAACAGATCAGTGGAATCAGATCCAATCACCACCTCTTACTGGGCAGAGCACAGCCTTTTGGGCCAATTCATTGGTCACCATCCAATCAATCAAACAGAGTTGTCAATGATGCCGGCCAGTCTGCATCGTCAGTTTAAACTAGCCTTTTGGTCTTCTGTTTGAATTAAAGCTTCTGGCTTCTTACAGCCTGCTTGTCTTAAAGTAGCATGTTCATTAATCATCCATAGATCAAAGTGCAACAGTAAAATAAAAAAAAAAGTGGAAATAAGGGAATAAATAGGGAACAAACAGGAAGGACCCTTACACCCTTCATGACTGTCTTCTTGCACCAATGATGGAAAATACCATCTCTACATGGGTAAGGACATGCAGTCATGCCTGCTCCTGCCAGTTAGTTGCTGCTGTCTCCAATTATACGCCACTTAGCCCTACTAGAGAGAGGGATGTGTGTAATTGTATGCTGCAATGTGTTTGGGCGATGTGCCTGCCATGGTTGAATAGCTGTGACAGTGAGCAAGCTGTGAGATGTAGCTGTGAGACTTGCAGCAGTGATGACTGTGTGAGGGTGAAGTGGAGGTGAACGTGAGGTATGAGTCAGGGTTGAAAAAGAACATTGCAAGTTGAGGGATGGGCTGTGGTGAATTGAACAGTGTGTGGTGCTTCTGTTTCAGTTGTAAGGATATGGCATTTGAAGATTAATTCACTGAGCTTAACCACTTGCATGAGATCATTGAACTTCTTGTGGGACTGTATCCAGCTCACTAGGGCTGGACCGCTTCCACTGACTAATTGCTCCCATTACCGATCCTGACTTTGTTTGGTGTGGGAGGGAGGGGGGCCTGACTCCCTGTGGATAGAGGGCATTTCTGCTCCGCATGACACCTTGCCGTGTCTGAGAACCTTGGAGCACATTTGTTCCCATATTGCACCATTCGTCACTCTTCATCCTGCTCAGCATGTTCTCCCCTGCCATTTTTGATTTAGATTTGGATTTTGTTTATTGTCATGTGTACCAAGGTACAGTGAAAAATATGTTTCTGCGAGCAGCTCAACAGATCATTAAGTACATGAAAAGAAAAGGAAATAAAAGAAAATGCATAATAGGATAACACAAGGTACATAAATGTAACTTCATAACACTGGCATAGGATGAAGCATACAAGGATGTGGTGTTAATCAGTCAGTCCACAAGAGGGTCATTTAGGAGTCTGGAACAGCAGAGAAGAAGCTGTTTTTGAATCTGTTTGTGCGTGTTCTCAGACTTCTTTATCTCCTGCCCGATGAAAGAAGTTGGAAGAGTGAGTAAGCAGGGTGGGAGGGGTCTTTGATTATGCTGCCCGCTTTCCTCAGGCAGCGGGAGGTCTAGATGGAGTCAATGGATGGGAGGCAGGTTTGTGTGATGGACTGGGCGGTGTCCACGACTCTCTGAAGTCTCGTGCAGTCTTGGGCCGAGCAGTTGCCATACCAGGCTGTGATGCACCAAATAGGATGCTTTCTATGGTGCATCTGCAAAAGTTGATGGGAGTTGATGTGGACATGACAACATTTATTCATTTCTTGAGGAAGTATAGGCACTGTTGTGTTTTCTTGGTGGTAGCATTGACGTTGGCTGGACAGATTTTTGGATATGTGTATCCCAAAGAATTTGACACTGCTGACCATCTCCACCTCAGCCACATTGATGCCAACAGGGGTGTTTACAGTACTTTGCTTTCTGAAGTCAATGATCAGCTCTTTAGTTTTGTTGGCATTGAGTGAGAGATTGTTGTCGCTGCACCACTCCACTAGGTTCTCTATCTCCCTCTTGTATTCTGACTCGTTGTTATTCGAGGTCTGGCCCACTATGGTCGTATCGTCAGCAAACTTGTAGATGGAGTTGGACACAAATTTTGCCATGCAGTCGTGTGTGTACAGGGAGTATAGTAGGGGGCCAAGTACGCAGCCTTGTGGGGCCCTGGTGTTGAGGACCATTGTGGAGGAGGTGTTGTTTATTCTTACTGATTGTGGTCTGTGGGTTAGTAAGTCGAGGATCCAGTTGCAGAGTGAGGAGCCAAGTCCTAGGTTTTGGAGCTTTGATATGAGCTTGGCTGGGATTATGGTGTTGAAGGTGGAGCTATAGTCAATAAATAGGAATCTGATGTAGGAGTCCTTGTTGTCGAGATGCTCTAGGGATGAGTGTAGGGCCAGGGAGATGGCGTCTGCTGTGGACCGGTTGTGGCGGTATGCAAATTGCAGTGGATCAAGGCCTTCTAGGAGTATGGAGGTGATGCGCTTCATGACCAACCTCTCGAAGCACTACATTACAACTGAAGTCAGGGCCACCGGACAGTAGTCATTGAGGCACGTTGCCTGGTTCTTCTTTGGCACCGGTATGATGCTGGTCTTCTTGAAGCAGGTGGGGACCTCAGAGCGGAGTAGGGACAGGTTAAAGATGTCCACGAACACATCTTTCAGCTGGTCTGCGCAGGCTCCGAGTGCACGACCAGGGATCCCGTCCGGATCTGTCACCTTCCGAGGGTTCACTTTCAGGAAAACCGATCTGTCTTCGGAAGCTGTGATGGTGTTTTGGGCTGCTGGGGCACTCGACAGCAGATCGTTGGTTTCCTGCTCAAACCGAGCATAGAATGCATTGAGTTTATCAGGGAGGGTTGTGCTGCTGTTGGAGATACTGCTTGGCTTGGCGTTGTAGCCCGTTATGTTGTTTAGGCCTTGCCACAACCGCTGAGAGTCTATAAAGCTAGTCTATGAGTCTAGCTTGGTCTTATATTCTCTCTTGGCCTCTCGGATGGTTTTGCGGAGGTCGTACCTGGATTTCTTGTATAGGTCAGGATCGCCTGACTTGAATGCCTCAGACCTGTCCTTCAGTAGGGAGTCAATCTCGCAATTGAGCCATGGTTTCCGGTTGAGGAACGTATGTGTTTAAATATGGACCAGTCCACTGTTTCCAAGCAGTTACGTAGGAGCTCTTCTGTTTCCTCAGACCAGCACTGCGCAACTTTCGTAGCTGGATTCTCCCACTTAAGTTTCTGCTTGTATCCTGGGACAAGGAGCACCGTCTTCTGGTCTGATTTCCCAAAGTGCGGTCAGGGGATGGAACAGTAGGCGCCCTTGATTTTTGAGTAGCAGTGGTCAAGAGTGTTGTCACCACTGGTTGGACAGGAGATATGCTGGTGGAATTTTGGCATACACTCTTGATGTTGGCCTTGTTGAAGTCCCCGGCCATGATGAACAAGGCCTCCGGGAGTTCTGTTTTGTATTTGTTTTTAATAGCACCTCCTCCAGCCAGAATGCTCCTTCAATGTCAGTCGGGTTAATTTCACATGAACTTCAGTATGCCTTCTACTGAAACATGCAGTCACTCAGCTATGCATTCAGCGCTGGGCTGCACGCCGCTAAAATGTAAATCAGAATGCAGCACCAATTTGATGCATCTGAAGGAACAGGAGCAGGTTAATAGCACATTGTGATCCCCATGCCCATTTCTGGGGGCAACCCAAGTTTTTCCCTTCACTTATATCTGACTGAATGCAGTTAGAACATAGAACATAGAACAGTACAGCACAGAACAGGCCCTTCGGCCCTTGATGTTGTGCCGAGCCATGATCACCCGACTCAAACCCACGTATCCACCCTATACCCGTAACCCAACAACCCCCCACCCCTTAACCTTACTTTTTTTAGGACACTACGGGCAATTTAGCATGGCCAATCCACCTAACCCGCACATCTTTGGACTGTGGGAGGAAACCGGAGCACCCGGAGGAAACCCACGCACACACGGGGAGGACGTGCAGACTCCGCACAGACAGTGACCCAGCCGGGAATCGAACCTGGGACCCTGGAGCTGTGAAGCATTTATGCTAACCACCATGCTACCGTGCTGCCCTAGTTATCGAGCTCTTGATTCAAAACACATGATCATGAGGGCTTGGAGTCTTGATCTTTACTACGATGCAACCAGTCCACCTCTGGGAAAGATTTCTACAAGAGTTATGGAAATTTCCTTACAGTCGATAATGTTAAAACAAGTACACTACTTCTAATCATCACGTTGCCAGGTACTACGACATAAACTTGGTGTCCAGTGATAACCGCAAAAATGAATAGATGCGTTGCCATTAAAACAATAAAAATTTACACGTAAATGTTTGGGTAGCAGAAAACAAGTTATTGATATTTTCGAGTTGTTCTTAAAAATAAAATAAGCTGATCATTATCAATATTGATTAATGCTAAACTGACATTGATTTCAGCTTTGCTGATCAATTCTACTTGTGTAGCTTCTTTTTAAATTTGCAAATTGTCATTAAGTTTGCGATGAAAGTTTATTAGTGGACTCATCTCACGACGCTTTACCGAACATTTTTGCTCTTTTGTGCCGTTAACAGATGTTCCGATTGCGCATTATGAAGGAAATTGGCTTCATGACAGACTATGAGGGTAATTGCAGTTGGAAATGCATTACAGTTGAATAGACGTGCCTGCCCTCCAGCATTTGTTTCACCCTGAAAATTGTTTCAGGAGAGAGATGTGAAGCACTGCTTTGCTCAGCATGGCTGCCACAGTCCTCTGACAGCCGAGATACAGATAATTGTTGCATGATACATGAGAGAGGGGTGATGTCTTTGTGATTCAACCGACAAATTAATGAAAGAAATATGCACGGATTTGCACTGTGACAGTAGCGGCTAATAAAAACTCACCTTAATGAGAATATAAAAGAAAACAATTCACAAAGAAAATGAATTCTAGATTACTGGCGCAGTCAACATTTCATAACTCCCAAGATGAGGTTTCAGAAATAGGATGTAAGTGTTTAATAAATCAGCTAACACTTTATTAACATCTTAATCTTACCGGGGCTCCCATACATGGAGCCAACAAAATAAAAAAGATGCAGAGAAAAGATTTTATTTTCAAAAAGGTTTCACGAAGTAGGCGATTTTTAGAATCGGAGGTAAGCAGAATTATCCAGTGTGAAGGATTACAATACAAAATTCATGAAAAGGATCTTTTATTTGAGTACGTCGGTGTACTTTGCCTGATAAACATAACTGCAGGAACTGAATTTAGTGCTAACAAATGAAAAAGAAAACCTATGTATTCAGCTGTGGGAGAACCCAACAAATAAGTTTTCAATAGACAACAGACGTGTGGTTAATAGTGTAACCTGACTTTACTTCAGGAGGGAATTGCTAAAGCTGGTCTCCCAGGTGAACTGAAAGGCAGAATTCAATGGCAACCATATATTCTTATTTGTCTGTGCAACTGGAAGAAAAATGAAAATAAATAAGCCAGTGAACAAGAATAAACAAAAATGCTGAAGCATCACTAAGAATTGACGGCATTGTTGAGGTAGTTCCTATTTTGGTATTTTCACTCCATTGAAGACTGGTGTGACATTAAGCTGCAGTAAATGGAAAGTACAAATTGAACAGTTATTTGTTTTCATGCTCCATATCCTCAGTTTCATCGCTTATCTTTAAGTTATCTATCAGCATTGAAGCTTGTAACTTGGAACTCAGAGAAATTATTTTGTGCATCCTTCAAAGAGTGCAACTATAAGGTCCCAGAAAGTTGAAGGAAAATTGCAAGGAAGACAAAACGTACAAAGTGCTGGGAATACATAGCAGATCAATCAGTGTCTGAAATGGAAGGACTCGGTTAACATTTTGGGTGGAAGCTTTCATCAGAAACGATTTGCCTGGTTGAAACGGGTAGGATTTTGCAAGATAATTTCAAATCATGCCAATTCTGATACAGAAAACAGGTGACTTTTGTGATTTAAAAAAAAGTAGAGCCTCTGAACTGTTAGATGGATCAGGTGGTTCACCAACAATTTTGGAAAAATTACAGGTATTGGATTATACTAATTGCCTTCTACCTCTGTGACGATGAAAAATCGTCCAGAAAATTCTGTTTTACAAAACAAATTAAAATCTTACTAATGGTGGAATTTTGGAATTATTTCATATTGCTGCTCTGTTATACAGTCTACAGACTGAACATGGGCATTACCAACTTGACTGGATCTTACCAAAGGTGATTCCATTACACAAAGTATGTTGGAAGAATTGATTTAAACTCCAAATGGTTTTTCTCCTGATTTACTGTTGGTCCTCGAAGATTTCATTGTTGCTGTTTGCCAAGGGAATAATTGCAGTACACAATGTTTTAAGTTAATAGGAGGGGAAGGAAGGGGGAAGTTTTATATTTTTGCATTTCTTTAAAAGAAAATCTCTTTTATGCTGCCACAATGCAATACCGTTAGCACCAGTTCAACAACAGGGATTTCAGCTTGAAGGGACCAGCATGCTGGTGGTCTTATTCAATTTTTGTAGCAGTATTAGTAGCAGGCAGTATGAAGCCCGCTCATTGCATAGAGCTCTTCCACATTTTACTGCATGACAGTGTAACTGCATAATACCCTTTGTTGTATCAATGTACGTGTACCTTGTACTGTACTGGTAAAACGATTGTAATAACAGCATAATTTCTCAGGCTGCAGAAAAACAAGCTTTTGGTGCATGTGGAACTCAACCTTGCAATCCAACTCAAAGCCACAAAAGCTACCACGAAAGCTACAGCACCACAACTTAGACTGAGAGGCCTTGGGGGTCAGAAGATTTGATCACAGTAATTTAGGCTGATGCTCAGAGTGCTGAGGGATTGTTGCACTGTTACAGGTACAGTCTTCGGATGAAATGTTAAAATGAGGCTGTGTCCCTCCCTCTCGCTGTCAGGAGGGTGTAGAAGATTCAATGATATTATTTTGAAGAAGGGCAAGAGGTCAGCTCGAGTGCCCAAGCCAATGGTTATCCTTCAATCGATATCACTGAAAAAAGGTCAGATTATCTAGTCATTATAACAACATTATGGCTGCCATGTTTACTACATTACCACAGTGACTAGGGTGACCAGATATGCTTGATTTTTAGGTGTATGTCCTGGTTTCTCGAGTTTTCTCCAAATTGCTCACATGTTCTGGTTTTCAGCTCCCCTGACTTCCCTTCCTTTCAAACCTGCCGGTTGTATCTTTAAAGACTGGTGACCATCAAGTACATTAACGAATAAACGGTTTATTATAATAATAATCTTTATTATTGTCACAAGCAGGCTTACATTAACAGTGCAATGAAGTTACTGTGAAAATCCCCTAGTCGCCACATTCCGGTGCCTATTCGGGTACACAGAGAGAATTCAGAATGTCCAATTCACTTAACAAGCACGTCTTTCAGGACTTATGGGAGGAAACCGGAGCACCCGGAAGAAACCCACACAGACGTGGGGAGAACGTGCAGACTCCGCACAGACAGTGACTGGAATCCGTGGCCATTTTAAATGGTTTGGAAGAATCAGTGGTGACCAACACTGGTTCACGACAGGTCTCATAAACTACTATTGGAAATTTATCCCAAACTCGACCACATTATTGTCACCCCAGCACGCACTGTTAAAAATCACCAGAAGTGGTCCTGGAAGGTGCCACAGGATGAAGGAAGGAGCAGTTACCATCATCAAACACCCTGGCTCATTACGACCCCAAGAGAGAACTGGTATTAACATGTGATACCTCTCCATATGAAGTATGGGCAGTCCTTTCCCATCGATGGGACAATGGCACAGAGAGACCAATAGCATGCGCATGCAGACCTTTGGTGCATGCAGAAAGACACTATTCTCAGATTGAAAAGGAAGGATTGTCTGTTTTGTTTTGGGGTGAAGAAATTCCACCCTCATGTCTATGGCTGACATTTCACAATTACAACAGATCATAAACCCTGGTTGGGCATTTTCAAATTGGATAAATCGATTCCCCCACCGCTTCAGCTCGGATCCAACACTGGACATTATTAAAAGCGGCCTATGGATACTCTCTTGAACACCACTCAGAAACACACATTGCCAACATGGATGCCCTGAGTCACCTCCAACTGCGCACAAGCTTGGCCCCTCTGCAAGGTTTGGAAGAAGCCATTATGATTTGAACTTCTTAGATGCCTTACCTAGAAGGGCCCCACACTGCATATGACCCTCAGTGGCGGAATCCTAGGATAGCACATGGATGACATGAAGTCCTTCTTCATGAAACAACACGACCTGAGTGTATAAGATGGCGTCATCCTATGGGGAGCCTGATGTGACCATCAATTCACACGAGACCATTAGAAGAAGTGAACAGTGGTTTCAATAAGCTAGACCTGTACCTGCCTGCGACTGCTCTGTACTGGGTGCCGCCTACAGGCTGCAAGTTTATATACCACCCCCGAGGGGCGGAGCCACAGGCAGAGCCCACAGGGGCATCAACGTAGTACAGTACAATACAGTGGTGAATTGCAGTAGCAATACATTAACCAAAGAGCCCAGGCCAGCGCCCAAACTAACGTAATTACATAATGCACACTCTGGGGTATCTAAGATCAAAATGTTCGCAAAGAGATGCGTCTGGTGGCCCAGGCTCGATATATATATATAGAAAATCTGGTGAAACAGTGCTCCTTGTGCCAGGAGAATCAAAAGTTCCCACCTTTGGCCTCTTTGCATCCAAGGGAATGGCCAGGAAGAGCATGGGTACAAGTGCGTGTGGACTTCATTGATCCGTTCTTGGGATCGATGTTGGTTATTATGGTTGACGCCAATCGAAGTGTTTAAAAATACATTGCATGTCCTCCATTGCCTCTCGTACAAAAATAGAAAAATGCCGGCAAAGTTTCTGCACCCACGACATGCCAGAGGCCCTCGTATCTGGTAATGGTACCCCCTTTACCAGTGGAATATTTCAGCCATTCATGAAGTCAAATGGCATTAAACGCATCCAAATGGCACGCTACCCATCCATTGCCCAATAATCTGGCCGAACAGGCAATTAAAACATTCAAAACTGGAAAGATGAAACAGCTGCTTGTTCCTTGGATATGAAATTGGCCTGGTTCACCTTTGATTATTGAACCACGCCGCACACGACAAGGGGATTAGCACCAGTGGAATTGTTAATGGGATGATGAGTGTGCAAGAGGCTCAGGCTGCTGTTTCCCAACTTGGAGAGTGAAGGTGGAATCAAAATAGGAGACCCAAAAAACAGAACTACGACACCAGAGGACCCCAAAGGTTCTTCAGTACAGGAGGTGGCATCTATGTGCGGAGCTTTGGAGAAGCTCCCCAATAGATCCCCGTAGTCGGGCTGGAAAAGACTGGTCCGGTGTCTTACAAAATCACAGTCCAAGAGAAGGCCGTGAAAAAACACCTGGACCACCTGAGAATCAGGGAACCCACTTCAGCAGAAGTGATTTCAACAGAGGTGATGTCCTTGATGCCCGCTGCGACTACCTCCGGCAAGGGGACTCAGCCTATGAGGGACCCGAGAGTCGTTTCCCCGACAATAAAGATTAGGAGTCCGAAATGGAGGCTGAGGCGATTGACCCTCCATCAGAGATCAGCACCAAAGAGAAGCCTCTGTCTGTGGCCCTTCGGAGCTGAACAAAGAATTAGCAATCCCCAGTCTGCTCCACGCCCGCCAGATTCTGGCTCTGCCTTCCGCCCACTTGGAGCCTTGTGCCAAACGAGGAAAGGGGCCTGGGGAGTGAGGGGGATGATTTAAACTTGAGAGGGGAGGGTTATGATAGCCCTCACGAGGACCATGGGGGATTGCTGTTAGATCTCCCCATGGCCTTCGTAGAATGTGAGTTCCCACGGTGAGCAGGCGGAGCTTCACCCAGCTGGGGCTCATTACATGTAGCTTCCAGACCTGGACCAATAGCACCGGAGAGTCCTGGTCTGGAACATTTGTTTTGTGAGCCGCGATAGCGGCTGAACTTTTAGTTTAAAATAAACCAGTTTGGCCTTTCACTCTGCACCTCCTGAAATTATTACACCGACTATTAAGTAGCTGTGCCCAGATGCTCCCCATGTGCGGAGATCCTTCTCACTGGCATCTGGAGCTGGGAGGCATTCAGTCTCTGGGTGATGACAGACAATTAACAGTGGTTTCTACCAACCACCAATCAACCTCAATGATGCAATTGGATGTCATTCACCGGTAAAACACCAATAAGCACTGAGGAAGGCTTCAGGCAAGTTTTGTTGAGCCCTGGCATATTCAATCAAGCCTCTCATTGAAAGATTGCGTGTTTTATGCTTGCGGCTCTGGATGCAAACACAATCTCCCACACTTGAGGTATCTTTTATGTTGGTTTACTAAAATTCATTTTCTGACTGAAAAAATCTATTGTTAGAACCCAGTGCACAAATAAAAATAAGCAAAGTTTTTGAATGGAAACTGGTCTTACCAGTGGGTTGCACCGTGACAATAAGCGATTTTCATTTCATTTCATTTTCAAGGTTCGAGTAGAATAGAGGATTCTGGGACATTGTGGCAAACTAAGCCATTGGTCAGCCAAAATGTGCATCATCATGGAATCCTGCCTCTCCAATACTTTTAAATGTGTCCCAATTTAGATTTTTGAAAATGTGGCTACCCGAGCAGTGACTGCCCTTCAAAAGCACTCCATTCGCTGCAAAGACTTTCAGAGGAGGGCCACCAACCATAACCGTACATCAAAAAGAATGAATTTGCGAACATCATAAAGTAACTAAGAAAATTAAAGTTTAAGTTCAAAGAACAATTTACATGTCGATGCACCCTCACGCAGAGAGATCTCAACACATGTTGACATGGATTAAAACATTTTCTCTGATTCATCTGTTCCACAGATGTTAGAATTCTGGCTGTCCTCCGAAAATTGAAGTTGAACGAATCAAAGGTGCGTCAGATGCAGAAACCGGCTTGATCTGAGTTCAACATAACATTAGTAAATTGGGCCAATGATCTTTGGAATTCCGAAGAATGAGAGGTGACTTAATTGAAACAGATTGAGAAAGGCTTGACAAGATAGACATTGAGAGGTTGTTTACCTGTGCTTGGAAATTTAGAGCAAGGGGGCAAGGTCTCAAGAGAGAGCTTTGATCATCCAGCACTGAGATGAGGGCGAATTTCTTAACTTAAAGGCTTGTGAATCTTTGAACCCCCAGAGGGCTTTGGGTGCTCCATTGTTTAGAATTGAAGGCTGTGACAGACAATTTTTTGCCTACTCAGAGAATCAAGGGATATGGGGAGCAGGCGGGAAAGCCGAGTTGGGGCAGAAAATCAACCATGACTGTATTATAAGGCGGAACAGGCTCAGGGGACCTGCTCCTTTTTCTTCAGCATTTATGTTGTGCCGTTATAGATTATTGGAGATCTCTGTTGGAAGACCTTTAGCAAATACTCTGAATGGTGATGGATCGATAGCTTTGGGTTAACTCTGGGTTTTTGCCTGGCTAATAGGCTGATGATCATTGCTTAGCTCCATAATGCTGAGATTCAGCCTTCATCAAAATGTGAGTGAAGAAAAATGATAGCCAAATGCAAGCTACCAAATTCATGTGTGCAGTTGGGGATAATCTAACAACATGGGATTGTGAAAACATCATGACAATCACATGAATCACAATGCCTACCAGAGCACTGAAATGGCTCTAATCAAAGTCATAAATTACATTCACTTTGACTGTGACTGTGCAGCGGTATCCTACCAAATCCTTCTTAATCTGACTGCAGCTTTTAAGACGGTTGACCATACCACTCTCCTCCCACACCCTCCTCTAATGTCCAGATCTCTGAGACTGCCTCTTTTTAGTTCCGCTCTTCCCTATCAAACCGTAACCACAGCAACTGCAGCACATTTCTGCTTCTCGCGCCCCTGTATAATAACCATTGGAAGCCTCCGAGGATCTATTCTTAGTTCCCTATTCTTCTGCAGTTACAGGCTAACTCTTGGCAATATCGTCTGAAGGTGGGCCAGGTACAGCATCACATTGGCAATGCCCAGCCCCACCTCAACACCGCTTCTTTGACCCCTTCATTCCCTGTATATTTTCAGACAACTTGTTCACCATTCAATCTCCTCAAGTTAATAAATATTGAAAAGGATAAACGCATTGGGCGGGATTCTCCGTCCCACCAGCCCCGTTTCCGGTGCAGCGCGCCCCCGCCAGCAGCGGGATCCTCCGTTCCGGCAGTGGGCCAATGGGGTTTCCCATTGTGGCCATCCCACACTTTCAGGAAACCCGCTGGCGTGGGTACGCTGCCGGCGAAGCAGAGGAACCTGCCAATGGAGAATCCCGCTGATCGTCTTCGCTCCATGCCGAAACAGTGCCCTCACCATTGATTAACGCCCCCTTGCCAACCATTATCTTAGGTTAAACTAGATGGTCCACAATCCTGGAATCCTAATTGACCCCAAGATGAACTTCTTAACCCATACCACGCCATCGACCAACACTTCTCTAAGATCTTCTGTCTTAACTATTTCACTGGTTTGCCAGGCACTATCCTCCCTAAATTCCATTTAATCAAAAACTCTGCTGCTTTGAACCTAACCCACATCAATTATTGTGCACCCATTACATTCATTTGCAATAGCTCTAGCTCCCCATGACTCAAATTTAACATTTCTATAATAGTATCCAAATACTAGCATGGCTTCATCGTTTGTTATCTCTGTAACCTCTTTCTACTCTATAACCAAACATGATCCCTCCCACTTTCAGAAGGTGGCAAAAAATTGTGAGGTAATGCATTTTGGTAGGTCTAACATAGAGAGGAAATATACCGTAAATGGCAAAACTCATAGGAATATAGAAAGTTAAAGGTTCTGGGCGTGCAGAGCCACAGATCTTTGAAAGTGGCAACACAAGTGGACAAGGTAGTCATGAAAGCACGGAATGCTTGCCTTCATTGGACGGGACATAGAATATAAAAACTGGCAAGTCATGCTGCAGTTGTATTGAACCTTGGTAAGGCCGTACTTGGAATATTGCGCACAATTCTGGTCGCCACACTACCAGAAGGATGTGGAGGTTTTGTAGAGGACGCAGAGGAAGTTTACCAGGATGTTGCCTGGTCTGGAGGGTGTTAGCTATGTGGAGAGGCTGAATAGATTTAAACTGTTTTCATTAGGACGACGGAGATTGAGGGGTGACCTGATAGAGGTCTACAAGATTATGAGGGGCATGGATAGAGTGGATGGGCAGGCACTCTTTCCTAGGGTGGAGGGGTCAGTCACCAGGGGGCATAGGTTTAAGGTCCGTGGGGCAACGTTTAGTGAAGATGTGCGAGGCATGTTTTTTACACAGAGGGTGGTGAGTGCCTGGAACACATTGCCAGGGAAGGTCGTGGAAGCAGATACATTAACCACGTTCAAAAGACATCTTGACAAATACATGGATAGGATGGCTATAGAGAGATATGGCACAAGGAAGTGCTGAAGGGTTTGGCCAAGGTTAGTATCATGACCAATACAGGCTTGGAGAACTGATGGGCCTGTTCCTGTGCTGTATTGTTCTTTGTTCTCTTTGTTCTTTGTCCTTTGTGGCATTGGAATTTGGACTCGAGATCACTGGTATTCCTTTCTTAGGCTCCTTTTCCAAACCTCCTCGGGTGATCTCAAAGAATTGTGTCCCCTCAATCAGGATATTCCTCTAAGTAGGTCTCTTCTGAGCTAGGGTCTCCCAGGCATTGATGTCTACGTTGCTTCCTTTGTCCTCCTCTTGTTCGGGAGCCTTCCTTGATCTGGGTGAAGAAGATTTACTTTGGCAGTCAGGAATCTGGGCCGGGATTCTCCCCTACCCGGCGGGACAGGGGGTCCCGGCGTACCGGAGTGGCGAGAATTCTCTGAACCTTTAGGGGCTAGGCCCGTGCCGGAGTGGGTCCCGCTCCGCTGACAGGCGCAAACAGCCTTTAGCGCCCCGCCGACCGGCGCCACGGCTGGCTGAAAGGCCTTTGCTGGCCGGCGTGAGTCAGCGCATGCGCCGGGGTGACGTCAGCGGCCACGAGCGCGGGCCAGGCCTCCGTGGGGGCACCCCCTGGGGTCAGAGCACCCTGCGCCCCCCCAGGACCCCGGGGCCCGGTTGCGCCGCCTGCTCCCGCCGGCCGCAGAGGTGGTTTAAACAACGTCGGCGGGAGAGGCCTGACAGCGGTGGTACTTTGGCCCATCGCGGGCTGGAGAATCGCCGCGGGGGCCCACTGACTGTCGCGTGGGGCCCGCCGATTGGCACGGCATGATTCCAGCCCCCGCTGATTCCCAGGTGGCGGAGAATTCTGGCCACGGTGGGGGCGGGATTTACACCAGCCCCGGATGATTCTCCGACCCTGCGGGGGTCGGAAAATTCCGCCCCTGCTTCCTAAGCACGTGATCAGCCCAGCAGAGTTGGTTTTGGATGATTGTGGCCTCGATGCTGGTGCTCTTGATTCCTTCAAGGATGCTGATGTCCTCCCAGCTGAAGTGGAGAGTCCATATCAGACAGCATTGATGGTGCCAGTTCAGGGCCTTGACGTGGCATCTGTATGTAGTCCAAGTTTCTGTGCCGTGTAGAAGAGTTGAAAGGACACCTGCCTTGTGCACGAGGATCTTGGTATCAGCACAGATGTTGCGGCTGTCAAGACTCTTGTCCATAGGCTTCTGGAGGCGCTGTTTGCAGTTTGTATACGATATTGGATGTCCGCATTGATGTCAGCCTTAGATGAGGGTGCTACCCAGATAGGGGGAATGTTCCACATTTGGAAGGGTTTCTCCGTTGATCTTGGTGGAGGGAGAGGTCGGATCTTACCCTGGGGTAAGTTGATAAAGAACTAGATTCTTCTTGAGGTTGGGGTTGAGATCCATTCTTTAATATGCTTCGCGAAGGCGCCAAACATAGTTTGGAGATTGTCTTCTGAGAGAGCGGAGATGGCGTTGTCATCCGCCTAATGAAGTTCCATGAGCAATGTCAGTGTTGTTTCTTTTCCTGGATTTAAACCAGTTGAGGTTGAAAGGTTTTCCGTCCATCCTGTAGACGATGTCCACTCCACTGAGAAGCCCATTCTTGACAAGGTGAAGGATGGTAGCGACAAAGATGAAGATGTGGCCACCATTACTGAGACCAGCTATCAATTCCAGATTTTATTAACTGAATTTGAATTCCACCAGCTGCCATGGTGGGATTTGAACCCGTGCCCCCGAAGCATTAACCTAGCCCTCTGGATTACTAATCCACTACACCACTACCTCCCCATTAATTTCTTCGACTAATGATATCATCCAGGGAAACAGGCCAGCTAAGAACAAGAGGAAATGATATTAAAGTGGACGAAAGTTGAGTTCTCCCTGTGTCTGCCTGGGTTTCCTCCGGGTGCTCCGGTTTCCTCCCACAGTCCAAAGATCTGCAGGTTAGATGGAGTGGTCATGCTAAATTGCCTTAGTGTCCAAAAAAGTTTAGGTAGGGTTACTGGGTTGTGAGGATAGGTTGGAAGTGTGGGCTTAAATGGGGTTCTCTTTCCAAAGGCTGGTGCAGATTCGATGGGCCGAATGGCCTCCTTCTGCACTGTCGATTCTATGATTTGAATCTATGTTCAGAGTTTTGAAGATTTTTTGGCTGCAGCATTAAGTGATTTTTGCTACTTTGGTGATTAAAGTAATAGTGACATTAAATATTGTTAGCAGCAGACGGTAAAGTGTTTCTTACATTTGGCTGTGCAGGATGTAAATTTATCAGGAACCCCCAGACAATCAGATGGCCTGCTCAGGGGCAAGGTGGCGAGGGTGGATTTCAGTGGTGTTGATATTGAGTGGAAATATTTCTCTTCCGAGAAGGTGGGAATTAAAAGGCAGATCAACCTCAGTCAATCATATTAGCTGGTTGGAAAGAGAGAGACATGGGAAAGGCCCAGTGCAATGTCATTCACCTGCATTCTTAGCTGGGAAATGGAGGGATGGGGAGGACCTAAAAACAGATGGCAATTCTGGGCAGGAATCTCTGTTTCAGAGTCTGCTGACACCGGGACAGAATCAGTGGACTTCTACTTCAGCAAAATTGGCTCCGGTCCTGGAGCAATTCATCAATTGTTAACGGGTCAGCACCGGCGCCATGTTGAACAATAGCAATTCCATTGAAAAATGATGCCTGATTCGCGGAGGGTCTGGATTTACACTCGAGAGGCTGACAAACCGCAGCCGCATATCAACACTCCACTCTCCACACACACTCATCCCTGCCGACAAGATGGCAGCACGGTGAGCAGCACCCTGGTTTGCCGACACGGAGCTGGAGGCCTTGCTGAACGCTGTGGAGGATAGATGGGCTACCCTTTACCCCAGATGGAAAGGAGGCTGCCACCAGCCGTTGAACACCCGGCCTGGGCGCAGGTGGCAGAGGCCGTGAGCACTGTGGGCCGCAGCGCCATGACCGGACAGCAGTGCAGGAAGAAGCTGCATGGCCTCCTCAGGGCGGCCATGGTGAGTAGGCACCACTGTGCCCTTGGTACTAGCCCCCGTCTCACACACCCGTAATCTTCCCCACACCCAGAGGCTGACTGGACCCCACCCTCCAGCAGTGTGCCCACCCCACCCTGAACCACATGCCAACACCCATGCTGGCCGCCAAGACTGGGTGACCTGGCCATGAAAGGCACCAGCTATGCACCCAGTGCGCTGCATGCATCCAACTGCCTAATACTGTGCGCTTTCTGTCTGCCTTCTGGATTGGGTGGTCCCATCGATAGTCGAGATGCAGTCACAGAGTCAGGGACTGCATGATGGGTTGTTACCAACCATCCAGCGCCTGCAGGTGCAGTTGGAGCAGTCCAACTGCCTGCAGATGCAAGCATGCCATCCAGGCTAACACCGCATGGGTGGAAGTTTTGGGACAATGGTATCAGCCATGGGTCACTATGTCCAAGGCCTGGGGCACTCTTTGCAGGTGGTGGCTGAGGCACAGGGCAGGGTTGTCCTGTCACAGGCAACCATGTATCAGGGTCAGCTGGACATTGCAGCGACACTCCGGAGCTAGACCCAGAGAGCGGCGGTGGCATTGCCCAGGCACTGGCTGACCTGAGCGTGTCACAGAGGAAGGTGGCACAGTCACTGGCTGATGTAGCACAGTCACAGAGGAAGGTGGCACAGTCACTGGCTGATGTAGCACAGTCCCAGAGGGTGGTGGCACAGTCACTGGCTGATGTAGCACAGTCCCAGAGGGTGGTGGCACAGTCACTGGCTGATGTAGCACAGTCACAGAGGCTACGGTGTCATCATCATTCTCCATCACATGGACCAGACCATCTGTTATTTCCAACTCAGGGCTGGACTCCATAGTGAGGCAGGTAGGAATCACGGAGGGGGTTTCAAGGGGGCCGGGGGCACAGGGGTGTTGTTCATGGCAGGGTATGCCCAGCTGGTGATGGGGGCAGTGGAGGGGGGATGGAATGCCCATGCCGCTGGCCAGGCTCCCGAGTTGATGAACCTGGAGGTGATTAGATTGTGCCATGCGCGTTGGCCCTGGCGCACATGTTGTGCGGCTTTACGCGCTGCCTAGGCACCATGTCCTGCTCATCATTGTCGTGGCTCGCATCCTCCTTGTAGGATGAGGCTTGGCATTCATCCGCTTCCTCCAGCACATTGCCCGTCTGCTGCGTGATGTTGTGGAGGACACAGCAGTGCACCACAATTTGGGAGACCTTCCTAACGCTATATTGGGCGGTGCCTCCAGAGTGGTCCAGATACCTGAACTACATCTTCAGGATGCTGAAGCACCGTTCGATCACGCCTTTGGTCGCTACATGGCTAGCGTCGTAGTGGATCTCCGTGTCAGTCTGTGGCCTCCGGATAGGTGTCATCAGCCACAAACGCAGCAGATAACCTTTGTCACCCAGGAGCCAACCCCTCACCTGGGGGTGCGCATTGAAGATGCCAGGACCCATCGAGTGTGCCAGGATGAAGACGTTGTGCAAACTGTCCACGTGTTGGGCACAAACATGATGGTCACACATCAGCTGCATGTTCATCAAGTTGCACCCCATTCGGTTTGTGAAGATCTGCCTATCATGGGCCGGGGCCCGTAGGGTAACATACATCCCATCGATCACTCCCTGTACCGAGGGCGTCCCAGCGATGACGGCGAACCCAGTTGCCTGACATCGGTCCACTTTGAATTTGATATATTGTGCTGACCGGGCGACAGGTCCTCCATGATGGAGCGGATGCACCTGTCCACTGAAGTCTGCAAGATCCCAGACAGGTCACCTTGATGACCACCAGGAGCACGTATCCTCCCCCGAATACCTGCGTGCCAGGTGCACCATCATCCGGCAGATGTGACTGATGGTCCCAGTGCTCAGCCAGAGTCTTCGAAGGCATGCCCGGTCTGGCAGGTCCTCAAATGTAAGGCGCTGCCGGCACTCACAAGGCCTGATGGGTGCCTCCTTTGCACCTCCTCCTCAGCCTGTTGGGTGGCCGGCTCTCTGTCCTCAGCAGCCAGCTCCTGTTCCTCTGGGGCAGGCTCCGCTGCTGCAGGGTCCTCCTCGAGCAGCTCCAGCTCGCTGAGCTTCAGTGCATCCCTCAGGGCTTCGGCAGCCAGGGTGAAGGGCATTATTCCTGGTTGCATTCTGACAGCCATTATCTGCAGGAGGTGAACGGAAGACATGTTAGCATGGTGCATACCCCCATGCCCAACCAGGTTCACAGGGCTACACGGTGGCCCCAGTCTGCACCACAGCCCCAGCACCCGCATGCCCCCTCCCTCCCATCCTCCATCCCCATGTCCATCCTGTGGGGGATCCCCCTGATCCCACGACCCATCTCCAGGTCAATCCCTCCACTCCCCACTGCCACCCCCCGCACCGGGCCTGGCAGACGCCCCTCACCCACAGTCGTGCCTCTGCATGTCCTACCTCCTTGGCCTAAATTGCTGGCTTTTAAAGCAGATCAAGCAGGCCAGCAGCACGGTTCAATTCCCGTACCAGCCTCCCCGGACAGGCGCCGGAATGTGGCGACTAGGGGCTTTTCACAGTAACTTCATTGAAGCCTACTCGTGACAATAAGCGATTTTCATTTCATTTTTCATTTCCTCATCAGCCACAGCGCCTGTTTCCCGATTTGTGAAACCACAAGTGAAACTTCCCATCCATAATTCCCCCTGAAGGAGGTGGAGCATCGCATAGGCCCTGGAGAATACCAGGTCGGGTCCGCTAATTATATCCCAACGAAGTTTAATGTATGTGGGGAGTTGAACGAATTAACAACGCTGTTGAGGTACTGGAGCATGACATTCTGTCGGGCGCCCTGCGCCGGCCATGATTTACGCCTCACGCGCCATTCTCCGCCAGATCACTTTTACAAATTCCAACATCAGCTGATGGAGAATCCCGCCCTATAACTTTGAAAATTCTACGACTGCTGGAAGCTGAGGAGAGGGGTCTCGGAATATGAAGATAAGAATTTTGCATTGCAGTGTAACAAGAAATTTGTGCACCATTTTCATTCAAAGGACAAATGTCCAAGGGTTTGCCGAACACCTTTAATGGTGATTGTTTTCCTTTAACGGAACTTAATTTAAGTAAATGGGAGTGGATCATTTCCATATAACTACATACCTTTCATGTGGTCCCACAATATGCTTCAAGAGCATATAAAAGACACGTTTCTTTCAATTGGCAAAATAGTTTGAGGGACTTGGCAACAGTCAAGACAAGGCCGTTTGCTTTGGTGATGATGTAAAGTGAACAATTTTGCTAATTTTGTGGAGGTTGCTGACACAATAAAAAGTTAAAATTGTGATTTTACCATCTTATAGCAGAGCCATTCAAATGCATTCTTTACCTGCCACCATAGGTTTTCATGAGGGACCAATTAGTTGCCATAATATAAAAGTGTACTGTTAATGACTTAGCTTGGGGATTTACTTTGAAAGACTGTGGTACTAAAAGAATGAAATTCCTACAAATTCAGCAGCAAAGTGATTAAACAATATACACAAGAGGTATCACCTCCTGCCACCCTGCTTTGAGAAATAAGTGGTGGTTTAATTATCACAATCTGTAACTCGCTACTTCTGCATCACAAAAGAAGACCAAACAGTGTGAATTTATTTTTAAATCCTTTCTTGTTATTACTTTTTCCAAGCATTATTCTCCAGCTAATGCCCAGATGGCCTGCTCCTACCTTTTATGAATGTTGAGCTACAGTCAGCGTCATTGACATGTATGAAAACAGTCCAGCTGACTCCCCTTCCTTTCTCTCTCACGTTGTAGGCAATCTGTATGGGTCTTTCCTGTTTATTCCCTTATTTTCCCTTTCTTTTATTTAGCTGTTATTATTTTTGATCCATGGAAGATTAATGGATATGTATCTTTAAGTGAAGCAGGATTAATGTACATGTTTCTTTAAGGCGAGCAGCAGAATTCAGCGGCTGCAGGAGAGACCTCTGTTAGTCTCTGTTGGTTTGTACAGGAGGCCGCAGACTTGTCAGCACCAGAGGGATAGAGAGATGGGGGTGAGACTTTGTTTAATTGATTGGCTGGTGGCCACTGAATTGGCCCAAAAGGCTGGAATCTGCCAGTAACAGGAGTTGATTGGATCCTATCCCAGTGGCATGATATTTAGAGGCCAAAGGAGTGTCAGTTTTGATCTTTGCAGAACAGAAGCAAGCCCTGCTACTCTCTCTCCAGAAGGGTTGTGACTGCTGTATTTCTGAAACTACCGAGACCTGAATGAATGATTCTACAGAGTAGACTAGTACAGGTTGCAACCAGAGACTTTAACCTGCAAGCATGTTAAGGTGTGCTAAAAACTACCAGCTGAAACAAAGTCTCTCATTCCTTTTACTTATGCTTTTTTACATCTTTCCACCCCTCTATGTTTGTCTGTCTTGTGTGTGTGTAGAGGAAGAGGGGCAAGTTAAAGTGTGGAATTGGGAATTAGATCATAGTTAACCAGTTGTACTTGCTGCATATTTTGGTCTTGTTATAAATGAGCAGTAATTGTGTTTAAATTTGCAAAACTGGTGACTGTAATTATTGGGCAGGCACGGACCAAAGGCTTCAGGTATTTTTCAAAGAATTATTGGATAATTTACTTGCGTTGTGACTCTGGGTCAAGTGGGGCTGGAATTGACTGTGCACCAGCCAAGGATGTTGAAACAAATCACATTACACTTACCTGGTATAACTTCACATCACATTGTTCTGAATTGATGTCCAGAGGCCAGATCAGTGGTCCAGTCCAATTTGTCCTTCTCTCATTTTCATTTAAGCAACCAATTTCATTCCCTCCTCTCTTTTCTTGACAGCGTTGACCATGCTGGGCGATGATTCTACGCCAAGGATGGTCACCTTCCACTGTCTGACCAGGTAAGCGGGCAACATTTATGTTGTGTGCGGACTTTGATAATGATTGTAGTTTGGCAGACTAACCAACCTCAAAAACCAGGATCCTGCTCTCAACTGATGTCGTTTACTGACACATTTATTGTCCATGAACCAATCTAAAACTTTCAATTGTGTTGGAGATGGTCTTTTCCCAAACCTTTCCCGAAATTCTGTCAGTGGAGACCTGAGCCAGTTTGCCTGGTTGCCTCCTGCTTACCTCCAGCCCAATACCTCCAGTAGTAACATAAACACTTTGATTGATGGGAACAAAACAATCACATTGCATGCTGGAGCACCAGCTCACAAGAGTGGAGGAAGGCAAGCTTGATTATTCATTCCCATCAGTTCTCAATCCTCACCATGCTGAGCAGGGACAGAGAAGTGGTAGGGAGAAGAATAATTAGATGGTGCTGCTATTGCCAGGCAACCATTGCATCATGTGTGGTCTGGAAACACCAGAGGTTCTGGACCTAAACATTCACAGAGGAAAGCTGAGGGGTATGTGCCCTGCATTCAAAGAGAGAAAAAAATCTCAAGTTATGGTCAAATTTCTTCCGGTTAATATTGCGGCTGTTTGCGTTTAACAAAAAGAAAATCTGATTTAGATTGCTAAATTAGGTTTTAAAAAAAAGCTATAACATACTAAGGTTATTGTGGTACATAGCAACAGGAATCTCCCAGTGACCATCACTTACATTGTGCACAATGCTCTGATGACGATCATTATAAAAAGAGTATTTTTGGAATAATTATTCTTGTCAAAGGTGCAACATACCACAAAGATAAAGATTGATGTTTACAACATAAAGGATGCAGCGTACATCCAATTTGAGAGCAAGGATGTGCAAATGTACTGCAGTGGGTTTAACTGTGCTGTTAATATCCAATTCATTCAGAAATAAGAGGTTCAATATAAGTACCTCTGGAAGCAAAAATGTGTGAGGAATCCAGCATTGTGCTTAATACCCAGTAGAATAGAATTAGCCTTTGAATAAATGAAGACCTGAGGACTGATTCCAGTTCTGTTCAGCCTGACAGGAGGGGGTTGGGGGGGGGGGGGGGTGGACTTCAAAATGGCGACTCTAAGAGGGTTAAAATGTATGAAGTACCATGTGCAATTAATGTTCACTTCTTCACTTCCTGTGCGAACAGTGTCCCAATCAAATTTTTTTTTTGTACCGTGTCAGGTCTATCATTATTTCTAATTAAGTTTCAAATTAAAATAAACACTTGAAAAATTATCTCACTGTAGATAATGGTTGTGATTTTGATGATGTTAAGAATCCCTAAGTAATTAGAATCTATGCCAACCACGAGAAGGGAAGATTCAAACAGTTGAATAAAGAACCAAGAGCATTTTCCTTAAAGGAAAGGTCCTGTTTCATTATTAAGGAACAGTAAGTTTTTATTCTGCCTCCTCGTTAGGTAGTTTAGTTTGTTACAGAAAGTAAATTAGTCCACCACGGACCTATGTTAATTCAGTGGAAGAAGAGAAAAAAGTGAGAATGAGAAACAGATTGGCAGACAAGCCAAGTGAGCACCACAGGGACAAACCTCTCTATAGACTGGCTTTATTCCAACTTCTGTAAAAAGAAGAGGGAGAGACAGACAGACAGAGAGAACATGAGGCAGGAACTGCAAAGATAGGCCTTATTATGGAGCAGTGTTATTCCAGCTGGTAATGCAACGAGGCACACAAGAATTGTTACTGTGGTCATACTTGGAGGTTACGTTTGATGGGGAGGGTTCAGAGAGAAGAAAAATATTAAAATAGATTTATACAGAATGGACTGATTATGGACTGAAAACTGCTTGTCAAAATTCTTGCAGGTCATACAAACAGCAATAAAAATACTCTGTAACTTTCATAAAGAGTGAACAGACTGAGATTTATTCTTTCATTTCCTGTATCAACCACAACTGTTGGATAAATAAGAATGCATTTATTAAGTATATGTGCCCTGAATTCAGTGTAAGTTGTTTGGGAATCCATATAGAACATAGAACATAGAACAGTACAGCACAGAACAGGCCCTTCGGCCCTCGATGTTGTGCCGAGCAATGATCACCCTACTCAAACCCACGTATCCACCCTATACCCGTAACCCAACAACCCCCCCCTTAACCTTACTTTTTAGGACACTACGGGCAATTTAGCATGGCCAATCCACCTAACCCGCACATCTTTGGACTGTGGGAGGAAACCGGAGCACCCGGAGGAAACCCACGCAAACACGGGGAGGACGTGCAGACTCCGCACAGACAGTGACCCAGCCGGGAACTGAACCTGGGACCCTGGAGCTGTGAAGCATTTATGCTAACCACCATGCTACCGTATTTTGAACTATTTGTTTAAATGAGGCACTGTGTAAATAAATTACAACAACATTAACAAATGCATGTGTACAGGGATTCATTTATAGGATATTGACCAAATGTGAATTTTGGAGCCTTGTGCCACAAACTGATACATTAACTTATTTACGAAACATCCATAGTGACTTAATTTGTCAGATAAGAGTATTATTTTAGTATTTTTAAAACCCAGTGTACATTGTTGCATTGTGCTACTTGTTTATGTCATAATGGCCCTCTGTGTCATATGGAAAACTGACATGAGCTTTTATGGAATTAAATGTAAATTTCTTGATGACACAAATGGTCTGAATGCTCCATAGAACTGTCACAATGGGAGCTGTCATTAAAGGAGCAGTCCTACCTGGATCTGCAAAAGAAGTCTCTAAAAATCAAATAAATGCCATTCCTTAATTACTGGGCTTTCAGAACTCCCTAAATCAAGCAGCACTTATTTATTCTTAGATTTTTCTCAGAAAGGGAGGGAGGAGAGGAGGGAGCGATACTCGTCCACCACTGAACCATATTATTTTTTAAGATCAAGCATTTTTTGATCAAAATGGGATCTTCCTATAGCTGTCAAAATAGAAGCGCATTCCAATGAGTGCTCTCTAACCTGTGAACTTCTGTTTAACATTTAATGCTTTAAGGTTGCGTCGCTTTGAAAGGCTGATCTAGGATTGTTTTTGTCAACACTTTGTGATGTTTTTACCATTTTGCTCACAGAAATAATGGTTTTACATGTGGACAGCATTGCTATGGATTATTCCTACATATGACAATGACTACTTCAGACACTTGGAAGTCCTTATTTGACTGTAGAATACTTTGAGATGTCCCGAGTTAGTGAAAAAACATTTTATACATGCAAATTTTTCATGACCTATGTTAAATACAACTGGCTTGGGAGGGACAGATTGCTTTGGACCTGTGCATCCAAAAACTTACCTCCACTGAGACTTTTCCTTGTTTCATATTAAGGGTTGTTGCAGATTGGGTGTCCCTGACAAATCAATGACTTCAATACTGTTGTATCAGGATGGTAGATGGGAGACTAGATGTGGCTTGTTTTTCTTGTCTAACAGTTTCAGATGTTTCTCTGAGAAAGTGATTTTCAGTGATTACCAGGCAATTATGTAGCAGAGGAGCTTTGTCAACCATAAGACATGAGGTGTTACAACATCACCAATGTTATGTATTTCAAGGACTTTCATTGCCTTAAATTTTTCACTTCACTTCCTTCCTCTCGTTCAACTAACACCTTGGTCTCTCCAACTGCATCTCCCATTCATGCCAGTCCTCTCAGTTGGTAAAACGCTAGGCATACCCACAGATCTGCCATCTGTATTACTCACTGATTGCAGCAGTAGGCTACATTCATAACCGTTGCAGAAAGGAACCAACCTCAACACTTCATCTGTCCTCACACTGATGAGGTGCCTGAGGAATATTAAACTTGCATTTTCTAGGTGACTGTATGGAAATGCCGGTCGAGGTTGAGATTAGGAATGTGATAATCTGATCATCTAACATTATAAATAAACGTGGAAATCTTGCTTCATGTGAATTAAGACGATTCTTGTCTTTTAAAAATCTTCACTGGGATGAACATTGTCAAGCAGATAAGCCATATCAGCCTTGTTTTAATGAAAGTCGGGTGAGTAAAACATACACGCAGTCTTTGCACACTTAACTCTAAGTCCTGTGATCTAATGAATGCGAATGTATAAAATGATCCATGTTGAATGTGACTATCACACGAATGAACCCATTTTGTCTAATTTTAGCGTAGTAGTGAGTCTCTTAGTTCATAGACAATTCAAGAGAAATCAAAAACTACTGCAGTTAGAATTGTGTTCCAAGCCTAATGATATAAACATTGTTTCGGTTGTCTGCAAGGCTGTTGACTTGAGGGCTCGAAGTGAAATTAAAATATGCCATGCAATTGTTGTTATGTACGTAATTGGTCATTTCGTCTGAATTTACCTGACAATTATCCAACCAATGGAGCAATAGTAACTATTTTGTGGGATTGCTAATTAGCCTGGATTGCTCAAATCAAAAGAGTTGGCTTGGCAGACCAATTAGATCCCATGTTTGCTAAAGTTGTAAGGAAAGAATAACTATTGTACATTACAGTGTATTCTATGTAACTTATGGATGTGAACTATTATTTTTCCTATTCAAGAGCTAGCGTAGTCCAACATCTTCTGCAAAAATGTCAATATCATATTACTGTTATTTATTCACTTGGTTATCTATTTGTCGTTACTGTTATTCTGCCACTTTTGGAAAGAAGGAGGCACAGAATAGAATAGCTAAATAAATCTAAATAAAAGCTATCTGTATATCATCCTGAGTATGCTTTCAAACCTTATTATCTATCAATGCAACTGAAGATTATTTTGAGGTGAGAGGGAGTGATTTTGAGTATGAAATCAGCCGAAAGCACAAAAGCTGCACATCTCGGATACAACGGACAGAAAGCAACCCAGCCAAAATCCTGGGAAAATTCTGTGACCCTGATGTAGGATGCCCACTTGGTCACCCCCGAGTTCCACAGTCTCAATTGTTTCCTGCATTACCATCACCGCACACAAATGGGAGTCTTGGGCAAATAATCAAAGAGACGTGGACAAGAGAACAGGAGAGATTGGCATATAAGAAGGGTACTCCCACTTTCAATCCTCACTGATTGAACATTCATTACTCTGTACATGAATGAAGCAAATCTTACACAATGAACGGCAAATCACTAAAACAACCAAATATTGCCCGGAAGAAAAATATGAAAAAACACACTTGCAGTAGAAACACAGATTAAAAGGAAAATGAAAGAATATGCCTCGTTGCGATCAAAAAAATAACTATCAGGAAAAAATGGCAAATGTTATTGCCACCAAGTACAAACTTTAAAACTAATGCTCTGTTTCCATATTGCAGAACTGTTTATTATAATTCTATGCTGACACTGCTATCTTATGCATAAAGGTCAACAGCTCCTCAAAGAATGTTGCAAGCTGCCATTTTTTTATGTCATTCTGTGGAGCTGCCTGGAAGACCACCACCACTTAGAATGCAGGGCATGCTCGTCATTTGCTCGGATTCTGCAACCGGAGTTCTGGTTCGCAATGATTGGCAAAATCAGTGCATGACTGCGCTGCAGACCATGTCCTTACAATTGTGCTGTATGCAACAAGATGGTAGGCATACAGGGGAGGCAGCAGTTAATAAAGAAAATGGCGAGCGAGAGAAAGAGAGAGAGAGAGGTGTTTGCTTTTATTCATGGGTGTAATAACTGTGCAGAATATGCTTACATTTTCTTTGAGGTAATACATCATCAAAATGATGGCCTAGTGGAAGGAAGCCTATGTTATGAGGCAGTTGAGAAATGGTTGTGTTGTGAGCCTGCAGCAATATATTTCTAAACTGGCAAAATATTTGCAACGGTGAAATGAAATTACCTTGCTTTAATTTAAAAATAAATTATAAAAAAGTCCAAAGCTGTGTCCATGTCCAGGTTTATACATCCTACGTTTTAGTAATTTTACTAAAATCTGGCCGTGCACACATTTATTCATTAGAGTAAGTTGTCAGTACTGCTTAAATCAAACCCAGGAAGCAACGTGCATTGTACAGCAATGTGTTGTAAAATGTATATAATTTGATAGTACTTTCTTAATACCAGAATTCGATGGTCATGCAATTATATATCAAGAATACAGTGACACATTTTGTCCTTCGAAATGCTGCTGTGTCTGCTTTCTAAAACTCATAATAAGCAAAAAATATTTCAGCACAATAGCTGCTTAGAATTAGGTCTTTCATCAAAATATTTTGTATTTAGGTTGGAGCACTTGACTTCCTGAATGAAATAAGCCAACATCTTGTATTATGGGACTCTCTTCCAATTATATTGGGATCTATTACATTTTGCATTTTTACAATGTACTGTCATTGAAAGTCAGATGAAATAAAGGCTACTTAGATGAAAAATTAACCAAATTGCTATTTTGTTTTATAAACCAGCTATATAGGGGAGAGAAAATGAAATTCAAAGCAAATTCTTTGAAGTGACAATAAAGTGGAGCTATTACAAATGTTCAGCTGTTAGAAAAATCTTCCATTAAATTTGTGCCTTTTATCAACTAGCTTACATCTGCGATTGTCTTCAATAGCAATTTACAGAAACAGATTTTGAAATTAGTTACTTAGCCAAAATAACATTTTCTTAAAAATCTCTCAGGTAATGAGATATTATGATGGCATAAATTTTTTAATGGGTGTCTTTCAAAAGGTTTAATAGTTCTTTAAGCACCAAAGTAAATTAGTGCTTTAAAATAATTTTACTTGTTGCAATGATCTGTAATGTTGGCTCCCGATGAGATGATCCCAGTTTCAACTACTTAGAACATACAGTGCAGAAGGAGGCCATTTGGCCCATCGAGTCTGCACCAACCCACTTAAGCCCTCACTTCCACCCTAACCACCTTAACCCAATGAAATGAAATGAAATGAAAATGGCTTATTGTCACAAGTAGGCTTCAAATGAAGTTACTGTGAAAAGCCCCTCGTCACCACATTCCGGCGCCTGTTTGGGAAGACTGTTACGTGAATCGCACCGTGCTGCTGGCCTGCCTTGGTCCGCTTTCAAAGCCAGCGATTTAGCCCTGTGCTAAACAGCCCCTGATAACCCCCCCTAGCCTTTTTTGGTCACTAAGGACAATTTATCATGGCCAATCCACCTAACCTGCATGTCTTTGGACTGTGGGAGGAAACCAGAGCACCCGGAAGAAACCCACGCAGACACGGGGAGAACGTGCAGACTCTGCAAAGACAGTGACCAGGCGGGGAATCAAACCTGGGACCCTGGCGCTGTGAAGCCACAGTGCTATCCACTTGTGCTACCATGCTGCTTGGGTTACCTATTGCTTGTACTGCTTCTTCCAGTCGGGTTGCATTTTGCTAATTTTGTTACGAGTTGCGAAGTTGAGCACATGTTCTGTCTCTGGGGGTAGTATTGGGAGTGGAAGGGAGAGAGAGAACTACAGAATTGACATAGCCAGCTTCCCTGCTATGAGCATGTATACCATTTGGTGATTGCAAGCCAGTGTTGATGGATGTCAAAGAGATGCCTGTGGCACTCACAGATAAGACAATTGGAGGGCAGGGAGTAATAAACAGCTGTGCAGCGGAGTAACATAAAGGGGCTTAAAAACAAATGTTCACTCACAGAAAATGGCCCAGTTTTCTCTGATACAGAATAGCCCCAAAGGAAGTATTACATGTTAGTCGGGGTCAGACTTAGAGGAAATACAGTAAGATCTAATTCAGGTTTATAGTGTATGCACACCAATGCATGGAGGCTAGTTTAAGGTTGCTGAGCTGCTGGTACAAATGGCCACATGGGAACAAAACGATGCAGTGATAATAGAGGCCTGGCTCAAAGGAGGGACAGGGCGGGGTAAAGTGTCTCTGGAGATAGGTCTTCAGGAAAGATAGGGAACGAAAGAAAGGAGGAGGGATGGGGTATTGATTGAGGAGCATTTTACAGTGTTGGAGAGAGAGCGTGTCCTGGGACGGTCAAGGACAGAATCTGTTTTGTTTTGAGATAAGAGCGGCTGGATTCTCCGATTCTGGGGCTTTGTCCCCATGCCGACGTGGGAATGATGGCATTTTACGCCAGAGAGAATGGCGTACAATGTCCACGGATTCCCTGTCTAGCAGGAAGGCAGCGTAGAGCTGTAGCCTGGAGAACTGCCGGGTACGTGGTCACGCATGGGCATGGCGGCGGCCTGCAGCGGCTGCATGGGGGCGGCCGCTCACAGACCCGGCCCGCAAAATAGTTCCCCCCCTTCAGCTGCTCGTGTGCCCCAAACTACCTACCCACAGTACCCCCAGCAACTGATGAAGTCTCCCCCTGCCCGCGGATAAACCCTCCACCAACTGCGGCGACGCTGGACTGCGTCCGCAGCAGCCACGCCAAGTTCCCGGCGGATGAGACCACATGTGTCCCGCGTCATCAGGGACTCAGCCGGCCGGGGGCGGAACATCGGGGAGGGGGGAGCGGGCCTCAGGCAATGTCCTGAGGTCGTTGATACATCGTAAGAAGTCTTACAACACCAGGTTAAAGTCCAACAGGTTTGTTTCAAACACGAGCTTTCGGAGCACGGCTCCTTCTTCAGGTGAATGGAAAGGCTTGTTCCAGAAATGTTTATATAGACACAGTCAGAGATGCCCCGGAATGCGAGCACCTGCAGGCAATCAAATCATCAAAGATGCAGAGAGAGAGGTAACTCCAGGTTAAAGAGGTGTGAATTGTCCCAAGCCAGTTCAGTCGGTAGGCCTCTGCAAGTCCAGGCTTGTTGGTGGGGGCCGAATGTAATGCGACATGAATCCCAGATCCCGGTTGAGTCCGCATTCATGCGTGCGGAACTTAGCTATAAGTTTTTGCTCAGCAATTTTGCTGAGCAAAAACAATCGTTGATACATCGCGCAGCGTACTCGCAGTGTACGGCGCTTTAGAGGGGGCGGAGTATCGTGAAAATGACACTGCCTCCAATCTGTTCAGAAACTTTGATTCTCCGGCTGATTGCCTAACGCGATTTTGGCATAAGCGACCAGAGAATCCAGCCCAAGATGTACCATTACTGGATGTATTCTAAGTACAGGGTTCTCAGTCTGTTCACAGCAGCGCCATTCTTCAGTCCTGCTGCAGTGAATGGGAGATTTAGCCGAGTGCCAAATTCTCCGTGTTCACCAGAAGCGGTAGGCAGGGCAGACTTGCAACAGAGAATGCTGGCCTAACTAAGAGGAAAGATATGGAGAAGTAAATTTGTCAGGAAATTACAGAGAGGTGCAGGAAGTAAAGAATTGTGATCATAGCGATTTATGTGGTCCAACATCAGTGTCCTCTCTGAAGCGAACATGCCCAGCATCCAGGTAATAATCACTGAAAACTGGGAAGGATACATCGTTTGTACGCCTAGCACCAGACTCCTGGAGCAACTGCTCCGCTCAGAACCCAGTTGTGGCAGGAGGCTCCCAAGAGGACAGCAGAAACACTTTAGAGAGGACCTCAAAACACTGCTGAAGAGGTCAAAAATCCCCAGTGACTCATGGGAGTCCTTGACTTGTAAGTGACCAAAATGTAGAAGGTTCTTTTGAGGAGGTACTGTTTCGTCGTGTGTTTGGGGCCTGGATAATTTTTCTTGGGGTTTGTCTATTCTCCCAAAGTAAGCTGCTTAAGACTGTTGTTTGTTAAAAAACAATGGCACTTCATTTACATCTACTTATGGAGAACTCTGCACGAGGTTAGACCTTCTTCTCCCTACAGATCTCTTTAACTCAATCATGTGATGTTACGTTATCATTACATCAGCAACATATGCTTCTCATGTTAACCCTTACTCTACAACTCCCTCCAAGTATTTATCCCTATTATATTTATATCCTTTTACATATTTACATGAAAACATTGAGAGGACATTAGTGGGAAAGCGCAGATGTGAGGTTGAGGCATCGGAAAGAGTAGCCAAACTTCCCAATAATTCATTAACCTGACACTTCAAGTAGCAGCTGTGCTACAAGTTGCAAAGTCTGCAGATCGCACATTGGACTTATCAACTATCTCAGAACCCACTGAACCAAAGAGGAAACAAGTCCTGTCAAGAGACCATCGAAGGAGAAGAAGGACTTTTTCTTCTTAGGCAGCCCCTTGTGTGTGGGACTTTAATTATCCTAATATAAACTGGGTTAGCATAATGTAATTGGTAGGGAAAAGAGAAAAGAGTCTGAAATATGTTGAGGAGAATTTTCTTGATCAGTGCTATTTCAACCCAAGGGGGAAGGAAGCATTGCTGAACCTGATTCTGGGGAATGAGATGGGTCAAATTGATCAAATTAGGGAAATATTTAGGGAACAGTGATCATAATATCAGAAGGTTTAGAATAGTTATGGAAAAAGACAAGGAGCAATGTAGAATAAACAAAGGGCCAATTTCTGTGGGTTGAGAACAGACCTATCCCAGGTAAATTGGATTAAAATATTAGCCGGCAAAACTGTGACTGGGGCTACCTTTAAAGGGGAGATGGTTTCGTTAGCGTTGTGATCCATTCCCATGGAGGGGTGGGGAAGGTAGGGGAGTCAAAGTCAGAATGTTCTGAATGATGGGAGTAATAGAAAGTAAGATGGAGATGAAAAAAAAGTGCAGTTGACAGATGAGAGGTTAACAACACAAGTGAGAACCATGCTGAATGTAGACAGTTCAGAGATGTTACCTCATCAAAGAAACTCACTTTGATCAAATGCAATTTGCCTTTAACTGTGCTGGTTTTTCTTAATTAATTCATGCTTGTCCAAGGGTCAATGAATTTTGTTCTGTATTATTGTTGCTAAAACCTTCCCCAGCACTAATCTGGCTGGTCCATCATTGTTAGATTTATCGTTACACTCTTTTTGAACAAGAGTATGACATTTGGATTTTTCCAGTCCTCTGGCACCAGCCCTGTATCTAAGGAAGATAATGGCCATAAATTCCACAGTTTCCACCCTTACTTCCTTCAGCATCCTTGAATTCATCAGATCCTGGTTGTAAAATCAATTTTAAGTATAGCCAAGGGACACTGATGGCGTTCAAATGGACATGCCAACATTAAAATCACCAACTCACCAACCCAATGAGAAAGACATTCGACCATGATAATTGCTGGGTTTTGGACTCATACATATGAGTTGGACTTAATGTTTAATGACCACTGTTCTCATAACTTGTACAGAGCATCGCTTATCTACCTGGGCGGGATTCTCCGACCCCCCGCCAAGGCGGAGGCGGAAGTGACCCTCCGCCGCATGCGCAGACTTACACTGGCTGCCGAAGTCACTTCGGCCCCAGCTGGCATGGCGCCAAAGGCCGTCCACGCCAGCCGGTGGAGAGCCAACCACTCCAGCGTGGGCCTAGCCCTCAAGGTGAGGGCTTGGCCCCTAAAGGTGCGGAGACTTCCACACCTTTGGGGCGGCCCGACGCCGGAGTGGTTCACGCCACTCCATCACGCCGGGACCCCCCGTCCCACCGGGTAGGGGAGAATCCCGGACCCTGTTTTTTTTGTTCAATTTTCTTTAAGTGTACAGAAAACATGTAACACGAAAAAGGAGGGATGTGGTGACATGCATCACTGTAGATACACAAGGGGTTATTGTAAGTACACGTAGACTAGCTAGACACTAGAGGGAGCACCAGAGACATGACACACAGACACTCAACCAATAGGTCAGTCAGATAGGACACGACCAAAGGGCATTCATGATACACACAGAGGTGACACCACCACAGGAGGCATTACACCAATCGATATATAAAGGACACAGCACACATGATCTTCCTCTTTCCAGTGGAGACACTCAGTGAGTACAGACTCAGGGTTGATTCAATATCACACCCACCACATGGATTGTAGCAGACTGGTTCGTCAGTCTGAGTAGCTATAGAAGGATTAACAGTAGAGGCAAACCTAAGTAGGAGAATTGTACATAGGTCAATAAATGTGTTGAAGTTATCTCCACGTCTGAACCTTCCTTTGTCAGAGTGCACATCAAGGAATTGCTTATGCTACGCCAAAAGCATAACAAGACACCGTCCTGTGGGTTTTACCTGAAAATATGTCTTACTGACATCACTATGAGTTTGCAAAATGCACAACAAAACTTCCTTGCCAAAGATTATGAAAAATTAGCTGATTTCCTGAAATAACAATGGACAGAAAATTATGGGGAGTTTGTCTTCCATTTTGGGACATGTGGGGCGGGATTCTCCGACCCACCGACGGGTCGGAGATTCGCCGGGGGTCGGCGTGAATCCCGCCCCCGCTGGCCGCCGAATTTTCCGACCCTCCAAAAGTCGGCGAGGCATGAGTTGCACCGCCCGCCGCGGAGAATGGCGGGGACCGGCGCGACTCAATGGGCCCCGGGGCTGCCTGAAGTGGGCGCAATGGGCCGAAGTCCCGCTAGTTTTTTGCCAGTCCCGCCGGCGTGGATCAGACTAGGTCCCTTACCGGCGGGACCTGGCGGCGTGGGCGGGCTCCGGGATCCTGGGGGGAGTGCCCCCATGGTGGCCTGGCCCGCGATCGGCCCACCGATCCGCAGGCGGGCCTGTGCCGTGGGGGCACTCTTTTACTATGCGTCGGCCGTGTCAGCCTCCACGATGGCCGACGCGTAGGTGACCCCTGCCCAGCGCATGCGCGGGGATGACGTCAGCAGCCGCTGATGCACCTGCGCATGCGCGGACTCTCGCCGGCCGGCGGAGTCCCTTTGTCCCCAGCTGGCGTGGCGCCAAAGGCCTTCCACGCCGGCTGGCAGGTTGCAAACCACTCTGGCGCCGGCCTAGCCCCTGAAGGTGCAGAGGATTCCGCACCTTTTGGGGCCGGCCGACGCCGGAGTGGTTCACGCCACTCCGTCCTACCGGGACCTCCGCCCCGCCGTGTACGGGAGAATCCCGCCCGTGGTTTTGGAGGGCAATGTTCCCAGTCAGGTACACAATTTCGTAAAATCAGGGGCGCAATTCTCCCAAAGGGAGACAAAGTGCCGACGCCGGAGTGAAAACCGGAGTGTTTCACTCCGGCGGCGGAGGCCTCTCCTCGCCCCCTATTCCTCCAGCCCCAGGGGTCTAGGAGCGTCAATTACGCGCGCCGGACCTTGCCGCCTGCGTCAAAGCGGCGCCGTGTAAATGACGCGGCCGGCAGCGCTTAAATGACGTTCCTGCGCATGCGCAGGTTGGCCGGCACCTACCTGCGCATGCGCGGTTGCCGTCCTCCTTGTGGGCGCCCGCAAGACATGGAGGATTGATCTTGCGGGGCGGCGGAGGGAAAAGAGTGTGTCCTTTAGAGACGCCGGCCCGACGAACGGTGGGCAACGATCACGGGCCAAACCCCTCCTGTGCACCCCCCTGGTGCTCAACTCTCCCTCCCCTCCCCCACAGGCCCCACACGCAGTGTTCGCGCGCTGTTCACGCCGGCAGCGACCAGGTGTGGTTGGCGCTGGCATGAACTGGTCGTATTGGACAGGCTGCTCGGCCCATCCTGGCCGGAGAATCGCCGCTCGACCGTTAGAAACGGCGATTCTCCGAGCGGCCTGTCGTAAAACACGACACGCCGTTTTGGGGGGGAGGGGGGGGGGGGGGTGGTGAGAGAATCACGTGCGGGTGCCAGGGCGGCGTGGCGTGAATCGCCCGGCACTCCCGCGATTATTCCACCTGGCGTGGGGGTCGGAGAATCGCGTCACAGGTCTCATATCTTCTTCAAAATGAATAGCCATCAAGGAGGCCAAGAGGTACCATGGATAATAAGAGTATACAAATCTGGTAGGTTTACATCTTGTAAATTTAGTCTTTAAAGGATCTTGTGCTAGACTTTAGGAAAACAAGGGAAGTTTTATGGGAACTGGATTTGCATTGATAGACATTAGAAATAACGGGCCGGAATTCTCTGGTCCTCCAGCCACGTGTTTCTCTGCGGCGCGCCATTCATTGGTGGCAAGGTTCTCGCTTCCCTCCATTTCCCATTGAAGCTACCCCACGGCTTCGGACAACCGGTCACTCTTAGCTGTTAGTGGCAGGGGTGGGGTGGTTTCTGGTCTTTCTCTTGTTCTTTTCTTTGAAAGGTATTTGCTTGTATGTTTGGTAATTTTGTATAAAATGTTCAAAACTTAATTAAAACATTTTCAAAAAGAAAGATTTCATAGCTGAGGCAGGTTCCGTGGCTTTTCTTTTTGGTTCATTATTCTTTTCTATTTCTTCCACCATAAAACCATTGACAATTGTTGTAAAATACAATCTGGTTCACCAATGCCCTTTCAGGCATGAAATCTGTTGTCCCTACCTGGCCTGGCCGACATGCAACTACAGGCCCACTGCAATGTGGTTGACTCTTAATTGCCCTCTGAAATGGTCCAACAAACCACTCAGTGTATCAGAAAAGTACAGTAGGGCTGAAAACAGAAAGACCATCCAGCACCTAACTACGCACCAAAAAGGACAAGGGCCCACCCAGCTCTGTCGACCCTGCAAAGTGCTCCTTCTTATCATCTGGACGCTTGTGCCAACATTAGAGAGCTGCCCCACAGTCAAGCAACAACCTAAATATATTCATACACACAGATAACATAGAATCCCTAAAGTACAGAAGGAGGCCATTCAGCTCATCAAGAATGTACCGACCCTCTGAACGAGCACCTCACCTAGGCCCAAACCACTGCCCTATCCCTGTAACCCCACCTAACCTTTGGACACTTAGGGGCAACTTCGCCTGGCCTGTTACCTAACCTGCACTGCTTTGGACTGTGGGAGGAAACTGGAGCATCCAGTGCGGACTTGCTGAGTTGAATAGCCTCATTCTGTGTGGTAACCATTCTTTGATCTGTGACAAGTGTCTGAGAGAAAGGCCAAGGCATTCTATTCATATAAAGCCAAGTGAGTGATGAAGGAGCTGTGATCCGAAAGCTAGTGACTCCAAACAAACCTGTTAGGCTTTAACCTGGTGTTGTAAGACTTCTTACTGTGATAAAAGTAGTTAGGCCCTTTAGCAGTCATTCATCATGCCCTCTCACCTACCCACCCACTCCCCGTGGCCCATCCATGCTAACTCATGCACCTAATGTCCTACAAGAGAGAAGTAAGTGCATCAGTGAGTGTGGTGCAATGTGTTTGGTTAATGTGGCTGTCATGGCGTCTGGAAGCAATGAAATATTAGCAAGCATGTGAGGATGGGGTGAAGCTAAATACTGTTAGGTATGAGTCCAGGCAAAGAGGTTGGGAGAGGGCTGATGGGGTAATGGGGTTGATGCAGTGAGTGTGAGAGGTTAGTGGCACAATAGGCGGTATGTAGCATTTGAAAATAAATGAACTGATATTAAACTTTATCAAAGCTGCAGGAAAACCTTGGAGCACGTTCTCCACCATGTCACGCCATTACTGAATGCTTCCCGCATCAGAGTCAGTTGTAGAATCATTTTCAGCATCCACTCCAGCTATAATGTACCTCCACTTTAAGAGGTGTGGACGGGCTTTAAGTAATACAGGCTGATCTTTACTGGTGCTAACCTCTTGTGATTTTGGACCCCTGCTGTGGCATGCAGGCACTCATGAGGCACAGTTAGCAACTGGCTGTACGCTGCAATGAAGCTAATCTGCAGGTAACACAAAGGTGTCCTGCATCTGTTGTAGGTCAACGGCACTTCACAATCCTCTCACCTGCTTTGGCGGGAGGTGTGGGGGGGGGGGGGGGGGGGGGGGGGAGAGATATTGAATTTAACCCTCAGCTCGTTCAAATAAATCTCAATGTCAAAACTTTGAAATGCTGTTCGACCACAAGATGCTTTTGTTTCATGCTTGCTGTTAATTTACACCATGTGATGATGGGTTGCACTTGTTGGTGTGACAACTATAAATGGATTATAACTTTGCCTCTGATATTTAATGGATGAATAGCTAACCAATTTTGCTCCTTGCTTGTCATGAGACCGAAAGCTTAGATGCCTGTGATCATCGAGCTGAAAGGTAACCCCTGATGATCTTAATTTGTGGCGTTTCAAGAAATCCCAGCCATTTGGCTTGTTAGGAGTTAACAGTTAGGTGTTAATCGGAAATAGATGAAGTGAGAGGGTGATCCAGTGGAAACTGAAATGAATTTGAGTGGCCTCCATCAGGTTTCGAGCAAATTCAAATCTACAACACAAATTAACCCATTATTGGTCATTGACTGGCATCTTCAAACAATTCTACCTAAGACTTAAAAAGAGGAGTGTTGGAAAGAGGAATAGGAATGTCACACTTCTTCTACAATTTGGCATCATCCACATATTTTTTGCATAATATAGAACACAGATACAATGCATTTGAACTAAAAGCACTTGATAGTAGATAGTTTGGCAGGAAATATGTTTAGTATTGTTATCCTTCACTTTATTGAACATATCCACACAATGGGAAAAATCTGCATGTCCATTGAACACAGAACATTCAGTCTCATATAATACTATTAATTAAATTGTAAAATTGTTGTTAAAAGGTAAAATTGTTGTCATGGAATAATACATAGCTGTGAGCTTTGCACAACTGTAATGATTAATTCATCTGACAACTCTAAAATTTTAATTTATATAATAACTCATCACATTGAAGCATCTAAAAGTACTTCTTGTAATGAAATCACTTTTTGGGAATCAGAGTAGACCATTTAGAATCTGGATATTCTGTGGTGAGTGGCTCAACTCCTGATTAGAATGTCTCCACTATCTACAGGGTCCAAGCCATGGCAGCACAGCAGCACAGCAGCACAAGTGGCTAGCACTGTGGCTTCACAGCGCCAGGGTCCCAGGTTTGATTCCTCACTGTCTGTGAGGAGTCTGCATGTTCTCCCAGTGTGTGCGTGTGTTTCCTCCGGGTGCTCCGGTTTCCTCCCACAGTCCAAAGGCATGCAGGTTAGGTGGATTGGCCGTGCTAAATTGCCCTTAGTGTCCAAAAAGGTTAGGAGGGGTTATTGGGTTACAGGGATAGGGTTGAAGTGAGGGCTTGAGTAGGTCAGTGCAGACTCAATGGGCCGAATGGCATCCTTCTGCACTGTATGTTCTATGTTCTAAGTCAAGAGAGTGATGGGTGCAGCAGCAACACTAATCAAGGAGCTCAATACCATCCAAGACAAAGCAGTCTGCTTGATTGACAATTCATTCATGTGTCTAAACATACACCCCTGTCCTTTACCAGTGGACAGTGGCTGCAGTGTGTGCTATCTGCCGGATGCATCGCAGAAACCCACCAACTTTTTTCAGCAGCAGCTTCCAAACCCACTTCTCCATCATTTCAGGCAACAGGAAAATACCATCGACTCCAATTCTCCTCAAGACCGCACACTATTCTGAATTGTACATATATCACTATTCCTTCAATGTAACTGGGACAAAATCCTAGAGTGTGCTACCTATCAGCATTGCTGGACACCTTCGTCACATGTACTGAAGGAGTTCAAGAATAAGATCCACCACGACATTCTCAAGGAGAACTAAGAATGGGCTGTTGAGGTCACATTGCCTGCAGTGTTCACATCCAAGAATTAAAGCATATTTTATTTTTGGGGGTCCAATGACATACCCTTCTCCCTAATAGCCTCACTTCCTAACGATGTAGCTATCACCTTTTTTTAAATTCCTAAATTTGATTCTACTCTTGGTCTTCTGTGGTGATGCTTCCTGCTTCAATATTAGTAAAATGAAGTGGAAGCAAAATACATAAAAATTATAGTTCATATGTTACCAAGGCAATGCACTAACCTTTAGGCAGGATTTCAAGTTTATGGAAGCTCAGTATCATATTTTGAAATTCTTATCTGTTTGTACCAGGAGAGATTTAGATATAACTTCTAATTTGGTACTGCTATGAAGATAGATTCAGTTTGCAAGTAAGTAACTTCCAGAATGCGATGAGCTATCGTCAATGCTATTTAGGACAAATTAGTTGGAATACCTGCTTTCTCAGAATTCTTCATTCTTCCATTTAATGGGCTAAACAAGAGTATATTTTCTTTTGAAATTGTTTTCATTTAGTCGGAAACTTAACTAAACAGCTTTGGTAGTTGCCCCAGTTTCTACTTCGAGGAGTGGAGATGGAAGTTTCTCATTTAAGTTTTGTTTGGTCGTTCAGCAAGAAAATTTACAAGATGACGAGGTAATAGAGCAGTCAGTTATTAGGCCTTTGTGATTTTCTGTCTCATAAGAACATAAGAACTAGGAGCAGGAGTAGGCCATCTGGCCCCTCGAGCCTGCTCCGCCATTCAATGAGATCATGGCTGATCTTTTGTGGACTCAGCTCCACTTTCCGGCCCGAACACCATAACCCTTAATCCCTTTATTCTTCAAAAAACTATCTATCTTTACCTTAAAAACATGTAATGAAGGAGCCTCAACTGCTTCACTGGGCAAGGAATTCCATAGATTCACAACCCTTTGGGTGAAGAAGTTCCTCCTAAACTCAGTCCTAAATCTACTTCCCCTTATTTTGAGGCTATGTCCCCTAGTTCTGCTTTCACCCACCAGTGGAAACAACCTGCCCGCATCTATCCTATCTATTCCCTTCATAATTTTAAATGTTTCTATAAGATCCCCCCTCGTCCTTCTAAATTCCAACGAGTACAGTCCCAGTCTACTCAACCTCTCCTCATAATCCAACCCCTTCAGCTCTGGGATTAACCTAGTGAATCTCCTCTGCACACCCTCCAGTGCCAGTACGTTCTTTCTCAAGTAAGGAGACCAAAACTGAACACAATACTCCAGGTGTAGCCTCACTAACACCTTATACAATTGCAACATAACCTCCCTAGTCTTAAACTCCATCCCTCTAGCAATGAAGGACAACATTCCATTTGCCTTCTTAATCACCTGTTGCACCTGTAAACCAACCTTCTGTGACTCATGCACTAGCACATCCAAGTCTCTCTGCACAGCTGCATGCTTTAATATTTTATTGCTTAAATAATAATCCCGTTTGCTGTTATTCCTACCAAAATGGATAACCTCACAGTCTCTCTCTCTCTGTGCAAGTGTCAAGTTGGTAGAAGGAGATAGGTCGGAAGGCAGAAGAAGGGGTGTTTCAGAGAAATGGAAGTCAGCAAATGTACCCACCAGATAATGGGAGAAACAAGGTGTACTTACATGAGTGACCATTGATCCTGTACTCAACAGCAGATAATAAAGAAAGCAAATGGAATGTTGGCATTTATAGCTAAAGGAATGGAGTATAAATGTAAAGGTGTGTTGTTGTAACCACACAGGCATTGGTGAGACCACAGCTGGCGTATTGTGCACAGTTTATGTCCCATTATTTGAGGAGAGATGTAGTGCCACTGGAGGCAGTTCAGAGGAGGTTCGCTAGATTGATTCCAGAGATGATGGGTTTGTCGTATGAAGAGAGATTGAACAGTTTTGGACTATACTCTCTCTCTCTCTCAAGAGTTTGGAAGAATAAGGGGAGATCAAATTGAGGTATACAAGATGATAAAAGGTATGGATAAAGTAGACATGGAGCAGATGCTTCCTCTTGTGGGACATTCTAGAATGAGAGGCCATAGTCTTAGGATAAGAGGGAAAAAATTTAAAATGGAGTTGAAGAAAAAGTACTTCTCCCAAAGGATTGTGAACCTGTGGAATTCACTACCCCAGGGATGCTGGGGCAGTGAATAAATTTAAGGAGGAGTTAGACAGATTTGTAATTGGTAATGGGTTGAAGGGTTATGGAGAACAGGCAGGACGGTGGAGTTAAGGCTAGGTTGAGATCAGCCATGATCGAATGACGGAGCAGACTCAATGGGCCAAATGGCCTAATTCTGCTCCTATATCTCATAAATGAATATCTAGTTCAGACAAGAAGTTTGTTAACAGTCAGCTCATTGAAATAATCTGCAGCTGCCTCTTTCCCACATTGGCCCAGGTAGAAATAGTTTTCTTTGCGGATGGGTAGTGTAATGAACTCCAATTGGCTTTATTGGTTGGACATTTGGAGTATGAGCTCCCTCAATGATAGCTCATTGAGGGGGCCCATATAATCACCTGTGTAGGCTTTGTGAACCAGTCTTTAGTTGACTGGACTGCTAGCAGCACTGTTTGTAGCTGCTCTTGTAATATCGTTATTGTAAATAAATATTGGTGTGGTGACGGAACTCCTGCCTCCCGTGGATTACTACAGGTAGAATATCCAATTAACTCTTAAACGGGTTTGGTCACTTAAAGGTCTCTGGCAACCTAGAAGCAAATACTCTAGAAGTCTGAATAAAAGTTTAAACAGGAGTCTGAATAGTGTGAAAAATGTGCTATGGTGGGACAGGTGACAAACAAGGAAAAAGTGGAGCAAGACTCTTTGGAAACAAAATGCAGAACGGGGGTCCGGGATTGATGGCTGATGAAGCAAACATGTTGCAGTTTATACTAGGTGTCAGCAGGGTTACCCCAGTTTGCACTGTACGGTATTTTCTCCCCCCAAAAGACAGCGGTGTACCATGCTGGTAGGAGGAAATGGCCAAGCTGGACAGCGTTTGCAGTATTTACCAGAACAAATAACAGATGCAGGAGATGACATATTTAAAGAATTTGGTCAGACCACCTAGCTGTATGCCTTCCATCTAAGGCAATGGGAAATAAAAGCCAAAGCTGGATATCAGGCATGCAAACATCCATCCAAAGATCACTCTCTCCAATGGCCCATGTAAAACATATGCTGGACATGTTGTGACTTTTGAGTTTAATGATTTCATGCGCCTGGAAATTGTGCACGTGTTTCACATATAATGATCAAACGTGCACTGAAAGACATCCTGCACAGATATATTTAGACCTGAATTATCACTCTCGAGTTGAGAGCGCAGAGTCGGGAGAATTCCCAGCTCCTCAAATCCAACACCTGAAAAACAGCCTTGGATGTTTCAATTTTCATTCTGTGGTGGGCACGGTGAGAAGGGAGTCATGCCCACCAACACTGGAAACAACTCAAAGACAGTACAGGGGCTGCCAAGTGGAGAGGCAGGCTGGGGGCAGGATCAGTCTCGGTGATCTAGTACACTCTCCCAGCTATTAAAAAAATATTAAAACACAACACAGCCCTATAGCCCACATAATCTCACATACTTTCACTCCCCCACCCCACACCCTCCCCATGCCCCATCCATATCACCCACTGCCACCCCATCTGTCCACCCAATGAATTGGCCAATCATAACCTCTCCGCCAAACTGTCCCCTCCACCCATTCCCATGGCATTTTATAACTCCTATTCCAACTTAGTGCCAATGCATGTCATCCTATGCCCCCATCTCCCACCCTTTATCCTTAAACCAACCATGTCAACTCACCTGGTATCCACCATGCACAGACCTCAGAACCCATGCTGAGAGGAAGTAAAATAAAGTTCTACATGTCTATTAATGAAAACTCTATTTTTTTTAAACTCTCACTTATAAATATTAATTTGCCAGATTTAAATTCCGTCAATCCCTTAATCTCTCATAAAAACAAGTGTTTGTATTCGTAGAACTGACTACCATGCTGTGAATTGACAGGCATCCCAATGTGATAATGATAGTTGTTAAATCAATCATACAGCACTAATCATACAATAACAATCAGTCTTATGCCTATAAACAGAATGAAGTAGCAAGCCCTGATTTTAAAAACATTACAGACAGTTTTTTCCAATGTTTAAAAGGCAGGTGATTTAAATTTCTTGAGACCTTGACAATTCCCTTTGAAATTTCCATTAACAGTTCCAATGGATTTGACAGTTCTAATAATACTATCCACTTCTATGCACATTCATGTCTACTTTTAATAATCCCAAGGGACACTTGACCTCTCTAAAGGGACATCTTACCTCTTCCCAACGTTCCCTGGACCTATTGAAAAGGGTACCTTATCTCTTCAAAAGTGTAACCTATGTTTCCAAAGAACTCCACTAACTAGACTTTCTTCTGATAAGTCAAAAGCAGATAAATCATGTTTTGGATGCCCAACTAGGAAAAATTAAATCTGACTGAAGGTAGCTGCCCTATAATATATGCAGTTGCCTCCCTGATCCATGGATGTGTGAAGTACAACCCACCTCCATTGCCCTCTCCCATGCAAAAATGGTGGGGCTGGGTTCAGGGGCAGGATTTCAGGGAGTCTCTCTGACTGCACAAAAGATCAAGCCTGAGTGTCATAGTGCCAGTCATGGAAACTCTTATAGCAAACAAATTTGAAATGTTGATGCATGAAGTTCAGGAATGATCACCTAAGTGCTGCAATCCTGCTTGTGCAACTTTGAATCAGGCACTCGTTCTTTAACATCAATGGGTTAATGACTAGATGCAAATAGTGCACACAAGAAAGTGGCAAGAAAGCACTAAGTGACCATGCGTGAACTTTACTGGTCAGAATTTCTACCTCAACGAGTCATTTGTCAGTGCAATTCATACAATAACTAATAGTGACTATGGTATACATACAACTCGTCATTATAATGTCAACAAAGCTGTCAAGAGTTTGGGAGGCGACAAATTATGTGATCTGAAGTAGTGTTTGAACAGTTTTAGTCAGATACTCATGAACATGAATCAGCAACACAAAATTGTCAACCTAATTCAGAGTGAGGACAAATGGATGTTTAAAATGACTCTTATTATTTAAACCTGATGAAGGTGAAGAATTTAGAATCTCTGAATCTGCACTGAAATCTCTTCAGCTTTTTGATAGTTTTGGTTAGCTTTATTAAAATATTAATCTCACATACATGAGGTTGGATTTGAAGGGATGTATTGCTCGTCACCCCATTGCAAGAATCCGTCAGCAGCCAATGCGTCTGAAAGAAGCCTACCCATATCCATCATGTGCTGTTGGCAGCTAGAAGAGCAGAGAATGGGACTTTAGTGGGAAGAAGTCCTGCCCTTGAGAGCTGCTGGCCTCCTGATTGGCTGGCAGCTCTAGCCACCCCCGCAGTGCCAGAATTCAATTGTGGGTACCGTTGGGACTGCAAGCATCTCCACAAAGAAGAGCAATGGTGACCAGAGTGAGGTTAGTCCTGGGCTTTTGGGGTGGAAAGGGGTAGGGCACGTCTAGGCAGAGGTCAAAGTTGGTGTGAGGGGGCTTTTGGATGCCAAGGCAGAGATGAAAAGGGAGGTGTAATCATGGTGGGGGGAGTTGCTTTGACCTCAAAGTGCACAGACCCCCTCTCTGCCTTCACTGAAGGATATACATGCCCCCCATTCCTTCCCGCCTTTGAAGTAATTTCCTTAAAAATAAATGGCCTGCCCACTCCTGCTCACCTGCCCACTCCAACCATTTTATAGTTTGGACAGTGTATTATTCACATCAATTGGCTTGGTGAAAAGTTCCGCTGATCATTAATTAGTTAATTAAAAGTGGTGGGTGGATCGCTCATTTTGGCACCCACCCCCCTACTGTAGTATGGGAGACAGCTCAGGGGTGGGTGGGCACTTATTTTACCTGCCTCCTCTACATAAAACACACCCAGTGAGGGCTGTACACTCCAGCCCTTAGTGCTCTGCGTGTCTGTGACACTTCAGCATAAGTGAAATTGTAGAGGGAATGCATCTTGCTGTAAATTTCCAGAACCATGTGCAAACAACATCCAAATATACCAATTAAGTTTAGAGCATTGATTATGGTAACTGGTTAGTGTAACAAGGTGCATCTATCATGATCAGTTGACCTGACACTTTCTCCCAGTCCAAAAATTGTTGGTCACACTACGTTATTTCCTTTGACAGTATTATTTAAAGTTTACAGTCTCAAAACTACTAGACAGCGATGGTCTCGGACCACGCACTGAGATAACTGACCCTGTGAGCATCAAGTTTTGAAGTGGGGACGTGCAGTTAAAACACGGCACAACAATTTCTAACATTTTTGCAAACAGGTGCAACCCATTTCTCAAAGCAAAGTTAACATGAAATCTTTGCTACACCAAATTAAAGTTGTATGGCACTCATGTATGTACCTGTGTAACTCATTGCGCATCATCATGTTTGCTCGATAATGGTATAAACGATAGGGAGCCAATGCATGTGGGAGTTGAGATATCAGCTATGATCTCATTGAATGGCTGAATAGGCTTGAGGGGCTGAATGGTCCCACGACCCTCTCAATAAGAATCTCTGAGTTTCCTACAGTTATATAATATAACCCACATCTCATCAATTCCCATTAATTATCCTCTATTTGCTGCTTATTTAGCAGAAAACACTTTCAATACGACTGTGACACTGAATTGTCAAGGTAATTCCACTTGAGCGGAAACCTCATTGTTCATTCAGAAGTATGCTTTCTACAAGTTAAATACCTTTCCTGCTTGTAAGGTAATCCACCTGCCACAGTAATTAGCTATCCATCATACAATAAATGCTGTACACAAGGATGCAAAAACATAAAAAATAGATGCAAGGGTAGGCCATTTGTCCCAGCGAGCCTGTTCTGCAATTCACTGGCTAATCTGATTGCGGCTTTTCCTCCATTCTACACCATGACCTTTGATTCTCGTGGATCAAAAATCTGCCTAACCCTGCCTTGAATATATTCAATGACCCAGCATCCATTGCTCTCTGGGGAAGAGAATTGCAAACTATAATTATTCTCTAAGAGAAGAAATGTCCAAAGTTGGAGACCCCTTATTTCAAACTGGGCCCACCACTAATAGATTGTCCAATGAGGGGAAAATCCTCTCAGTTTCTGCCTTGTCAAAATCTCCTCAGAATATGATGGGCAGAATTCTCCACTCCCGGGAAAAATCGGGAGGGCTGTCGTGAACTCGGCTGAGTTTCACGACGGCCTCGGAGGCCACTCCTCGCCCCCTATTCTCCCCTCCTAGCGGGGCTAGGAGCAGCGCTCCATAGCTCTCGGCCGCGGGGGCGTCGCACCAAGAATGACGCGGCCGGAGCGCCTAATGACGTCATCTGCGCATGCGCAGGTTGGCCGGCTCCAACCCACGCATGCGCGGCTGACGTCATGACGCTGACGGCACAAACCCGCACATGCGCGGTGGCCGTCTTTCCCCTCAGCCGCCCCGCAAGACATGGCGGCTTGATCTTGCGGGGCGGCGGAGGGGAAATAGTGCGTCCGATTTGGACGCCGGCCCGACGATTGGTGGGCACCAATCACGGGCCTGTCCCCTCCCGAGCACAGTCCTGGTGCTCTTTCCTTGCTAGGCCACCTACAAGCCCCAAACGGGCTTCTCACTCCCATTTCACGACGGCAGCGACCAGGTGTGTTTGCCGCCGTCGTGAAACGGCCGCGAACGGCAGGCCGCTCGGCCCATCCAGGTCGGAGAATCGCCGTTCGCCGTGAAAAACGGCGAGCGGCGATTCTTCCGAGCTGGGAGGGGGGGGGGGAAGAATCGCGGAGAGAGCCATGTGGGTGTGAAATTTGTCAGGGGGCCCTCCCGCGATTCTCCCACCTAGTGGGGGGAGCGGAGAATCGCGCCTGATCTATTTCGGTAAGATCACCTCTCATCCTTCTAAACTCCATTCATCCCAGGTGTCATGATATCCATCATGTACATGCTGAGATACAGTCAGACAGTGACAGACACACAGTACAGCCAATCAACACACAGGACTGAACACAGCCAATCACCAAGCAGAACACCAGAGGGTGGTCTCCAACTATAAAACACACGAGGCATCAGCACTCTGCCTCTTTCCACTGGTGACAACTGTAGTAACAGTCAGGGTGTATATATCAGTTCGCACCTTCTACACGTGGCTCAGAGCTAGTCTGGTCTAGTTAGTTATAGTAAACACACTTAGATTAGTAGATTGTCAAACCCACAGTGAACTGTGTGCACCGCTTAACAGTTCAATAAAGCGTATTGAACTAACATCAAAGTTTGGAGTCTACTTTCAAGTACAACTACATCCAGTTTCAGTCCGTGTTACCCCAGGGTGATTAACATGACACCAGGAAGCAGCCTAGTGAACCTTCTCTAAACTGTTTCCAAATCAAGTATATTCCTCCTTAAGTAATTAGCTGTACCTGCAGGTTAACTTTTTCAAGGGTGACAACATCCAGGGCATAATACGATAAAAGTGACATGAATGCATCAGGTTAGGAAACATCAGTAGTTGTTTACTGCACGGAGAAATATATGCTGAAAGAACAGTATGATATTTTCGGGAATAAGACTCCCTTTTTAAGGTATTTTCCCCAACATTTGGTTTTCCAACACCATGGAGTGAATTTTATGGGAGAGACAATAGCTCGCACCACCGCCTTCCACAACCCACCGCTCCCCCATTGTCCCCCCCCCTCCACACCTCCTGCCGCTCAAGTAGAAATGTCGGGGCCTGCCAAATTTAGAAAGAGCTGCTGCACAGCGATAAAATGCTGGCGGTGGCCTTAAGAAAGTGCAAGTGGGACATCAGCTCTTTCGGGGCAGGAAGTTCCACCCTTGAGAGTTGCCAGCCAGACTAATTGGCTGACAGCCGAGTAGTCCCAGCAGCACCATAAAAACGATAATGGCCGCGACAGGGACTACAAGGGAGTCCCAAGAAGACGATCCACAGATTCCAGACTTCAGAGCCAGTCCTGGGCTTTTGGACAGGGAGGACAGGCAACCCTAGTGAGGAGAGTAGAGTAGTGTATGGGGGGTGGGGGTGGGAGGGGGGGTGGGGGGAGGGGGGTGGGGGGGGGTGGGGGGGTGGGGGGGGTGGGTGGGGGGGGTGGGGGGGGTGGGGTGGGGGGGTGGGGGGGAGTGGGGGGGTTCGGGGGAGGGACAAAGGGGTGATACCATCTTGGGGGTTTTCTCCTAATGGGCACAGAGGAAAGGGAGAATACCCCAAAAGAGGTATTCTCCATTCCATCCCACCTTTTACTTTGAGTTCAGGGAGTGGCAGGTGGGCCACCTTCCTTCCACCTTCCCCTGCCCATGGTATTATGGCAGCGGAGTTTGAAAAGGAACCTTAAGTGATTTTTAAGTGTCAACCTGAGGGCCTCAATAAGCCTACTGGTGGGCAAGCTGGCTATTGCTTTACCCGACTATATAATATATATGTAATATAAGGGCTGCCCAAGGTTGGATTGGGAGGCAGTGGGCTAGCTACCTAGTAAACATGCTGGTGGAGGCCATAACATTCTCCTCCTATTGCATTCAAAGCCAACCCTGAAATTGGGATATTTAGTCCCGACCTTCATCAGCAGTACTCTCAAACTGGAAGAAAATCTGTCACGGCAATCTGGTATAATCTCCCTCCAGCTCGGGGAAGAAGGTCCTGTTCACTATTAAGGTGCCTCCTCGTCGATGGGGCTTTTTACATGTAGAGAATTGTGAAACACACCTGAGCTCCATCACTCCATTCTCCACACCACTCTCGCTGCTAATACTTTTAATAATTCCGATAAATACTGTTTGTTAAACCAAACTAAATGTAATAACTGTTTACAGCACTCAATGGCATTTAAGAGGTGGATCAATAAAAGACCTACCTCTTCATCCGTGTAAATTGGATCTGTCAAAATGTGAATAAGAGAAACTGATTTGTTTTTCTTAATCTATACTCTGTAACAAAGAAAATAAATGATTTTACTGAGAAAAGGAACTCTTTGCAAGTGTTAGAATGCAATTGTAGCTCTAATTTGAAGTGTTGACAAAGACACTTCTAAATGGTCATTTTCTCTCTCCTTTGACATTGAGGTACAACCTCTTGGTATCCTTGTAAATTGTACTGCAATCTCATGGATTACGTGCCTCAAATGCCCACATATCGAATTTGTAATCTTAGCCATATGGCAATGAGGAGACAGCTGACAGCATTGAGAGGGAGGTGCAAGTTGGGTAGCTTGCACTTTTTTCTTAACGTATCTCAGGCAGCAGCAACACTGACCAGATGACAAATGATTATTCTGGCCCTTCTGACCAGAGAATGATGAGTCGCTTGAGAAAATGTAAAGCAAGGGCATGAGAATGAAAATATTCTTTGAAAAGAAGTTGAAACATCATTCTACATTCGGAAAAGCCTGTTATTTCAATGTTTCAAAAACAATCATTTTCACAGGCAAGTAAGAAGGAGCCTTAATTCAACCAATAATTTCAACTCTGTGACAGGGTTCATGTTGAGTTATGTAATTTAGAGACTTACCTATGATACATAATTCAAAAACAGGCAGACTATGTTCCCAACAATGGGAATGCTTCCAGTTTATTAACAGAGCCATAACTTTGAAATTTAACATTTCCTTCATCTACATGATATGGCTCGAAGATGAAGATGACAGTAAGACTGCAAAACTGGACCATGTCCAGGAAGTACTGGCTTCAGACTAGCAAAAGTAATTGTGGGGCTAACAGACTGTCAACAAGTCATGTTCCTAGTTTTCTTGATGACAGTTTTTATCTTCAGGTTTCTCTTATGTTGTAAAACTGTTGTGATTGTTATCTCTCGCATTTCAACACTTCTCATCCAAGAATGAATTTACAAGGCATCTTGTATCTTTGTATTTTTTTTGTCCTGCTGCTTCTACTGTTTGAGCTGCTATTGCTAAGTTCACATCTTTTAACTTCACTGTCCATAGAACCATAAAATCCCTACAATGCAGAACAAGGCCATTCGGTCCATCAAGTCTGCACTGACACACTGAAAGAGCATCCTACCCAGGGCCAGTTGCCTGCCCAATCCCCATAACCCCACCTAACCTGCACTTCTTTGGACACAATTTAGCTTGGTCAATCCATTTAACCTGCACATCTTTGGATTGTGGGAGGGAATTGGAGCAGCCGGAGGAAATCCACTCAGACATGGGGAGAAAGAGCAAACTCAACACAGTCAGCCAAGGCCGGAATTGAACCCGGGTCTCTGGCATGATGACCACTGTGCCACCATGTCACGAGATATTATTTGGAAAATGATTTTTTTTTTAAAGTCATTTGCAATGGCATCATTTTAACTGCACAATAAATGTGGGCAGAAAACTAATTTTTGCTTTGTTCTCTGTATAGTACTCTACATCGGACTGTTTCGAGTTTGCGAGGTGTGCTTGCTTCTACCACATTGGCACATTTTACAACTTTAGAAGTGCTTCGGAGCCCTTTAACTCTAAATTCTGTCCATTATTCCATAATCTGAAATTCTGAATGTTTATTCCAACTGTTAAACAATTCTACTTTCATTTACGAAGCCCTTCATAGCCATTATTTTATGAGACTGCATATTTTAACATTCTGGTGCCCCACATGATTGAACTTTCCTCTTCCTTAGCTATGAGTTTATGATGCCTACTTTTTCAGGGGCTGCTTTTTAAAAAACTTGTGACTTTCCGTTGGATATTGGTTAATATAGGTAACGTTTTGTTTATACATGAATGCCTCTGACCCCATGCCTGTGGTTCCTGTCAGTTGCATACACAGGATTCAGTTGAAGATCTTCGCATCGATCAGTGGTCCATGGTAGTTGCATTCAGAACAGTTTCAAAAATGTACTGTAACCCAGAAGAAATAGCATGGACATACTATTTTCCCCATTTCCCTGAGGTTTTTTGCCCCTGTCTATTTGTGGAAAATATTTAATTGTATATTGACTCGGGAGACTTGTAGTTTTAGGGCAACGCTCACAAAAAATTAATACCACTGTTAATTGGCTTTCTCTGTTTAAATTCTGTGATTGTTTCAATACAGGTGACATCTTTATTGAATGCCAGTAGGCCAAGAATTTGAAACGGAAAAGTAGAGTAATAATATTTTAACCCTCCCTCCTCTTGTATTGACAGTGCATGATTAAAATTTACCAAAGATTTTTGTTAAACTTTGCTGAGTTTAGCAATTGAACTATCGGTTAGATTAACATCCCATACATGTTATACATGATTGGAAAGAATCAATGATAATTTCAGATTTGAGAAGAGTAGAATCTAATTATAATTCAGCAAAAACCCTTGTTAGATAAACAGGATCGAACCAATGAGCATAACTATGAACTTTGCCCACGGCATCAGCTGAAGGGGCTTTAAAATAAACTGTTCATAACATTTCAATGGATACACGTAAGTAATGCAGGAAGAGCAAATACAAACTGATTAAGTTCTTGTATATTTTGGGCATTTAAAAAAATCTATGGATTATGCTAAGAAGCATTTTCATCAAGTTGGGGAATTCAGGAGAAAATTTAGTGCTGTTGGAATCACTGGAGGTAAGCAGGTGGTAAAGAAGGCAAATGGTGTGCTAGCCTCCGTAGTGAGAGGATTTGATTACAGGAGCAGTGATGTCTTGCTGCAGTTATACAGGGCCTTGGTGAGACCACACTTGGAATATTGGATGCGATTCACCCAAATGGAAATAAAGACCCATAGCGAGCACATTTAGCTAGGTGTTTCCAGGTGCTCACACTGCTGGGAAACACATGGCTATTCAACGTGACTCATGTTGTGTAAAGATCCTCAGCAGGGAATGTGCGCTGAGGCAGCACATAACCCCGTTTTGTACACTGGGGAGGTCCGCTCGCCAGAACTCCTCCACTGTAGCGAGAGATCGGGACGCCCGAAGTGATCTCTGACCACCCCCCCCCCCCCCCCCCCCCCCGGGCCTGGACACACTATGGGAGGGACCACAGCACCCCTTCCCCCCTCCCCCCCCCCCACCCCAACATCCATGCAGGGCACCTCCTGGCCCGATCACGCGTGCGCAAAAAATGCCTGCTTGGCATCTTGACCATAATGAATGGCGGAGCATGCTCAAAGGGCCAAATGGCCTCCTCCTGCTCCTTTTTTCAATGTTTCTATATTAATTAGTCAAGAACAAAAGAAATGTTGCAAAAAACAGCCATCATAATAATGGGGAAAATTTGACTAACTAATGGGAGTACAAACTTTTTCCTGGTGACCATCACTTCACATCTTCTAATTTAATTTGTTTTGTAAATGTAGGCTGAAAAAGCATAGTGACAATGACATAACTGAGTACATTGTTATCACCTGCTCCAGACCTGCTTAGAAACATAGAAAATAGAAGCAGGGGGAGGCCATTTGGCCCTCCGAGCCTGCTCCGCCAATCATTATGATCCTGGCTAATCATCAAGTTCAATACCCTGAACCCGCCTTCCCCATATCGCTTCATCCCTTTAGACCTGGAGGAATCAGTCTCCCCGTGAGTCTCGCTGAATACAAACTCTGCTGTTAAGGGGCGGGGAGCCTGAGAACATTCATGATTGAGGTCTGTGTAAAGTCGGCCATGTTTGGAATCGAAAAATTGGACCCGGCTGGGATCTGATGTATATTGTAAATATACATCAGATATTGGCAAAAAAACAAGTTTTCTTTTTACCAGCTTAGTTTGAATTCGTTTGTAGCCTACAAAATACTTAATGATATTATCAAGTGCGTAATATTTATAAACTGTGTTGAAATGAATGAAATTAAATGAAAAATGCTTATTGTCACAAGTAAGCTTCAATGAAGTTACTGGGAAAAGCCCCTAGTCGCCATATTCCGGCGCCTGTTCGGGGAGGCTGGTACGGGAATTGAACCGCGCCGCTGGCCTGACTTGGTCTGCTTAAAAGCCAGCTATTTAGCCCAGAGTGCTAAACCAGCCCCTTGTGAGCTCAGGATTCTTTTAAATGACAGGCTTTTTGTGCAATTAAAGGGCTGTCTGTGTTCTGCTACAACTACCTTGCACAACAGTAATGTTGAGCAGAATTTTTCCTTCTGGAGACTCAGTGCAGGCGCAGGCAGAGTACGTGGTGTGTTTCTGGCTGGGTGGTGTTATGGGAAATTTCATGCTCAGAAGCTCATTAATTATGCATCGGTGAGTAGCCTTCTGAATCACATGGCGGGGAAGGCCCTGATTCATCCACCCCACCATCATCTAATGGGGTCAAAGATCTAGGCACCATATTTTAATGCTATCCGAACTAATTACTCTAGCAGGCCAGCTGTGTGCAGGGAATAACTTGGAATGGTTGCACCAAAGGAAAAAGCTGTTCCTACATCCCTTGAAGCCCTCATTCTGAGAGACTGCCAGTACTTGGATGTTCTCTATCCATGGGATGTCTCCAGGAGGTCCACCAGCCTCACATCGCTGGCCTGGGAAGTGGTTGTTAGGAAGGTCAGCTAGTCGGGCAGCCACCCAAGAAATGCCATCAAGTACAGGACGAGGATGAATGATTTCATCCGCTCGGCCAGGGTACGTCCTCTACCTCACTCCAGTCTCAATCTCATAATGGTATCATGCAATCATAGGGTTACACTGATCAAGTTTCTCACACAACATTATCAGGGGAGAATCAGCACTGATTGTCTCACAGGCACATTAACATCACCAGCATCTCAAGTATCATGCTGCACAAAATTCACACTCAGCCCTTACTATGGAGAACTCAGCACCCACAGCAGATATACATGGTTCCCAACCTCCCCACGATCTCTTCTCATCACATTCCATTCCATTTATCTCCATGCAGGCCATTATTACCCACAATCACAGGGGGACATCCTAGATGGAAGGTTGGACAGCAGACGTTCAGGAGTTGACCCAATTTAAGGAGGATGCCGTCGAGCTGGCAGGGAAAGACAAAGATCCTGTGGAGAAGGCAAGATCTGCCTCTCCCAGAAAACCAGTATTGATGAAACCTCCATGATCACATCTTGATACTGCAGTGAGTCACCCACAATGTTTTAATCTGTCTACTCATGAACTAAGTCTATCTTCTCTCTCCTACAGGCACCAGCAGGCCCAAGCAGACATCTTGAGCCAACATAAGCCTCAGGCCTCAGGACACCTCGGAGGAGGATGATGGGGATGCAACAGTTGAAGACCCATCACTGCATTCACCTGCACCCTCCACCAGCAGAGAGATACACACACCAGTGGGGCATGATTTTAGATTAGGCTGAGGGTCACGTTTTGGGTTACACCTCACAGAAACGTCTCTCCAGCAGTTGGAGGCAGTGACAACCCAGGACTTTGGCGACTGGAGATTAGGCATCCACTGAGTCTGAGTCAGATCATGAGCCTCTGGAGTGGTGGCAAATAAGGTAATGTCGCAAGACACAGTTGGCAAACTAGAGCAAAGGTCGGGGCTGTCTGTTTGGCTTCTCTCTGATGAGGAGAAAGTGAAGGGTCGGGCGAGTGGGCTGCTAGTCAGTGCGAAATAGGGAGCCAGAGCGCTAACACCTGTACAGAAACTCTGAGTCTGTATATAAGTTATGCTAGTTAGTTGCCAATAAACAATTCCTTACTAATGTCTACCTGATATTGCCTTGAGCCATCACATTGGCAACAAGTACAAATCAGCTTGGTTGTAAGCTCGCGGTTGTTTTATTTCCAATTAAGGGGCAATTTAGCGTGACCAATCCACCTAGTCTGCACATCTTTGGGTTGTGGGGACGAAACCCACTCAAACATGGGGAGAATGTGCAAACTCCACAAGGACAGTGACAGTTGTCAAAGAAGAACCAGGCAACGCGCCTCAATGACTACCGTCCGGAGGCCCTGACTTCAGTTGTAATGAAGTGCTTTGAGATATTGGTCATGAAGCGCATCACCTCCACACTCCCAGAATGCCTTGATCTACAGCAATTCGCATAACGCCACAACTGGTCCATTCCCCTGGCCCTACACTCATCCCTGGAGCATCTCGACAACAAGGACATCAGACTCCTATTTATCGACGACAGCTCCGCCTTCATCGCCATAATCCCAGCCAAGCTCATATCGATGCTCCAAAACCTAGGACATAGCTCCTCACTCTGCAACTGGATCCTCGACTTTCTGACCAACAGACCACAATCAGTAAGAATAAACAACACCTCCTCCACAATAGTCCTCAATACCGGGGCTCCACAAGGCTGCGTACTTAGCCCCCTACTCTACTCCCTGTGCACACACGACTGCATGGCAAAATTTGGTTCCAACTCCATCTACAAGTTAGCTGATGATACGACCATAGTGAGCCGGATCTCAAATAATGATGAGTCAGAATACAAGAGGGAGATAGAGAACCTAGTGGACTGGTGCAGCAACAACAATCTCTCCCTCAATGCCAGCAAAACAAAAGAGTTGGTCATTGACTTCAGGAAGCAAAGTACTGTACACAGCCCTGTCAGCATCAACGGGGCCAAGGTGGAGATGGTTAGCAGTTTCAAATTCCTAAGGGTACACATCACCAAATATCTGTCCTGGTCCACCCACGTCGACGCTACCACCAAGAAAATACAACAGCACCTATACTTTCTTAGGAAACTAAGGAAATTCGGCACGTCCACATTAACTCTGACCAACTTTTACAGATGCACCATAGAAAGCATCTTATCTGGCTGCATCACAGCCTGGTATGGCAACTGCTTGGCCCAGGACTTCAAGAAACTTCAGAGAGTCGTGAACACCGCCCAGTCCATCACACGAACCTTCCTCCCATCCATTGACTCATCTACACCTCCCGCTGCCTCGGGAAAGCGGACAGCATAATCAAAGACTCCTCCCACCTGGCTTACTCACACTTCCAACTTCTTCTATCGGGCAGGAGATACCGAAGTCTGAGAACACGCATAAACAGATTCAAAAACAGCTTCTTCCCCGCTGATACCAGACTCCTAAATGACCCTCTTATGGACTGACCTCATTAACACTACACTCCTGTGTGCTTCACCCGATGCCGGTGCTTACGTAGTTACATTGTGTACCTTCTGTTGCCCTATTCTGTATTTTCTTTTATTTCCTTTTCTTTTTGTATACTTGATGATCTGTTGAGCTGCTCGCAGAAAAGTACTTTTCACTGTACCTTGGTACACGTGACAATAAACAAATCCAATCCAATCGAATCCAGAGCCGGGATCGAACCTGGGACCTCGGCGCTGTGAGGCAGCAGTGCTAACCACTGTGTCGCCGTACTGCCCGTAAACCCGCAGTTGTTGAATTCGAGGGGGAAGGAAGAGCCTCCAGGATGAATGCAAAGTTGGAAAGTGTCAATGATACCAGAGAACAGTGAGTGAAAGATGCCCAGGATTGGGAAATTTTGATCCATTTGACGAGGGGACTGAAGGGTGGAGCCAGTTGAGCGGCTCCGTTAATTCTTCACAGCAAATGAAATAACGAGGGAGGGTAAACTTAGAATTATCCTATTCACAGTTTGTAGGCCAAAAACATACAACTGTATCAGAAATTTGACATCCTCGGAGGCTCCTGACACAAACTCATTTGATGGTTGTCAGGGATCCAGGAGAAACTATCTCCACCTTTGTTGCCAGACTAAGGCAAATGGCCGAGCATTGCGAGTTTGGTGCAATACTTGATGACATGCTGCGTGATCATTTAGGCTGCGGTATTAACAACATAAGTGTGCAAAAGAAACTTACTGCTGAAACGAAGATGACCCTAGACAAGGTGATTGATATCACCCAGGCAACCAAGTGCCCTGAGAGGGATGCGTCAGAACCTCAAAGCACGCAAACGGATGAGATGAACCAGTTGTGGAACAGTCTGGCTACAGGAGGCGCAGCGTGGTTGACAGGAACAGAGGAAGGTCAGCCACGATCCCGGTAACGGGATTATAGTCAGTGGCCAGAGAAGAAATCGGGCCGTTACCTCAGAAGGCAGGATGACTGCTACCGGTGTGGGGGAGATCATCCCCAGAAATCGTGCAGCTGCAGGGAGTTAATCCATGTATGTTGCTGCACCCATCAGAATGTGCCAATTTATAAAATAACAGCAAACCACAGCTCAGTTGAACAAAGTGGAGATGAAATCAGATGAAGAACCAGAAATATGCAGATTAAACATGGTGTGATTGAGAATAACAGTTGAGATAGTCCTCACAGTAAATGGGGAAGCAGTGGAGTAGTGGTATTGTTACTGGACTAATAATCTGGAGATCTGGAGGGTTCAAATCCCACCATGGCAGAGGGTGAAATTTGTATTCAGCAAAAATCTGGAATTAAAAGTCTAATGATGACCATTGTTGATTGTCGTAAAAACCCATCTGGTTCACTATTGTTCTTTAGGGCAGCATGGTAGCACAGGGGCGGCACGGTAGCACAGTGGTTAGCACAGTTGCTTCACAGCTCCAGGGTCCCAGGTTCGATTCCCGGCTGGGTCACTGACTGTGTGGAGTCTGCATGTTCTCCCCGTGTCTGCGGGGGTTTTCTCCGGGTGCTCCGGTTTCCTCCCACCATTCAAAGATGTGCAGGTTAGGTGGATTGGCCATGATAAATTGCTCTTACTGTCCAAAAGGTTTAGCTGGGGTTACTGGGTTATGGGGATAGGGTGGAAGTGTGGATGTAAGTAGGGTGCCTTTTCCAAGAGCTGGTGCATACTAGATGGGCCGAATAGCCTCCTTCCACACTGTAAATTCTACAAAATCTATGAAATTTATTGGCCTTAACTGCTTTGTCTACATGTGACTTCATACCCAGAGCAATATGATTGACTCTGAATTGCCCTCAGGGATGGGCAATAAATGCTGGCCCAGCCAGCGACGCCCACATCCCACAAACAATTTTTTTTTAAATGGAGGACCGGTAAAGATGGAGGTCAATACCGGAACAAGGGCCTCAGTTGTGGATGAACAAATGTTTAAATATCTTCGAGGAGATGTTCAGCCTTTGAACTTGAGTGAGATAACAGCCAAGTTGAGACATATACCAGTGAGACCCCGAAAATTTTGGGAATAACTATGACTTCACTGTTATAATCAGTGCCAATTACCTATGATCATTGTCGAGGGACATCAACCAAGCCGGATGGGGTGGGATTGGGTGCACCAAGTCAAGGTGAACTAGTTCAAAGATTTTTTTAAATCTCAGACAACATATCGTGTACCTTATGCAGATACAAAGATGTGTTCTGGAATGGGTTGGGTCAAATAAAGGTAGTAAAGGCCGAAAGTTATGTCAAGTCAGATTCAACACCAAAGTGTTTTAGAGCAAGACCGGCTACGTATTACACCAAAAAGTGGAAACCAACCCTAAACACCTGGAAGAGCTGGGAATTATAAGAACTCTGCAGTTTTCAGAATGGGCAGCCCCCATCACCCCTGTATTGAAGCTGGATCGTTCCGTTAGGATATGCGGGGACTAACAGCTTACAGTCAACCAGGCGGCCCAAGTAGAAAAATAGTCAATTTCATGAATCAAAGACCTTTATGCAAAGTTGGCGAGGGGCGACTCACATACACCAAGCTCAACCTCAGTTGTGCTTACTTCCGGCTGGAATTGGATGGAGATTCTCGAAAGTTTGTGATGATTAATATGTATGAAGGCCCGTTTCAATACACCAGATTACCATTTGACATCTCCTTGGCCTGTGCAATATGCCAGTGCACAATGGAGAATCTTCTTCAGTGCTTCAAGAAGGTTGTGATCTATTTGGATGACATCTTAATATCAGGAACATCATATGAGGAACACCTGGCAATCTTTGAAGAGGTATTGAGAAGATTCAGGGGCATGGGAATCACTGAAACATGAGAAGTGCACTTTCCAAGCTAGTGAGGTCACTAACCTAGTGTTCAAAGTGAACTCAAAAGTCTTGCACCGACTTAAAGACAAAGTTAGAGCCAAAAAAGAAGTCCCAGCACCGACGAAAATGGCAGAATTAAAGACTGTCTTAGGGATGATGAACTATTCAGGTCATTTTATTCCCAACCTAGCAATGACATTGGCACCACTTCACATACTCTTATGAAAACACCAGCTTTGCCTTGGAAGGAACCACTTCCAAAATGTTCAACATGTCTTACAGTCATTGACCCGAGAAAAACCATCATTTTGACGAGTGACACATCACTGTAAGGGATTGGGCAGTTCTATCCCATACAATGGAGGACGGTTCAAAGAGGCCAATTGCCTTCGCCTCCAGAATGCTTTCTGATGCTGAGCATAAATACGCACAAATTGAGAATCAAAGCCTTGCTGTAAATTACGGCATTGGAAATTTCACCAGTATGATATGGGCCACATTTCACAAGAATAATGGACCACAAGCCCCTGCTGGGGCTTCTTCGTCAAGGTAAGCTGACACCACCAATCAGCTCTTCAGTGTACAATAATGGGTCTTGTTGCTGGAGGCCTATGTCTACACCTTTCAGCATAGGCCAGGTACACATGCTGATGCATTGAATCCGCTCCCACTTCGGAAAAAAACTGGCAGCCCTGCTGGGGCGGCACAGTGGTTAGCATTACTGCCTCAAAACTCCAGAGACCCGGGTTCAATTCCGACGTCTTGGTGGAGTTTGCACATTCTATGTGGGTTTCCTCCGGGTACTCCGGTTTCCTCCCACAATCCAAAGTTTTGCAAGTTAGGTGGATTGGCCATGTTAAATTGTCCCTAGGTGGGGTTATGGGGATAGGGTGGGTGTTTGGGCCTAGGTGGTGTACACTTTCAGAGAGTCGGTGCAGATTCTATGGGCCGAAAGGCCTCCTTCTGAACTATAGGGATTCTATGATTCTAGTACCTCAAGTTATGGTACCTCAATTATTGAGCTTCTGGAGCACCCTGCCAGTTCCATCTGGCCAGGTAAAGAAATGGGACCCTGCCCTGTCCAAAGTGATCTTAACCGAGTGACATTATGATAAATCTGACTAATTACTACCGTACCTTATTTGCTGGTATGGCTCTAACTTTGTCTTCAAGTTGGTGCAGGACTTTTGAGTTCACTTTGAACCCTAGGGTGTGGACCTCACTAGCTTGGAAAGTGCACTCCTCACATTTCAGTGATTCCCGTGTCCCTGAATCATCTCAATACCTCTTCAAAGATTACCAGGTGTTTCTCATGTGATGTTCCTGATATTAAAGACAAATTCAATTGTGAGGAAGGAATCATTCTCTGGAGATCCCGGGTGACAGTACCACCCCCAGCCCGAGAGCTGTTGTTGCAAGTATTACATAGTGGCCATCTGGACTAGACAAAAATAAAAGTGTTCGCTCATAGATACCTTTGGTCGCCTGGCATAGACAAGTACATTGAGCACATGGTGCGCCAGTGCAACTCTTGCCAAACACAGCAGGCACTGCCCACTACAGCCAACCTCCACCCTTGGCAATGGCCTAGATGCCCATTGACGAGGATCCCATCTTGGGCAAGATATTCCTCATTTTGGTCGATGTCTATTCAAAGTGGTTGGAGGTTCAAGAGATGGGAACGACGGCCTTGGCGGCTACAGTAAAGGCTTTGAGGCGGGTGTTTGCTACGCATGGCCTCCCGGAGTGTCTGACAATGACACTTTCAGCATGTTGTCAGAAAGAATGCCATTTGCCATATCAGGACAGTCACCTATCACCCTGCCTCAAACAGGTTAGCAGTGAGGGCTGTGCAAATGTTCTAGGCAGCTTTGAACAACAAATCCAGCAGACAACTACCTCTTTGGTTGGCCAACTTTCTTTTTGTCTTCTAATACTACCCCCATGCGACTATGGGCATCTCGCGGGCAGAATTACTGATAGGCCGTCTTCTAAGGGTCCAGTTGGACTATGTTTTCCCAAATTTTGCAGGCAGGGAGGGTGGAGGCATGGAAGGCCTCCCAGGGGAAACAGCAAACTTCACAAAAAGGGGACAGATATTTACAAGTGGGTGACCTGGCCCTTGTCAGGAACTTTGCCTCAGGCCCACTATGGTTGCCAGGCCAACTTGTGTCCAAGTCAGGTCCAGTCTCATGCATGATTGATTTGAACGGCAGGACAGTAAGGAAATATGTTGACCACTCAAGAAACCAGGGGATCACAAGCCCAATATTGGAACAGTTGGAGCCCGCTGGCAGTACCGTTGAACCGGAACAAAGTGGATCCAGGAGTCTTGAAGAGGACCTATCAATGATCCAGGAACAAGCAACAGAAGGGAATAACCCTGTTGGATTGGCTGACTCTCACAGACATTCTGTTAATGAAGACGATGTTGTTATCTCTGAGTTGGAGGAACCAGTTGAGGGATTAAGGCGGTCCACAAGACCCAGGAAATCTACTGATAGGTTAACGCTGTGATGGACTGTTTGGACTCTCTTCCCTTTTGTTCCTCAGCCTTGTGCTGTATATAATTATTTTAGATAGCTTGTTTGTGCAAATGTTATTGAGGGACTTAAGGGAGGGAGGGATGTGGTAGCATGGCTCCTTTAAGGCATGCCATCACAGTCTATGTAACTGGCTTGGTCGTGGGGGAGCGCGCTAAATCAGATCAATGAGGAGAAAGCATGTGGCCCAGGGAACCCTGCATCTGTGTGTAGAAACTCTATGCCTGTATATAGGTTACCCTAGTTAATTGCCAAGAAACAATTCCCTTAGTGAGTCTACCTGTTATTGCCGTGAGTCACCAGTTAGTAATCTCTACTCCTTACATGTTTTTCAGCTAGCCATGCCTGTGATGGGATTCGAGCCCAGGACCCTCGAGCATTACTCTAGGTTTGTGGATTACCATTTTGGTGGGCTATATCACTAGGCCTCAGGGGGAATCCCTCTACTCCTTACAACACAACATGGAGTTAGGAGTGCTCAAAACCTGTGAATAGTCCTCAAAATGAGACGGTTGTCTTCATTGGTAGTGACAATGCACAAGCCCTACAGCCATTATGGTCTCACCAGCCCTACGTTCATCTCCCTGTCCATTAAATGTTATCTCATTAACATCGTAACAACTGCATCAAGTCTTCTGATGTAGCGTTTGGGGTCTTATTCCGACTTTCACTTCCCAGAGCGCTTGGGTTTGCCGCTGATCTTCTTAATAATTAGGGCCTGGTGAATTATGAGGATTGAAAGGGCAAGGCCAAACCTGCTCCCGATCTTACTAGTTGTAATGGTCTTTAAGTTCACTGGCATGGCACAAAGGAATAGATGGGATGTGGCTGTGTCTCAATGTTTGTATTTTACCCCTTCTGAAATCTTGTGGTTGTCAGTGTGGCACTTTGCTCCTTTGATAGCATCCTCACTCTGGAAGCAGACCCTCATTTCCCTCTTTAGATTCCTACCCTTCATGTTCATCATCATCAACCTCTGACAAGGGATTCCCCTCTTTTAAATCGTCAGCTAGAGAATAGCACAACAGACAATGATGATGCCGGATTCCGTCTGTGGAGAGTGCTGCCGAGCCCCGCCTGAGTGGTCCAAACAATAGAAGTGCATCTTCAGGATGTCAATTGTCTGCTCAATGCTGGATCGGGTCAGTTTATGCATTATGTTGTATCTCTCTTCAAAGTCACTCTAAGGATGATGCATCTTTGTCATGAGCCATTGTTTGAGTGGGTACCCTTATTCCCAAACAGCAAGCCCTGTAATCGCTGAGGCTCTTCAAATATTTGAGGCACCTGGGTGTGATTCACGATTATGAGTCATGGGAACTCTCAAGGTAGCTGGCACCAACGTGCATGACCTTCTGATGATCACCCATCAGTTGAATCTTCAAGAAGTTGAACCCTTTCCTGTTAATGAACATTAGGGCCGGGATTCTCCCCTACCCGGCGGGGCGGGGGGTCCCAGCGTGTTGGAGTGGCGTGAACCACTCCGGCGTCGTGCCGCCCCAAAGGTGCGGAAGTCTCCGCACTTTTGGGGCCAAGCCCTCACATTGAGGGGCTAGGCCCACGCCGGAGGGGTTTCCACTCCACCGGCTGGCGTGAACGGCCTTTGGCGCCACGCCAGCCGGGGCCGAAAGGACTTCGCCGGCCGGCGTAAGTCCGTGCATGCGCTGGAGTGTCAACGGCTGCTGACGTCATGCCGGCGCATGCGCAGGGGAGGGGGTCTCTTCTGCCTCCGCCATGGTGAAGACCATGGCGAAGGCGGAAGAAAAAGAGTGCCTCCACGGCACAGGCCTGCCCGCTGATCGGTGGGCCCTGATCACGGGGCAGGCCACCGTGGGGTCACCCCATGGGTCATATCGGCCCGCGCCCCCCCCCCCCCCCCCAGGACCCCGGCGCCCACCTGCGCCGCCAATCCCGCCGGTAAGAGAGGTGGTTTAATCCACGCCGGCGGGAGAGGCTCATCAGTGGCGGGACTTTGGCCCGCCGACCAGCGCAGTACAATTCCCGCCCCCGCCGAATCTCGGGGGGCAGAGAATTCGGGACACGGCAGGGTTGACGCCGGCCCCGGGAGATTCTCCGACCCGGCGGGGGGGGTCGGAGAATCCCGCCCCAGGAACTGCTTCCATGGAACTCTCAAAGCCACATGTATGCAATCAATTGCGCCCTGTACTCTAGGGAAGCCTGAGGTAGCTACAAACCCCAGGAATCTGGCAGCCTGACTACCGCCATCGAGTGTGAACTTCACATACTGATGAACCTTAATCAGAGGGACTCCAACAACTTGATACATTTATGTGTTGAGGCCTGTGAGATGCTGCATCGGTCCCCTGTGGATCCTGGAATGATCCACAAATAAATAAATCAGCAATTAAATCGAGTATGGCAGTAATCTTCAGGGCCACTGGCAATCATTGTTCTCCCAGTCCATGATCCTCCCGCAGAACGCGACAAATATGATCCACCTCCCCTTGACGAGTGCTGAGGTGCATGGCATTGTCTTTTTCCATTTCTTGAGAGGAAAATTTTCTTTGGTAGATCCTTGGTCATGGAAGTTGCCTCTGTTAGATAGGTCTGACTTCCTCATCCACTGGGTGCTGCTGAGGCTCCCCTGGGCCATGGTCCTCTGACCAGATCTCATCTCAAATCAGGGCTAAATGACACTGGACTTCATCACTCCTCAATTAGACCACTGGCATCAAGAAGGCACAATTGAGCCCAGGCTCCATTATCCAATCCTCCTTCTCCCTGTGGACTGATAGATGCAACAGATTAATGAACACTGGGAAAATACAGTGGACTTTCCAATCGCAAACAGAAAGCCACTGTCACACTCTTGAGTGGTGTCGGCACTATCTGTTTTTTGCTGATACCAGCTTAAGGATGTATTCCTCTTTTCTCTCAGCTTTGACTCAATTTCAATGTTGTGACTGTAAGAAGCTTGAGGGGGGCCCTGAAAGGGCCCTTTCATCAAGCTGTGAGCCCTTCCCACACTGCAGACTCCTCCTATGAAGATTATTTTCCAGTTTTGATTTCAAATTGCACAACAACTTCCGGCTTTCAAGAAGGTGGTGCGGCATTTTTTTATTTAGACTTGCTTTGACCCTCTCCCTGTCAGTATTCGGGTCCCTCCAATCTTTCTGGAACCTCATGATGTGCAGGCCGAGCTTCCTCCTGTTATTCTCCAGTTTCCCCCAGTAATCCTGGATCTCATTGTAATTCTTGTGGACATTCCATACTGAACCTATTAATGTTGACGTCCCCATTGTCCATGTGGACCTCAATCCTCCCCATCTCAAGGCTGTGTGTACAGTCACTTACAGAAGTGAAACCCTCATTTACATGCTGCAGATGCGTCCCCTGGCCTTGACTATCCCATCTGCAGCCCAGTTCCGAGCCAGATAATCCCATCACCGCCAACTGTAAGAGCATGACCATGTCTTGCACACCAAGCTGTGCCTTATTCCCATTGAGCCCACAGGCCGTGCCCCTCCCTCAAGTGATACTATGATGTGTGTGCCACGCAGAGCCCTACAGCATGGCCCATAAAAACTCAGAATGCCTTTAATCTCTCAGCCTGACTATGAAGCCAATAATGCCCACGTACTGCCTTTAATCTCTCACCCTAACTTTTTGGCTCTGTCTTTCAATGAGTTATCCCATTCATTCAAGACAGATCACACCACAATGTACCTTCTCCCTCTGACCTCTGTACAACCCATCCCTCAAGTGTAAGATTTCCACCAGCTTCACGATTCTCTGTGCAACCCATCCCTCTTCTGCCACACAAACACAACCCCCCCCCCCCCACCTCATATTCCAGAGTCTGCATATGTAACCTTCCATTCGTACAATTCAATTCCAATCCACCCTCTGTGACTGCGTTCCAGACTGTGTCCCAGCTTCCCCACACTTGGTCTCCTTTCCTGTCTGTCTGCCATCATCCCTTCCATCTCTAATCCCACCATAGCCCTTTGTCTCCGTCATCCTCACACCCACCCAGTTGCAATGCTTGTCTCTGTTTCAGAATGCATGAGACCCACTGAACACATGATCTCGGAATTCAGAGGGATGCAGTGAGCAGGCTAGTTATGCACCCCCACCAGTGTAGTATCTCACTGCACTTGGTGAGGAACTGGAGCAGCGCTGTTTGCAGGTAGGTTTTGCCTGTTGTACTCAGCTTGATGTGCAGGCCAAGCTTCCTCCAGTTATTCTACAGTTTCCCCCAGTAATCCTGGATCTCACTTGAGGGAGGGGCACGGCCTGTGGGCTCAATGGGAATAAGGCACAGCTTGGTGTGCAAGACATGGTCATGGTCTTACAGTTGGCGGTGATGGGATTGTCTGGCTCAGTACTGGGCTGCAGAGCCTTGCAAGCCATCTCCATCCGATCGTGTTTTAGACTGGTCTAATTTTCCACTAGCGTGGCACGTAATTGGGAAGGGAACATGGTTCCATCGAGTAGCATTTTTAATGAGCACTTATGGCATGGTAATGTATGCAAATAGAATTCCTGACATAGCTCAGTGGGAAACCTGATCCATCATCAAACCCGCCATGAAAGTGGTAGGAGGAAAATTACAAACTGGTTTTCTGGTGGTGGGATTCTGGCCTCTCTCCGAATTTTTCTCTCCCAATCACCAGGAAACCACCCCTGGCAAATTCTGGTGGCCATGTCTAAAATTGGTGGGAGAGGGCAGGTTTACAGGATTATAAAATGCCTCCAAATCACGTGGTAGATGGTGTTCCAAATGACTGCTGCCACCATATTGGATACTTCTGATTCAATTCCAAGGGATAGCTGTCTGGCAAGACTCTTTGGCTACAATGCTGCAGATATTATAAAGTGAATAATGTGACAATTTAGACAAGAAACGATGGAAATTATGAAGTTCTTCCCAGTTCAGCAGTGAAGTAGTTAAGTGCAACAGTACAGAAAAGAATGTATTGTAGGCGGGATTCTTGAAGCAGGCCAACAGAAACAGATACTGCAGGGGGAAACCTATACTTTTTGAATTGAAGCCATTTACCATAGAATGGGGAATTGCATGTAATTATGAAACTGCACACATCACACATGGGTTTACGCATGCAACTGAAACTACTAAACATCCCCAGAAACATAGAATTGCACAAAAATTCAGTTGGAAGTTGACTGATTAAATACAAATTCGCTTTTATGTGTTGCAGATACAAGGAAAAAAATGCATGTGTTACATAGTGCCGGGCATCAAATCCCAATTTGGCTTATTATGGAGATTAATTCCTGGTCTGTCCTTTTTGATAACTGGTTCACCATTTTGTTTGGAACTCATTAAATCCGATAACTGCAAAGGAATACTATGCTCCCAAAAGCTGCAATGAATAAAATAAGAGTTTACATTTTTATTTATGCTCTTTCTGAACCTATTTTTAAAACTGCCTATCAGTAACTGATTTAATAAAGAAAAAATGATTGCCACAAGGGTTAGGAGATGTGCCTTGGAACATCTGGTGTTTCAAAGCTGGTTTGAGCTGGAAAGTCTGCGATCGATGGTAAAATGGATGACATTGTGAATGACACTAATAAGCTCTAAATGTTCACAAAGCATGCTAGAACCAAAAACTTTTTTTTTGTTGCACATCAAGAGGTTAGGCATCACCGTGCACTAAATTACAGAACTGCCTCATGACACAAGCAAGGAGTGTGACTCCTTTATATGGACAGCCCAGCAATTAGGCGAGACAAGAAAACAGCCTTAGGTAGAAGGTCAGTATTTTAAAGCATTATTTTTTATATGAAAATTCTTCATTCCGGTGTTTTAGGTAGGAAAAGAACATTTCCAGAAAGGTACGCAATTTATATCTTTCACCATAATTGGTTGTTTATGCAGCATGGAGAATCTGCAGCCTTCTAGAAGAGGCCATATTAGAAGTAATGGAGTCAACTGCAGAGGCTGCAGCCTGACTGATGAGTTAGATATGAATTGTTAGTAACCAAGGCCGATCCCAGGGGGATTCATTAAGTGACTGGTACTCTACACCATCCTGTCATTTCTAACCTGGATGCATCCTCAACATTATGGAAGCTTTGTAGTATTTTTTGCAGTAGGCAGTTGCTAAGCTTTGCCAAACATGACTTGCTAATAGAATGAAAATTGAATGTCTCCTTGAAATTTGAACTTCTATTTAACTTATTTAGTGATTCATAAATACAGACAATTGAAATCTCCCTGAAAGCATTAAGGGAAAAATTAGGGTCGGAAATGCAAGACACAATGAGAACTGAGGTAAAACACTGTTAAAAGGACCTCTTAAAACTTTACTGTAATGTTTTGCATAGGAGCTATTGGTAAATTTCATAGTAAGATCCTGATTACATTTCATGTCGACCCTTAGCCCATGGATTAGCTACAATAATAAAAGCACGCAGAGCTTGCTGAGTCATACCTATAACGCACCCATAAAAAGAGCCACACCTATATTAATGATGGAAGCTAGTGCAGCCTTGAATGAATATATTAATTTCATAGCATTTTTTGTAAAATGCAGTGGCTTTCATGTAATACTTTGTAGAATTGATTACCAGGTTCATCTGTACAATTTAAACTATCAATCCATTGTCATTAGGCTCAGTCATGCACTTCTGTTCCTTGAAATAAAGTTTATCGAAAATTAAGCAAAATACTAAACAGCATAATCTTCAAACCAAATGTGGTGTCACATTTCAAATCTCACAATAAAATTAGCAAAATTCATTCAGAAATATCATTAGATCTCAGTAATATTAATCTCAATGGGGAACAGCATGCTGGTGAATCTCACCCACTATATTATAATATAAATTCAAATGTTAACACCCATCTATTTAAAAAACTAAAAAAAAGTTTGAAATTGTAACCAAGGTGGAAAATGCTGGAAATACACAGCCAAATGTCTGCAAAAGTGAGACATATTATTTTTTTCAGGCGGAAAGCCTTCAACTGAGGATTTAAAGCATTAATTTGTTTTTTCTCATTCAGGCGCTGCAATCGGTTTTCAGCCATTCCAATTTTATTTCTTCCATTGAATGTTCTTTTGGGAATTATTAAACCGAGGTTCTATTTGCCGGGTCTGGCTCTTCAAGTGGATGTCGGAGATCCATGGTATCATTTGAAAAACATCAACCTGAACAACAATGCTCCTTCAACACAAACGGCAACAGAAACACAGATTGTCTGGTTGCTCATGTGATTCCTACTTGTGGGATCTGGCTGAGCACAACATGGCTGCTCCACTTTTCGAAGTTGCCACGTCACATTGTGTGCAACAGTTGGAGAAATTTCTGAAGATGTGATATGATGCTTTGTAAATGCAAATCCATTTTTTCTTCAAGGCATTGGATGTGTAAATGATTTCAATTTTTATTGTACATACAATGGAATAGTAATTATGAATGAGGAGGAATGTGCATACTAAGGATTTTGCCTTCTGCTAAAGTAATCAGTATCTTGATCAAGTCAGTATCATGATCAAGCACCTGGTTTATCCAGCTCTCTCTTTCCTTTTTGTCCATTCTGTTTCCTTACACTATGGAACATGACTGTCTACAATCAGACAAAGGGCAGAGATATAATCATAATCTTTTTCAGATAATTTTTAATTCCTTACAGAATATAGTGCAATGCAAACATTTAAACTTCTGTTACAGTACAGGAAGCTGTTGTTAGGAGATGGACTTTAGCCTCCATCTATTTCCTAATGTCACTTATAATATTTCAAGTGTTGACGTTGAGTGTCAAATGCGGTGTTGTAAATAGCCTGCAAGAGCTACCATATAGCCTCAGGAAATAAAGCCTCTTCATTTTCCACCTCATGTTGGAACAACAGTTATGTTACAAAGCAATATTTCTAATTTAAGATGTGGTTACAATTGTCAATCATGCTATTCAAGTGCAAACGATCATTAATATTGAACGAATATTGAACAGCAATACACACCCATGAATTTACTCTTCTTGGTCATTGGTAGCACAAGGCATTGGAGAAATAATTGGTTTTATGATTTGACCAGAATCTGTCACCCGAGCAATAAATACAGCTCACCTATAACAATGAATTCTAGGCTTTTTTCATCTGTCAGAATATGTGAAATAATAAAAGAATAAATACCCCACAGTGAGGCTACTCTTTCAGTCCTGCCACTCCACACAACACTTTCTGACTAGAACGCAGGGCAAGTCATTCTCTTCTTGGTCCTGTAGCTTAAAGAAGATGGTGGGTACCTATGGAGGTCAGTGAGCTCGCCTTGAAAGTGACAATTCCGGATAAACAGAGAAATATTCACAATGTTGTAGACAACATGTACCCCACAATGGATTGAAGGAATGAAAAGATAAAAAGGCCCTGTCACTATTGAATGCTGCTATCTCTCGGACCAACAAGTGGTCGCACTGCACCCCACCATGTTCTTGTATCGGCTCCAAATAGTGTTGCGTCTCCATACATGACATCTCAACTACTTACTTTTCCCAATACTTCTCCCTGTTTGTGTGCTCAGGCTTTCCATTTGCCTTGCTGCCTTGATGAGATAATAATGACCCCCAACATTTGGGGCAAGTGGAATCTTGCTGTGCTTCTGCTGGGTCTGTTGTTTGGTGTATCCCACTTGTCCCTGCTCCAAGTGTGACGAGTACTTCTATGTAACATGAATATCCAGAAAATGCAGCTCCATGGGTTGGACGAGAAAATAATCAGTTTAATCGTTATTTTCAACCTATTGCGAAAAATGCTTTGCTAGCTTTTAAACCCCATGTTGGAAAAAAGAGAGCTAGCTTCAATATGTGCCTTAATGAGATTAGTCTTACAGTTGCATTTGCTGGACTGTTGTAAGTCAGCATTAAAAACACTACTGGACAAAAATCCTTAATTGGACTTAGGATGTGCACAGATGCACCACAAAACTTCTCTACCTATGATTTTCCTCTCTTTCTCAGAGGAATGTTTTTCTATTCTGTCTGAGATCAGAACTTACCATGTGAGGAATCATAAAGGGAAAAATGGAGAATTTCTCCATTTATATTGTCAGGAAAAATCCCACAGTGGCAAAAACAGGCTACTATTCTTGCCAAGGCTTTAAAAAGTCACTTTGTATAAAGTACAAAAAATTAACAATTTACTACGGTATTTTGAACATGGGACACAATTCTGCTGTAGCTCATGAGGAGGTTTAAACAAAAGAATACAACTTACTATATCTAATTAACATACCACTGTTCATCAATAACAATTATGCTGTCTTATTAACTTTTGTCAGATATACGATATAAGGAACAGTGGAAGCTGAAATGTAGCTTCAAAAAGGAGTCTGACAGCCAACTTAACTTTATTATCTATGACAATTTGATGCTAAAAGCATATCGTTTTGAAAGGGAAGGCAGAAATATTTTGGAATGTACTGGGTTCTACCAGTGTACAATGTTGTTTGATGAATGTTTTATGATTGTCATTTCAGCTGGTTAATTTTCTCTGTGAACTCACCGAAGAGCTTCTCTATGTGTAGCAGAGCCTGTAATGCATTTGTTTCCAGTGACATCAATCCTGCCAGCTATGATTCACTTGACCATTTTGCCATGGTTTTTTTGGCTTGTTGTTATACGACCTGTTCGTGGGCCCAGCTGCCACTCTGCATTAAGTCTACACATGTACAAGAGAGCAGCCTGAAGAAAACTCTGCTTTTCATTGTTGACCCTTCTCTATGAGAAAGCACCTTGCTCTTGCACAATGTTTGGTGTCTTTCTGCATTGTTCAAACGTGAACTCGCTGGAGTGGGGTAACTGAATTTGTTTATGACTATGTGCGCAGCCCATGGGTTTTCCAACATAGTGCATGTTCTCACCATGGCTCTTCTTCTGATTGTATTATAAAACTATTAACTCATGTCCTACAGTATTACCTGTGGAGATAGATTAACAAAGAAAAACTAGACTGAGGAGACCTTGTCAGCTCTTTTCACTGTTGCTTCACAGCACCAGGGACCCGGGTTCGATTCCCAGCTTGGGTCACTGTCTGTGTGGAGTCTGCACGTTCTCCCCTTGTCTGCGTGGCTTTCTTCCGAGTGCTCCGGTTTCCTCCCACAAGTCCCAAAGGCGTGCTTGCTAGGTGAATTGGACATTCTGAATTCACCCTCTGTGTACCCGAACAGCCGTCGGGGTATGGTGACGAGGGATTTTCACAGTAACCTCATTGCAGTGTTAATGTAAGCCTACTTGTGACACTAATAAAGATTATTATTATTATTTTGTCTGATTTGTCTCGATTATAAATTGAAGTCCGCGTTGTTCAGCGAACAGAGTTTGGGCGCGATACTCCAGCCATGTTATACTCTCTCTCGAGCGAAACAAGGCCGGTGAATAGCGGAACATTGCAAAAACGGGAACCGCACCAAACAGTTTGCGATGCAACTGGCCCACTCCCATGGGTGAAATTGGGATCTCATCGTGGCGTGGCAAGAAACTAATTATCACCACTTCAGCCCTATTTCCATACAATTAACGAGAGCCACTCCATATCCAATGGCCTCCTGTCATTACCGGCCTCCCAGCAAGTGGTCATGCTGATGCCGATTAGTACTCCTTTTGAAAAACGTGAACCTGGCGTAAGAGCTTCTTTAGGGAGCTGAGGAGGTGAGTAGCCATTTTTGCTCTCAGGGAAAGAGTCCGGGGGCCCTGAGCAACTGCGCGCGGCACTACCATGCCAACTTCTGGATCATGTGTACCCATTCCAGGGAGAACCCCTGTCTCTGTTCATCTGCCCCATAAACCACCCATAACCCTCATCAACGGCTGAGGCCTCTGGCCATGCAGCTGAAGGCTATTGCTAATGGGGAATTGGCAAACATGGTTAAGTGAGCACTTCACACAACCCAAGTGGATTCCCACGGATAGGCGGGCCATGTAGCTTGTGGAAATCATTACCTAGCATCCCAATCACATGTCGATGCCTGGACACTGTGTCTGTCCGCTGCGGGAGGCTACACCACACACGCAACAGCCAACATCAGAGCACCCAGGGGATGGGACACAGCTCTGGCAACCGGAGGGTGGGTGAGTGCCACGGGAGGGGGAGATGGCTGGAGAGATCAACCAAAAGTTCGGAGGTCAGCCCGCATTGCAGAAGAAAGTGACAGAGGATAATACCGGTTGTGCACATGGGTGTTTATTGTGTGTACCAATTCCCCACTCTCCCAATGGTGCTTCCCCCCCACCTCCCACCCACTCCCCCTCACCCCCACCTATTTCCCCTCCCTCCTCCCCCGGTGCCATAACTGATTCTCAATGTACTTGGCCCTCCTAGCTCTACTTATACGTTTAGGTGTGTCCCCAGGATGCACATCAGAGACGGAGGCAGCCAGCTGTTTACCTTGTCCCGTGGCCTTCATGCCCCTGGCAGGCATCCTCCGGGGGCTCTGGGGCTGGAGGGCCCCGGTGCACTTGTCAGCCGTGCATGCACCCTGTTACATGTGCTGGCTGTGTGCTGGCTGTGAAACGCAGCCTCATCAGAATGGTGGACCTCGGGGGAGCTGATGGCCACCGTTGCCATTCAATGGGATGGGTCTGGGTTGACACTTAGTACCCCTTCCTCCCAGTCGGTGCCCATAGTGCCCTGGGATTCACAATGGGGCAGTGGGGGGTGCAGCTGGTTCAAGCACCGGCTGCCACTGCATCATCTGGCTATGGTGGTTCCCCATTGTCTGCACTGTGGTGATATGCATCACTGTAAATACAAGGGGTTAATGCAAATACACTAAGACTAAATAAACACTAAAGGGAGCACCAGAGACATCATCATGACACACAGCCATTCAACCAATAGGTCAGTAAGATAGGACACGGCCAATGGGCAGTCAAGACACACCCAGAGGTGACACTACCAAAAGGTGGCTACCCATATAAAAGGACAGGGCACACATGCTCTTTCTCTTTCCATAGGCGACACTCAGAAGACAGAGGCAGATCAGGAAGCATCACACCCACCACATGGATTAGAGCAGACTGGTTAGCTAGATTGAGTTACTATAGGAAGATCAGCAGGAGAGTTGACCTCAAGTAGGAGAATTGTTAACTGTTCAATAAATGTGTTAAACCTATCTCCAAGCGTGAACCTTCCTTTGTCAGAGTATACATCAAAGCTTATGCTACATGAAGAAGCATAACACAACATGCACCATCATGTTGATGCCCTCGGCAATGCTCTTCAGTGATTGGGTCATGCTCTGCAGAATCTCCCACCTGCGACTGGGACATGCTCCACAGCACCTCAGCCATTCCCCTCTGAGAGCGGGACATGTGCCGCCGAACATCATCAAGGGCAGCCTGGTACTGGGTCACATTCCCCCAGCAAGTCAGGCATTCAACAGAGACCCTCAGCCATGGCCATCACTGACTGCACAACGCCTTGGACACCTTCACTAACGGTGCCGATGTTGTGCACCAGGATCTCCACTGCAGTCACCACCTAGCAGTGTTGGCCTCAGTGCCATACATTGCTGGCACCATCTCCTGAACCATAGTCTCTGCAACTCTTCCAAGCAGCTATGGACCTGCTGGAGTGACGCTGACATCTCCCTCTGGCCTCACCCTAATGTCTCCATCAGCTCCAGGATGACCTCTTCCACACACTCAGCATCAGGCTGGACCCAGCTGGGTCCTGGGATCCAGCAGACCCCCGACTGCTGCCTCACCTGGGGGTTCCTGCCTCCTTTTGATCTGCATCAGCAGCAGTGTGGTGCTCATCAGATTGTGCCCCAGAAGCCTGACCATGAAAACTTCCTACCAATCTGGTGGAGGCTTGGGATGACAGCAGCGCCATGACTATTTTGGTGGCATCCTCAGAGCTCTCCTCTCCTCTGAGGTGTTGTCCTGGGAGGTTGGAGAGGGTGCCGCCCGGGATAGGCCGGTGACGTCACCTGGAGGACTTGCAGGAGAATGGACATGTGGTCAGTGGGAGGGATGGGTTGGTCAGAAAGGCAATAACAACTCACGTTTGACAGGTCCTTTCGCTGTGGCCCAGCGGATCCTCACCTCTGCGGCATCCGCCAACCACCATATTGGTGACCGTTCTATCCTCAACCACCCCAGTCACCTCCAGGGCACGGTCCTCGAAGGTGGTGAGGATCCTTATGGCCGGCACACCACCGCCAGTCTGGGCCATCACCCGGCGATTGTGCAAGAGCTTTTCCTGAGGAGACACAGAGAGGGCATCATTATCCACACGCGTGGTTCACAGTGATGGGAGGTGGGACTGTGACGGGAGGGGTGAGGGGGTGAAGGGAGGGGGTGTAGGGAGGGTTGGGGATCGCATGGAGAGTTCGGGGGTGGATACTCGCATGGGGGCGGAAAGGTGCCACGGGTCGGGGGGGGGGGGGCGGTGGTGGTGGGCGTTGGTGTCTACTCACTCATGCTGTAGGTTGTTGACCTTTTCCCGGCACTGGAATCCAGTCCTCCTGGTCACACTCCCAGTACCCACAGCTGCTGCCACCTCATCCCAGGCACCACTATCCACCCTATGGCTGACCCTCCAGAACCCTTGGGGGAACAGGGCATCTCTCCTGGCCTCCACTGCAACCAGGAGCCTCCCCGGATCTGCATCCCCGAATCTTGAACTGGTCTCCTGGTCGCTGGCTGAGGTTGGCTGAGCAAGTTCTGCTTAAGTGCTGCTTGACTGTGCTCGCGCGGGGGGGTGGGGCGCTGGCGAGCACGGTGCCGGCATGGCTTCATTTGCAGCGAGAAGCCTGTGGGGCCTCGTTAAGTGGACCAATGAACGTTGAATAGCGTTGGCGGTCTTGCTCGGCCAAGTGCCGGGAAGCCCGCAGCAGTTCCCACTCACTATCCCACTTCAAAATCTTTCTGGAGATTCGCGTCCTTTGACTGCAATTTAGTTAAAATCTCACTTCAAACTTAAATCTATAAAATTTAGACTTATTTCAACTTAAGATCTCATTTGCAACTTTAAAACAGTTAAGAGCCCTTTCAACATATTTGGTTTTCAGTTAGTTTGGAAGTGCTTTGTTGCCAAATGTAATCCTTAAATTTGATTGTTTCTGCTAACTCATGACTAATTGTGTGATTAGCATGGATAAATTGGAAGGCCTACATTCAGAGATTATGTCGAACATTTGATTATATCAGTCAGTAGAAGACAGTGTGGTAGCTCTGTGTCTCGATGCTGCATTAAACCATGAAATACTGGGATGTAAGATTAAATTCACAATAGCCATCACATCAAGTTATGATTCCTATGCTATTGGGGGAACTGTCCGCAGAAGCTGGGTATCTTCCCACCAGGAGGGAGGGGAAAGCAGAATGCAACTTTTCCTTGGTACTCGCACACATCCTCTCAGGGGGCCGTCTATTTAGCAGGTTAGTCGGAATCAAAGAAATCAAGGAAAGAAACCTAAAGGTGAATGCGTGAAAAACAGATATGGACTGAGTGTCGGAGATGGGAGAGTATTGTCAATTGAAGAATGCAAACATTCTGCCAGTATCTTCCTCAAGCCATGTTAAAATGCAGTCGCATCAAGAACACAGTTCTTCAAATGCATGTAGAAAATTAAAGTTCATTGTAGGTCTTGGGGCTATCCCATTATCTCATTCATAAATGCCATTGTTTTCCACTTGCCATGTTACATTTATTTTGTAATGTTATGGGATACTCATTATAACATGTACCTAATTTGAAAGAGCAAATTTCTTGGCTTCCCCAGTTTGGGCGTGATCTAATGGCCTCTTCGCGGCTGACTTGGTGACGTGACCAGGCCGATTAAACTCACAAGAGATCCCTCATGAGATTCGCAATGTTTGGATTGCCTCATGAGATCTAACGAGATCTCACAAGACATTGCAATCTGGATCTCACCTCACTGGATGTGATCCAGATTAACATACTTAAGTGAGCCATGTGCCGTATTCTCCCGAGGCCTCAGAGCTAACAGCCTCATCTGGGAGACCTCGACACGGTGCCATTTAGCACTGGTCCTCACAAGCATGGGCCAGGCACAAAGGGACCTGGGGAGGTCTCCTAAGCCATTGGAGGCCCCTGGATGGTTGGGCTCGAGGTAGGGTAGGTAGGGTGGGTGCACTGGCACCCAGATACCCTAGCAGTGCCACCCTGGCTACCTGGGTGGCACTGCTTGGCTGGCAGGGGCACTGCAAGGATGCCAGGCTCACAGTGCCAAGGTGCCCAGGTGCCAGGCTGCCCATGCCAGGGATCTGGTCCGGGGGGTGACAGCCCTTAAGAGGAGGGGTGAGGAGGGCTTGAGGACTCCTTGTGAGGTAAGTTGGGGAATTTGGGGGTGTTCAGGGCCGGGGTGTGGGAGAAGGGGGGTGGGCAGTTGAAAAGTCGGGGCCGCATTTAAAATTGGAGCCCCAATCCACGAGTCATCTTCCTGAATGGACAAGCTCAGCTCATCGGTGCAGGAAATGAGGAAAATGCAACCTCGGCGGGGAATTCCCAACCGAGGCCAAAGAAAATGGCAGAGTCCCGTTAAACAGCCGGCTCATTCTCGGCGCTGCAGACACGGGAAACATCCAAAACGGGACTCTGTTTTTTGCACATTACATGGTACCCTTTGTCTTGTAATGAATTGGAGTGCGTTGATGAGTGATCACAATGTGCCTCCAAATAATTTATGTTAAAAAAATTGCAGTAACATAATAGCAAAATGATGCAGCAGTAAAGTTAGCTTTTGTTAAAAAATGGGATGGAGAACATTTTTCCTGCATGCACTTCCACTTCCACAGGTAAAGCTAAATCATTGGAATTTATATTTTATTTAAAGTGAACCGTGCATAAGTTATTTACTTATTTATTTGTTTGACCCTTGACAGTGATCACATATGTGCTTCCACATCCCTCAGTGCTTGCGACGAGAAGTGTAATTTGCCATTTTAGCAGTGACACTGAGGCTCAAGTGTCACCTGGCAGGAGAAAGCCATCTTTGTTTGTTAAATGGTCACACAAAGAAACGGACTGCACGGGAGCGAATGTCAGAGACAACAGCATGAATTCTTACGCATTGAATTTTAATTTTAAAAGTTTGCACACAAAGTTTGCGAGCACTTGTCATGAACGGATTTGCTTTCGACGGTTGTGAGTGATAAAATGTTTACGAGTTAGAGGAGCAGAGAAATGCAGACGTCCAGATGCAGGAATCGGTGCAAGTGGGACACCAAATTGGATAAAGCTGTTTCAAAAAAATCTGTGGTATCCGAGGTTTCATAAAGAGGGGAACAGAATAAGAGTTGAAAGTATTTATGCTAAACCTATCCAAATGTTTGGCCAAGCTGCACTTAGAATATTGGGCCCACTGCAGTACAATCTCCCAAACATGGTTGTTCAAAAACCGGACCGGTTTGAAAACTGAACATTTTTATCATGTATCATGTTTCAATTTTAGTTGAAAAAAAAACTTACTTGGCCAATTCGGCTAGATGCTGCATTGACGTAGAGTGGGGCTTGGCTGGTTGTTGACCTTGGGACTTTGCGTGCCGGAGTATTCCCATGCTCCAAGTGACCTTTGACCCCACCTGACTTGGCTTGACCCGAACCGCCCATGGCCCGAACCTCATCTTAGCCGACCCGAAATCTGGCAAGATCTGAAATCCAGCGTGTCCTCGATCCCCAGGGAGACCGTGCCTGCATTGGCCTACTTAGATTCAGAGAGATGTGAAGGCCGAGTGAGAAGCTGAATAACAGATTCACTGAGAAGCAGCAAAGATTAGAGACGTTAGTAATGAGAAGGCACTGGAGCTCATTTCATTCGGACAAAAGTGGTGGTCCGAGATCTGATAAAGGTGCAGAACATTATGAGGGGTTATCATGAGGTAAACTGAAAAGAAACTGTCATGTGCGTGATTATTACCAAAAGAACAAGGGAAGAAATGCTTTTTAGACAAAAGGTTATTAGAATATGGAATGCCCTCCAAGAAACAGTGGTGAAAACGGAATCTATAATGGCTCTTAAAAGGGAAACAGATAAATATTTGAAAAGAGAAAAAATAAACAGGTACAAGAAAAGGACAGGGGAATAGGACTAATTGAATAATTCTTTGAGAATACCAGCAAAGGCAAAATGAGCAATCGTCTCCAGTTGTGCTGTAAAATTCTATGGGCAAATCAGAAACAAATAAATATACAGCCTGGACTGTTCCAACACCCCTCCTCCCACGCTACCCCCAACCCTCTCTAATTACTATATTTTTTCTCACTTACATTTACTCTAACTTTCTTACCTCCCTGACAGGCAAAATACCCCTGGAAATGGATTGGAGGATTGAAATGCACAATTTACCTATACCAGTTTCATTTCAACGATTACAGCGTGCAGCCCAATGACATGCAGTTGGGTGGCTGCATGTCTCGCAAGGGGGCCCAAGCTTGTGTGAGTTTGGCACTACCAAAAGCTGGCTTGCCCCACTTAAAGCCAGTCTGTATCTCTTATAGGGAGATGCATTGGGACTGGAGAAAGTGTTGTCGGAAGCTGGGAAAGAGCGCATGACCTGAAGGAAGTGTCTCTGATGCTGTCACAGAGGAGAGCACATGCTCCATTGTTCCCAAACACTACACTGGAGGCCTTGATGCAGGAGGTGGAGAGGAGGAGAGATGTAGTCCATTCACGCGGAGCAGGAGGGTCTAGAGACAAACTTTTCAATTAGCCGTCACAGTCTGGTCCTTTGGACCTGGATGCAGCTGCAGGAAGATCAATGACCTCACATGAATGGTAAAGGTCAGTGAACATAAGAAATAGGAGCAGGAGGAGGCCATTCCGCCCTTAGATCCCACTCCGTCATTTGGTGAGATCATGGCTAATCTCCTTCAACGCCACTTTCCTGCACTATCCCATATCTCATCAACCATCAACGTCAATGTTTTCAGCACCACCGTTGACCTTGACGTCGACCTCAGACATTGTAAGTCCTATAATGACAAGCTATCCCGTATTTCTCAAAGTTTTTAATATCTAGAAATCTATCAATCCCTGCCTTGGACACACTCAATGGCTGAGCCTCCATACTCCCCTGGGGCAGAGAATTCCAAAGATTCCCCACCCTCTGAGTGAAGAAATTCATCCTCCTCTCAGTCCTAAGTGGTCTGCGCCTTATCCTGAGACTGGGTCTCAGCCAGGGGGATGTAATTACCAATACCATATCCCACCAACTCCACCACTAGCCTCACACACTGCTCAATGCATCACATCACTTATCTATCATCATCTCAATCAATTACGACTCACCGCTAACATTCATATGCTTCACCATACCATCACAGACTTAGCACTGCTGGAAACCTCACACCAACATCTAACAGCCAACAAATCAATTATCCTAGCCACATAAAAACAAATTCCCAGTTATGGGGGAGGGCAGAAAACGGGATCTGGAAGCACCACTAGCACTGGGAGAGATCATGGAGAGCATTAGCTCCATGCAGGCGGGGAAGGCGCCGGGACCGGACGGATTCCCGGCGGACTTCTACAAAAAATTTGCGGCAGCGCTGGCCCCGCACCTGCGGGAGATGTTCACAGACTCGCTAGCTAGGGGCACGTTGCCACCCACGTTAGCACAGGCCTCAATCTCGCTGATACCTAAGAAAGACAAAGACCCAACGGAATGTGGGTCATACAGACCCATCTCACTGCTGAACGCCGAGGCTAAAATACTGGCCAAAATCCTAGCCAAAAGGCTAGAAGACTGTGTACCTGAGGTGGTCACAGAGGACCAGACGGGCTTTGTCAAAGGTAGACAGCTGACCGCGAACATCAGGCGCCTGCTGAACGTGATAATGACCCCCTCCGGGGAGAGAACACAAGAGGTGATCGTCTCCCTGGACGCAGAAAAGGCCTTCGACAGAGTCGAGTGGAAATACCTCATAGAGGTACTGGAGCAGTTCGGGCTTGGAACAGGGTTCACCGCTTGGGTAAAGCTCCTGTACAACGCTCCCATGGCGAGTGTACAGACCAACAATACCAACTCCCAATACTTCCAGCTGCACAGGGGCACCAGACAAGGATGCCCACTGTCCCCGCTGCTGTTCGCACTAGCAATTGAACCGCTAGCAATCGCGCTCAGGGCAGCAAAAAATTGGAGGGGGATCCGAAGGGGAGGTAGAGAGCACAGAGTCTCACTCTATGCGGATGATCTGCTCCTCTATATCTCGGACCCACAAAGCAGCATGGACGGAATCATCGCGCTCCTGAAAGAGTTTGGAGCCTTCTCGGGCTACAAACTCAACATGAGCAAAAGTGAGATCTTCCCAGTACACCCGCAAGGGGGGGGGGGCAGCACTAAAGGGGCTGCCGTTCAAACAAGCCCGACATAAATTCCGCTACCTGGGGATCCAAATAGCCCATGACTGGAAAGGGATCCACAAATGGAACCTCACCAGCCTGACGGAGGAAGTTAAAAAGGACCTGCAAAGATGGAACACACTCCCGCTCTCCCTCGCGGGGAGAGTTCAGACGATCAAAATGAACGTACTGCCCAGGTTCCTCTTCCTGTTTAGATCCATTCCGATCTACATCCCCAAGGCCTTTTTCAAAGCGCTGGACAAACTCATCATGGCGTTCGTATGGGGGGGTAAAAATGCAAGGATCCCAAAGAAGGTCTTACAAAAAACAAAAACCAGGGGAGGGTTAGCCCTCCCGAATCTACAATTCTACCACTGGGCAGCAACAGCCGAGCGAGTAAGGGGATGGATCCAGGAGCCAGAAGCTGAGTGGGTGCGTGCGGAGGAGGCCTCCTGCATGGGAACCTCCCTCCGGGCCCTCGCCACGGCAGCACTCCCATCCCCACCCAAAAAACACTCCAGCAGCCCAGTGGTGACAGCCACCCTCCAATCCTGGAACCAACTGCGGCAGCAACTTGGCCTGACCAAAATGTCGAACAGGGCTCCCATCTGCAACAACCATAGGTTCAAACCAGCACTGACCGACGCCACCTTCAAAAGGTGGAGGCAGGACGGGGGGACACTGCCAGTCAGGGACCTACACACGGACGACAGGATCGCAACACTGGACGAACTGACAGAGAAATTTCAGCTAGCTGGGGGGAACGAGCTACGGTACCTGCAGCTCAAAAACTTCCTACGAAAGGAGACAAGGACGTACCCACAACCGCCACGACAGACACTACTGGAAGACCTACTGGACGCAAGTATCCTAGAGAAAGGGAACTGTAGTGACATGTATGACCGACTGGTAGATAGGGACGACACCGTACTGGACGCAACAAGGAGGAAATGGGAGGACGACCTGGGGATGGAGATCGGGTGGGGACTCTGGAGTGAAGCACTGCATAGGGACAACTCCACCTCCACGTGCGCAAGGCTCAGCCTGACGCAACTAAAAGTGGTACATAGAGCCCACTTAACAAGAACCCGTATGAGTAGGTTCTTCCCGGAGGTGGAAGACAGATGTGAACGGTGCCAAAGAGGCCCGGCCAACCACGCCCACATGTTCTGGTCTTGCCCCAGACTCGTGGAGTACTGGACAGCCTTCTTCGAGGTAATGTCCAAAGTGGTGGGAGTGAGGGTGGAGCCATGCCCGATAGTGGCGGTCTTCGGGGTTTCAGAACAGCCAGATCTATTCCTGGGGAGGAGGGCAGACGCCCTTGCCTTTGCCTCCCTGATCGCCCGCCGTAGAATCCTGTTTGGCTGGCGGTCAGCAGCACCGCCCAGAGCTGCGGACTGGCTGTCCGACCTCTCGGAATCTCTCCAAATGGAGAAAATCAAATTTGCCATCCGAGGGTCGGACGACGGCTTCCACAGAACGTGGGAGCCATTCATGCAACTGTTCCGGGACCTATTTGTGGCCAATGTACAAGAGGAAGAATAGTCGGGGAAAGGTAGCGGGAGGGGGGGGGGCTACAGGTTCGTTACGGGGGTTCGATGGCTAGCTAAGGCCCAAAACCAAACTAAATAAACATGTTGGGGGGGGGGGGGGGGGGCGCAGTTACTACTACGAAGATGCTTACCTGTAAATATGTATGTTAATTTTTGCGTGTTTGTTTTTTTTCTTTTTTTTTTCTCCTAACAATTTGTAATTTGTTCAATATAAAATATGAAAACTGAATAAAAACATATATATAAAAAAAAACAAATTCAAACTTATTGCACCACACTCACTAACTCACTTCCCTTTCTTGTAGGAAAAGGTGGCATGTAATATGTGATAATCATATTTAACTGGTGAGAGATAAACAAGACTGCATGGCCTTACCTCAGTAGAGCAGATGGTGCTTGTCATTATAGGAGTGACCGTGACGGAGGTCGAGGTCAAGGTCAGCGGTGCTGCTGAAAATATTGACACTGATGATGTGCTCATAACTAATCCTCCTTCTCATATCCCACTTCCTTCTAAACTCCCACTCTCTTCTGATGTACTAATTGCACATGGTGCAACCTTGTAACTCTTGCTTTCCACCCTCCCTTCACCACAACCCTACTGCAATAGTGTGGCCCTTTAATGGGGCAGGTCCCGGAGGGTCATGTGACTCAATCAGCCAATGGGGCCAGAGCATGAGTTCCCAGTCAGTTAGAAGTTTGGAGTCTTGGAAAATGGTATTTTCGATCTCACTTTCTGTGTCTAGTTCCTTACTTTAATAAATCATTCATATATTAATCCATCTGATGGTCACCCACCAGACCTGTCAGGATGTTACATTGGCAATGAGGATCAACCAGAATGCCTTCCTGCTGTTGTGAATCTCGGAAGGGCAGACACATGTGAAAACCTCTCCATCAAAACAAACTCATTTTACAGTCGGTGAATGACAATGCACCTTTTTAGTAAACTAGAACTATTCAACCCCCATCGGGAGCAATGGGTGCTATGCGTAAAGCATCTCCATTACTTTTTCAAGGCAAATTAAATCAAGGGGGAGGAAAATCAGTGGGTATAATGGCCTGCAGGACTCCCACTTACAACCTAATTTGAAGTCTCCAGATGGCCGACACCAAAACATTCGAGGAGCTGGTGCAGTTAATCAAGGGTCATTACCACCCGAGCCCTTGATAGTAATGCAGCATTACAAGTTCAATTTGACAACTAGGGGAGATATTTGCAGTGTTCGTAGCACGCCTAAAATAAACAACTGAATAATGCGAGTTTGGGTCTGCACTAAACAACATGTTGAGGGACAGGCTGATCTGTGGTGTTAGTGACACGGCCAGACAAAAATAATTGTTAGTAGAGGCAGAGATTACCTTAAAGAATGCAATAGAGTTTGCCCAAGCTATGGAAAGTGCTGAGCTGTGGGCGATGGAGTTACAGAATTTGCAAGCAGTGGGAGGTCCACAAGGTTTGATAGGAAGCCACAGGTAGTTACGACGCCAAGCGTGAAGGTGCAGAAAGTAATGTGCAAAGAGGATCAGAGAGGGAGTGAATGCCAAGACACAAAGAATTTGGTTCGAAGACAAGGAGCTACCGATGTGGGGGAGATCATCCCAAGGAAAGATATAGATTGAGGGATGCTATATGTTATGTCTGCAATAAGAAGGGGCACATGAGGAGGAAATGCAAGACTAGGCAGAGCCCACAGGGGGCCATCAAAAAAAAAACCCAACTCCAGTACTGTATTGAGAATAACCCTGGAAACAGATCTGGAGTAAACAGTTTAAGCAACATAAAGTAGGCAAGACTCCCGCAATTATGATTGTACTAATGGTAAATGGCCAGCCACTTCGAAAGGAGGTGGACATGGGGGCCTCCACTATAGTTGTAGGTGAATCAACACATTGTTATTTGCAAGGTGGGGTCCAGCTCCTGAGGTTAAGAAGCACATCAGCTCGACTAGCCACATATACTGGGGAGGCTATAAGAATTATTTTTATTTCTTTTCAATATTTTGATTGCAACATTGTTTTTTTTAAATTTAGTGCACCCAATTCTTTTTTCCCAATTAAGGGGCAATTTAGCATGACCAATCCACATCTTTGGGCTGTGTGGGTATCACACATCTTGCAATCACAGGGAATGTGCAAACTCCACACGGACAGCGACCCGGGACTGGGATCGAACCTGGGTCCTCAGCACCGTGAGGCAGCAGTGCCAACCTAACCACTGCGCCATCGTGCCGCCCCTGAAGCTGTAAGAATCCTAGGAACGATCTACCGCCGCCTGACTGACTGACTAGCTGACTGCTAGTAGTAGAGAGGGGGCCAAGCACCAAATCTGATGGGCCAGGATTGGATCTATCAAATTAAATTTAATTAGTTGGAGATCTTTCAACTTAACGAAGGAGGCCTTCATGACATCTTAAAAAGTTATCAAGAGGTTTTCCAAAATGAGTTAGGGAAGATACAGGGCCTTAAAGTAAAGATTTATGTTGATCTAGAGGCCACGCCCAGGTTTTTCAGAGCTTGACCTATCACCCTTGCCTTCAATAAGAAGATTGAGTCTGGACTCAAGCCACTAGAAGAATTGGGTATTATCAAACGTGTATTATCTAATCGTGCCAGTGGTGAAGCCAAATGGAACCATCAGAATATGCAGGGACTACAAACTAACTGGCCAGTACCCAATACCAAGAATTGAAGAATTAAACGCCAATATAGCAGAAGGTCTAACTTATACCAAATTTGAAATGAGTCATGCGTACCAACAATTAGAGTTCGATGAAACCATCAGGGAATTTATTACCATAAAGACCAACAAAAAGTTGCACCAATATATCTGAATATCCTTCGGAATCTCAGCTGCCTGTGTAATATAAAGGGCAGCACGGTAGCATAGTGGTTAGCACAATTGCATCACAGCTCCAGGGTCCCAGGTTCGATTCCCGGCTTGGGTCACTGTCTGTGCGGAGTCTGCACGTTCTCCCCGTGTCTGTGTGGGTTTCCTCCACGTGCTCCGGTTTCCTCCCACAGTCCAAAGATGTGCAGGTTAGGTGGATTGGCCATGGTAAATTGCCCTCAGTGTCCAAAATTGCCCTTAAGTGTTGGGTGAGGTTACTGGGTTAGGGGGATAGGGTGGAGGTGTGGGCTTGGATAGGGTGCTCTTTCCAAGAGCCGGTGCAGACGCGGTGGGCCGAATGGCCTCCTTCTGCACTGCAAATTCTATATTCCAGCGCACGATGGAAAGTTTACTAGAGGACCACCAAGATGGTTGTCTATCTAGACCCTCTTATGGACTGACCTCATTAACACTACACCCCTGTATGCTTCATCCAATGCCTGTGTTATCTAATTACATTGTGTACCTTGTGTTACGCTATTATGTATTTTCCTTTATTTCCTTTTCTTTTCATGTACTTAATGATCTGTTGAGCTGCTCGCAGAAAAATACTTTTCACTGTACCTCGGTACACGTGACAATAAACAAATCCAATCCAAGGTGGTGCACTCATTACAGGAGCATCTGAAGAGGACTACCCAGCAAATCTCAAAGAAGTCTTAAATAGACTTAAGAAGGTTAGAGAAAGGTTGAAATGAGAAAATTGTACCTTACAAGCTCAGGAAGTAACATACTTAGGAATCAGGTTAGATGCCAAAGGGCTGCACCCAAAGGGGGAGACGATCACAGCGATTAAAGGTGCACTGTCCCCCAAACATATGTCAGAATTTAAATCCTTTTTAGTAGTGGTGAACAATTACGGTAGATTTATTCCCAAGCTTTCCATGTTGTTGGTACCGTTATATGCCCTACTCAAGAAGCACCAGAGATGGTATTGGAAACAGCATCAGAATGAAGCCTTTGTACTGGCTAAATTAGCCTTACGACCATCTCTTACTCCATTTTGACCCATTGAAAGAGATCCTTACCTTATGGAATAGGGGTGTTTTTGACCCATAACATGTTTGGAGTCAGAAAGTTCCACCAATACCAGTCGGTAGATGAGATTTCATTGTTGTTACCGCCCACAAATCCCTGTTGGGTTTATTTAGGGAGGATAAGGCCATGCCTCCCTCCCCCCATAGGTTCAACCAAGGCACAATGCTGGGCTCATTGTGACCAACCTATAAGTACACATTACAATATAGGCCGGGACCCACTCACAGACACTGTGAGCCGTCTTCCTCTACCTCAGAGTGTACCGCCTCCACCGTACCATAGGAGATCATTCTTCCTTTGCCTTGATTCATTGCCAATGTTGGCACGATGTGTCAAGCTTTGGAGCAAAAAGGATACCTTATCATCTTGAGTCAAGCACATGGCTGGTATTATGGTAACATGTCTGAATTGCTACGGGTCTTTCAGATAAGAAAAGATGAGATAAGTTGTGAAGGTGGTGGGCGGAATTCTCTGATAATGGGACTATGACCTCACACCCACAAGAAAACGGGCACAAATCACTCTGGATTTTTTTCTAGAAAGTTCAGAGTGATTCTCCGTTTTGAAGGGGGCACTTCCGGCCGTGTGTATGCACACGCGCGTGGTGGTCGCTTGTGGCGGCGGCGCCGCGTGACATGGCGGACCCACACAGCGGGCCGGCCCCCACAATTTAGGACCCCCCCTCAGATCGCGCCGGTCCGCCGATCAGTGGCCCCCAAACATGAGCCTGGATGCCCCCCCCAGCCCCTGGTGACGGATCCCCCCCTCTCCACACCAGGGAGGCAGCGGACTGTGTCCACAGCAGCCACTCTGAATGCCCGCCGGGTGGAACCATGAGTGAACCACGCTGGCGGGAACTCAGCCAGTTGCCGACGGACAATTGCCGTGGGGGCCTCTTTCAATGGCCTCTGGCCGGCGCCACGTCGACCGCACATGCGCAACTGGTACCGATTCTCCAGTCCGCGGAGAATCGCGGGAAGGCGTCAGACCCGCGATTGTTTTATTGTGAACAGGATCGCGGGTCTGACGCCCCATTCTCTGCCCCCGCGGTGAGCGCGATTTCAGCGCGGAGACACGGAGAATCCCACCCGGTGTTTTATTGTGGGGAGCTGGGGTGGTCGTTCCTACCCCCGCTAGGAAGTTATTGTTACAGGAGCTACACTGTACCCATCCTGGGATGATGAAAATGAAGACGCTTGCATGTGGTGGTTGGAATGGACATTGACATAGAGAATCTGGTCAAACAGTGTGGCCAGTGTCAAATGCAGCTGTTTGCGGCCCTTATGCACCCTTGGGAGTGGCCAGGTAAGTGGCTTACCCCTCGGTAAGATTAACATTGAATTCACTGGCCCATTTGTGGGCTGCATGTTCTTGTTTATCGTTGGCGCTCACTCCAACTGATTGGAAATATGTGAAATTAAATTCATGACCCCATCAGGCAGCACATTGGTTAGCCATGCTGCCTCACAGAACCAGGGACCCGGGTTCGACTCCAACCTTGAGTGACTGTGTGGAGTATGCTGTGACTTGAGTGACTGTGTGACCACGGCAGCCACCGAGATCACCGTGAGCCAGAGCCTTGCAGAGGCCCCGGATGAGGACTATTTGATGCAGCTGAACTGCATCATGGCCCATCTATCACCGATCTCGCTCATGTTACAAGTCAATGGTCACCCCACAGTGATGGAAATGGATACTAGAGCTAGCGTTCCATCAGCGAAGGGCCAAATTTTACGTGGCTCCTGATGCTCAGGCCCAGGGGTTTAGAACAAGGCCTGTCCCCTATACATTGTTTGCCAAAGTGGACATGGAGCTTCAGCGCCTGCAGGAGCTGGGGGACATGCATCCTGTACAATTTGCAGAATCAGCCATGCCCGTGGTGCCAGTAATGAAGCTCAGCAAATCTGTCCGACTCTGCGGGGATTTTAAGCTCACGGTAAACAGAGTTTCATGCCTCGACAAATACCCAATGATTAGAGTGGAGGATTTGTACGTAGAACTGGCTAGAGGATGTTCCTTCATGAAGCTTGATATGAACCATGCTTATTTACAGGTGGAGCTAGATCCTGAGTCCAGGCAACACCCATAGTGGGTTATTTGAATACACCCGTTTCCCGTTTGGTGTTTCATCAGCCCCGGCGATTTTCCAGTGAGTAATGGAGAATATCTTGCAGTGTCTGCCAATGGTGGCCATCCAGCTGGATGATTGGATGATGTGTTCATCATGGGCAGCACGGAGAAGGAGCATATGGACAACCTGCAAGAAATACTCCGACAGTTTTCCCAAGAAGGCCCCCAGCTAAAGGGGAGAAAGTGTGTGTTCTGCGCTAGTGCAGTGACCTATTTAGGTTCAGGGTGGAAAGGGATGGTCCATACCTGGTGGAAGATGAGGTTTGGGCCAAAAAAGGGGCCCTGACCCCAAAGAACGCCACTAAACTCCGGTCATTCAGGCCTGGTTAATTATTGTGGGAAGTTTGTTTCAAACCTGACCACTTTACTAGCTCCACTCCACGTTCTGTTGAAAAAGGACGAGAAGTGGTTCTGGGTGCCTCACAAGACAAAACATTCAGCAAAGTGAAAAAGCATCCCTTGTCCACACAGTTCCTCACACACTATGATCCAGCCTGGCCACTAATCCAGACATGCAATGCCTCCCCCTATGGCATTGGGGTGGTGCCGGCCAACAGATGGGAAGATGGCATGGAATGCCCCATTGCATTCGATTCAAGAAGGAAGGCTTGGCGGTAATATTTGGAATCAAGAAATTCCACCAATATGTTTATGGGTGTCATTGTGACAGACCACATGCCATTGCTCAGCCTTTCTAGGGAGGATAAGAGAATCCCACTCGTCGCATGAGCTAGAATTTAGCATTGGGTGCTTCAACTCAGCGCTTATGAATATTCGCCTTGACACTGCCCGGTTACACAGATTGCCCATGCCTTTCGTCTATAATTGCCTGTAAGTGCCCCATCCCCATCAGTGGCAGATGGAGTGGTTGCAACTCTCAGCTTTATGGATACCTTGCTGGTGACAGCCACTCAGGTACGCCCATGGACGCAGCGTGATCCAGGACTAGCGAAACTTTGCCTCATGGAGTCGGGGATCCTTTCAATAGCCCTCCGACCTTTCGCCCAGAACTACTTGGAACTCAGTGTGGCAGACAGTGTCATATTGTGGGGAGCTCGCATGGTAATCCTGCCTCAGGTCAGTTGTCCCTTCTGAAGGACCTGCACAATGAGCACCCTGCACCTCTAAGGTGAAGATGATGCCTGTAGTTTTGTCTATTGGCCCAGCATCGATGGGGACATTGATAGGGTCATGCGCAGCTGTCAGGAACTTCCGAAGCTCCCGCTGGCAGCCTCCCTTAGGAATGGCCAGGATGTGCATGGGTGCGCCTACATGTGGATTTTGCAGGACCTTTCATGTTCCTTGTCATCATAGGTGCCCACTCAAAGTGGCTAGATGTGTACAAGATGACTTCGATAATGTTCTGAGAGAGCCTCAAGGGCCATGGTAGAAAAGCTTCGGTATTCGTTTAGCACCCATGGGATCCCTGAGGTCCTGGTGACAGATAATGGGACGCCCTTTACGAGTGAAGAGTTTTCCGTGTTTACAAAGTGAAACAGCATCCGGCATATTGGAATCGCACTGTATCATCCCTCCTCCAACGACCTGGTGGAAAGCGTGGTCCATAATTTCAAAAGGGGCATTAAAAATAAGCCAAATGTTCCATGGACACGCGACTGTTGTGGTTCCTTTTTAACTCCCATACAACGGCACACGTGATTGACGGGAAGCGCCCCTGCAGAATTGTTAATGAGCCGACGGCTTAAAACCCGGTTGAGTCTCATATTTCCGAGCCTTTGCAGGTAAGTGGAGGTGCGGCAAGAGGTACAAAAATAGCACTATGATTTGAAGACACCAAGACGGCAATTTCCCTCTGGGGATGCGGTCTATGCCCGCAATTCTGCAGACGGGGCACTTTGGCTCCCAGGTGTCATGTGGGAGAGAACGGATCTAGTTTGGATTTGGGGAGAGTTTAAAGAAACATTTGGACCACCTGAAGAAGCGGGAACCCATGCTTCTCAATGCCCAGCTGGCATCATTGACGTATCCTCCCTGCCTAGAACCACCCCTCAAACATTTAGATCCCAGCGTCCGGTCCACCAGGAGGAGGATGACTTCAGCTTGGAAATTGACAGGAAGTGTCTATGCCTACAGATGACATCTTGTCGAGCACCAAGGTCCTGGCGATAACACTTCAAAGGTTGGCTTGAAAATGGCGGTTGATGAACAAAAACACACTGCCAGACCCAGAGCCGTTGCTGGCGGAAGCACAACTTCGGGCAAAGCGGCGCGGAAGGCCCTCACCATTGACGACTGAAGGGGAACCTTTGGACTTTGGGGGGAGGAGAGGTGTTATAACCGCCATGAGGACCACAGGAACCCATCATTGACCTCCCTGTAGGACTCGTGAAGTATGAGCTTGCCAGCTGGAGCTTGTTACAAACATACATAAAAGCCAGCCAAAAGCAGGGTCTGGTGTAGTTAGTTCTCCCATCGAGGACTAGACTGGGAGAGATCAGGATCTTGTATAAAGTTAAATAAATCTCTGTTCAACTACCGCTGACTTCCTCAAGTTACTTAACTATCCTTCCTAAAAGTCACATACCTTTCAATATGCCATTCAGCAGTCATGTCTCTGTAATTGCTATTAGTTCATACTTATTCATTTCTATTTGCACTATCGGTTCATCTCTCCTGTTTCAAAAACAATGTGCGTTCAGATACAGAGCCTTTACTTTTGTCCTTTTTTTTTTTTTCTTTTCTTTTTTTTTAAAATTTAGATTACCCAATTATTTTTTCCAATTAAGGGGCAATTTAGCGTGGCCAATCCACCTACTCTGCACATTTTTGGGTTGTGGGGGCGAAACCCACGCAGACACGGGGAGAATGTGCAAACTCCACACAGACAGTGACCCAGAGCCGGGATCGAACCTGGGACCTCAGCGCCGTGAGGCGGTTGTGCTAACCACTAGGCCACCGTGCTGCCCTTACTTTTGTCCTTCTATTATTTTTGTAACCTTGAGCCTTATCTGTTGATTTACACTTAGACTTGTACTCTCTGTCTCTTTCTGTCAGCATATTAATACCATATTAATGCTTTCATCTCTTTCATTTTCTTACTCATTTTGATTTACCATAGCTTCCCAAATTTGATCTGTTGTCCCCTACTATTTAGTTTAAATCTTTCTAGTTCCCAAGTTACCCGATTCACAGGAACACGGGTCCCAGTACAATTCAGGTGATGACCACCCCAGATGGTACAGCCCTCACTTTCCCCAATACTGATGCCACAAACCGGACTCTACTTCCCCCCCATTTCAATCTCTGAGCCACATATTCATCTCTCTATTTAATGTACCCTGTGCCAATTTGCGTGTGACTCAGATAATAATCCAGAGACTAGAGGTTTTGCTTTTTAATTTAGTGCCTAGCTCCTCATATTCTCTATGCAGAAACCCCTTCATAGTCCTACCTATGTCATTGGAACCTACATGGACCACAACAACTGGATTGTCCCACTCTCACTGCACATCCCCCTCCAGCCCTGAGCCAATTGCACTAAAGAACCCTGTATTTCTAGGAAACTGAATTAGGGCCAGAAAAATCAAATTCAACCAGTTAGCTAATTAACTACTACTGTAACCATGATAAAGCTGTGTGCTCACTCTGACTGTTCCTCTCTGGAAAGAGAGAATTAAATACATTCAGCTCTCTTTGCATTGGGAGCCTCAGTGACTGCCTTTGTGCAATAGGAGATGTTAGAAATATTGCCTGATCCAATATGGAAGAAGCCAGATGCAAGTAAGATCATGAACCCCATTACCTCCACAGCCACTGACAATACCATCCTTGCCCTGCTTGGAGATTACCGTTCAAGCTGCAGTAGGTGGCAAATCTTAGTAAGAATATTCTTATTGGAGTGAAAATATCTCACACATTTGTTCCTCACTGAGGTTCAGGTCAGAGAATTGCTCCCTTGACTAAATATAGCCTCTTGCAGAGAACCTTTCTCCCCGTCCTCTGACTCCCTCATCCAGCGGTTGGTCCTGCTCTGTTTCACCTTTTCCTATTCTCCCTGTACTTTTTTAGGCCAAGGCGGGTACAGCTTACTGCACCAGTGTCTGGCAGCAAATGTTTTGTGAAAAAGACAAAGTCAGGCCAAATTCCTTCGGTATCTGATACACCATCCCCTGTAGAGTTCAGCAATTTTAAATAAGTCGAGAAATAACCAAGCTCTTACACAAAACTCAGCAGCAGCCAGCAGGAATCAATTGAGAACTAACGTGAAAGTGGTTGATGATTCCTTTCAATAGCGCTGGTGTGTAACCTTCCCGTTGCTGAATGCATGTTCAGATGTGCAGTGTTGGGAGAAGGTGTTAGCTGGAGTGATGAACTCCAAAATGGCAATGACGGTGTCAGATCCGTTTTGCATGCTGATTGACATCACTGTCTGCTAGCTCTGAGTACTTGTTTCCTGCACGAGTGCTCACATCCTGTCCAAAGTGGTGTCTGGCACGAGCCGTACTAGAGTAGTGTGTGCACTCAGCAGTCACCATTTTGTAACCAAAGCAGTACCCGTAGTCTCCTAGCAGTGGGTATTACAAAGCTTAATTTTGGTGGCAGTTGACTCCTTGCTGGGGATTTGTTTTTTTTTGCGTTGCTTATCTTCTGATTCCTGCCCCACCACCTCTTTTGACACCAATTGTTGCCAGGCTTAAACACAGGCCTAATCCTGTCCTCATGCAATGTTTACATGTCTGCACTGCCAGCAGAAGCAGCAGCATTGGTTAACCTTTCCCTGCATAATTCAGGGAATCAAAACCATTTTGCCGCATTCTGCCTTTATTAAGATCAATTAGCTCAGTACGAACTGAATATTGAAACTGGGGTCATCTCAGTCTGGAAGGTTCAGCTACACGTTGGCCCAACAAAAGTTTCCCACTCAACCACTTATTTTCAAGACCTCTACCTTTAATCAATGTTGCTGACAAACACTTTACTTCAACTGTCTCATTGCATCGGAGTACAAATCAGCTAACTCAGTACGACCATTAATTTTGCCATAAAATCTACATACTGTAAAATCCATCAAGCAAACAACAGATGTCAGAGTTGCTTAAATTCTGCCATGCAACCCCAGACTTATATTCCAAAGAGACAGCTTCACAAATTTCAAAATGAGGATTCTAATAACGCTTCTTCGGGCTGCCTTTGCTGTGAACATTCACTTCCCAATTTTCAAGAGTCCCAGATGTATAAGTAGATGCAGCAAAACGTGACCTTTCCATCTGACTTGCAAATTCAACTTACTCCTATGGACAGTGAGCCAGACCAGACACTAATAAAAGCAAATAAATGTGGCTTATTCTGCATGGTTTGAGGAATTCAACCTAGTAAAGGCTAGGAATGCTTCTTTTTTAAGCCCCTGTAGGCAGTGTGTATTGTTACTTTGTCTGAATTGTTCAGAGATATAAAATTCACGATTCTTTCTACTGAACATCAAAAATAAATGTGAGAAAGTAAGTGATCTTACAGCAGTATTCCACCAGGAAGGAAAAGGGCTTATACAAACCAAATCCTCTTTGTATCGTACATGAGGAAGCAATTAAATAAAAAATAGTTTTTCAGTTTATTTATGATCCTTTGAGACTTGGAGTGGAATTTTTGAAGGATGTTGTTCAAAAGACAAGACGAGAATTTATTTCAGCTTATTGCAAGAATATCATTAATGAAGAAATTGTTTAACCTGTAGCTCATTGCTATACTGTTTGAAGTACCTGCGAGTTGAACTGATAATTTATGTAGCACTTTACGCAGCTCCAATGACTATTTGTAAATATATTGATGACATGCTCAAGGTATATATATAATATATCATTGTAACGCTAGGCCAAGCATCAGTTCGGTCAGCCTGTGGTAAATGTTTGGTCAGATGTCCACCCCAAAGATTAACCTCCATTCAAATGCCCTCTGCCCCTTGGAAAACTATGCTTCATATATTCTTCTTCTTAAATGGTGTATTTTTCCTCAAGCTTTTGTTTGCCAATACTTTTCTGTAAGATACCTCTTATATACGTACTGCATGTACCATATCAGAAACAGAGCAGCTTTCTAAATTGATTAGTGTATAGCCAGGTTCACATCTGTGATAAAATGAATGCCATAAAACACAATTCACGAATATTCAGAAATGCCGTAATATGTAATCACCGCTGTTAATTACCGTTACTATTCTGCAAACATCCCATCAACCTATACTAATGTAAAACTAGTTCATCAGAAGTTAATGCTACAAACAAGGAATCAAGCCTTTTTTTTTACAGCTATCATCTAATAGCAATTTGCTACTGAATAATATTTCTGTCATTTGGGTCTGTACATTCTGAAATATTTCTTGTGTTTTATTTCACCCACATGTGTAACATTTAGGGCAGCACGGTAGCACAAGTGATTAGTACTGTGGCTTCACAGCGCCAGGGTTCCAGGTTTGATTTCCAGCTGGGTCACTGTCTGTGCGCAGTCTGCACGTTCTCACCGTGTCTGCGTGGGTTTCCTCCGGGTGCTCCGGTTTCCTCCCACAGTGCAGGTGGATTGGCCATGCTGAATTGCCCTTAGTGTCCAAAAAGGTTAGGAGAGTTACTGGGTTATGGGGTTGGGGTGGAAGTCAGGGCTTAAGTGGGTCGGTGCAGACTCGATGGGCCGAATGGCCTCCTTCTGCACTGTATATTCTATGTACGTCTATGTAACGCATGTGGTTAGTCTTCAGACTGCAGATCTGATGGGTACCTTGAGATAGTCATGAGAGTAATTTGATTGGAGTGCTCAAACAGCAGAAAATGTGCATAGTGCTCCCTATAAGGTTCTAACCGCAATATTAAGTTGGCCAACTACTGATCGCAAAATTTGCATGAAGTTCCTGAGGGGTAGCTATGTTGGCAGCTCTTAACTATATTTTGTATAAAGCCTAAATGTCAATCTTCAGAATACAATTGTTGAAATAAAGTTAATAAACTATTTTAGATGATCCTTAAGAAAGAGGAATATTAAAAGGCATAGGGAACAAGGAAAGTGAGATTTGACTAAGTGGCTCATGTGGAAAGAAACTGCAGCAGAGACTATGATGGACTGAAGGGCCTGTTTCTTTTCTGTAACATTCTACGTTAAAGGGTTCTGGGATCTCTGTTGATCTTTTTTTAATCCAAGTTTTAAGTTATTGAAACTGATTTAGTCTTGACAAAGTCTGAAAGTGGCTTTTTTACACCTGGTTACAGCATATAGTAAATCAAAAGGTAGAATGAGATGCTGCTGTATTATAGTGATATTAAATTCTGAAATGCCTCAAAGCCTAGGGTACCAATCTCACTTAATGGAAGGTGGAAGATAATAAATATAAAAGAGTTTTATTATAAAATGAAATTGATGTCTGCTAGGTTGGGTTGTTTCTTCACCTCCTCCCCTCCTTCCCCCCCACCTCCCGACCACGCCACCTCCCAACCACCCCCCCCCCCCCCCCCCCCCTCCCTCCCCCCCCTCACTGCTGAAACAATTGTTTCTTTGCTTGATTTTGCTGGAACAATATACCTTTGCTTCATCAGGTCATGGGTGTTAGCCATTGTCTTCATTGAAGATTATTGGTTATTGCCACTGATTATAATGATCACTGTGACAATCAACGAAAAGGATAATCCATAAGTAAACACTCTGAATAAAAACCATTTACGAAATATGTATTTCAGATATAATGTACGTAATTAATATTAATTGGAAGAAAGTATATTTCAAGGGCTCTCCACAGATGTCCAGTTCCTAGCTGAATTCAATAAGGCAAATGGAATTGTATCAGTGAAGGGGATCAGGCAATAATCGCTTACATCAGTCCATTGCTATCTTTCCAGGGTTTCCTGAATCCATATTTTCTCAACCTAGACCCTGACAACCTTGATTTTACAAAACAGAAGATAAGAGGAAAGAGGTAAAATGAGATGCTGTGGGAGATATATCCAACGTGCAAAGGATTAGGGTTACATGATAAAGGTTGAGAATATGATAAGAAGGGGAATTCTTTTCTGTTTTGTCTTCTTGAATTTCCCTAGTTCTACGGAGGAAAGGAATGACAAATTCTAATGATGAATATTTCCCTCTCATGCCAACAATGGTGAGACAGGCACACATTAAAGCAATTCAACAAAAATTAACTTGTTTTTGGTATTTATATAACACCTTGAACACAATGAGTCTGCCAAGGCACTTCACAGGCACATTATAAAGCAAAGACAGACACTGAGGCCACATAAGGAGGCCAGGTGACCAAGAGCTGGGTAAAGAGGTAGATTTGAAAGACTGCCTTAAAGAAGGAAAGCAAGATAGGACTTCCGGGCGGCGAGCGGAGCGGTCACACGGAAAGGGGCTCCCGCAAGGTGGCGAGGTCGGGGCCTTTATCTCGGCAGCGGGGAGAGCAGAGCAGGGCAGGAAAGGAAACCCTCCCCCCCCACCCCCCCCAACAATACTGCCGACAGAGGATCCTCAGCGGCGGAGCGGTCCGGCGGCGTTGGCGGTAGCAGCAGCGGCAGTGGCAGCGGCAGGTCCACCCCCCCCCCCTCCCCCCGCCCCCCAGCGGCATCAGAATCAGAACGCAGGCCAGGAGTGGCAGCGGCCCGGTCCGAAGCGGGGCTGAGCCTGCGGAGAGGAGGGAACGGAGGAGCGACCAGCGACCTAACCACCCCTACCGGTGCGACGAGCGGCGATCCGGACGGAGCAGCGGGCACAGCAGCGGGGACCGACCCAACCCCCCCCCCGCCAACCGGCAGTGACCACCACGAGGCAGGGACAAAGAGACTCTGAACCAGAAGCCTTTCTCTCTCTCTCTCTACCCTGGGTGAGTGAGGGGAAAGGAAGAAAAAAAGAACTTTTACAAAAACAAAACCCAAAAGAAAACTGTTAAAAAGAGGGGAGGGGGGAAATATATATATATATATATATTTTTCTCTCTTTTTGCACTCTCTTTTCCCATCCAAAACAAGCCCACCTGAGAGGAGTTGTATAAAAGGGGGAAAATAAAGTAGCAAAGGAAAGGAGGGAGGAGGGAAGAAAAAGGGAAGAGACAAAAAATAAAAATAGGGTGCGGAAAAGGGGGGAAAAAGAAAAACAAGGGGAGAAGAAAAGAAGAAAGGGAAGGGGGAGGAGAAAATGCTAGAAGGGAGCCAAAGCAGAGGGCGAAGGGCCACCAGAGACAGACGGGGCAAGGGGCGGGCCAGCTCTGGCGAGCGAATCAGCTCACAAAGTGGCAAAACGGAAGTATTGCCGCATCCAAAAGAGTCGGACCGACTGGTGCCCTCTCCCCCGGGGCCAGGGGGGAGCGGGAACTGGAAGGCAGCCTTTACCGAGGTGCTGAGGGAGCATCTGCAGGTACACAAGGCAGAGGTGAAAGCAGAAATAGAGGCCGCAGTGCAGGCAGCAGTGGCCAGGGCCATGTCAGGGGTGCAGCAGGCCCTGACCAGACTAGAGGAGAAATTGGATGCCCAAGGAGAGAAACTGGAAGCCCAGGAGGCGACCATTAAGAAGCTGGAGAAAGCAGCGACTGACATGAGCGACTGGGTCACGGCCCTGGAGAAGGAGGTGACGAGACTGGGCGCAACACAAGGGAGCCTGAAGGGCAGAGTAGATGACCAGGAAAACCGCTCGAGAAGGTAAAATGCCAGGATAGTGGGCCTGCCAGAGGGGAGTGAGGGTAGAAACCCCACAGCATACGTGGCTGAGATGCTGGGCAACGTAGTGGGGAGGGACACTTTCCCCAACGCACCGGAAATGGACAGAGCACATCGGTCGCTGCGCCCGAAGCCCAAGGCAGGGGAACACCCGAGAGCCGTTATCGCTAAACTGCACCGGTACCAGGATAGGGAGACAATCCTGCGCTGGGCCAGGAAAAATAGAGCCTGCAAATGGGAAGGCCACGCAATTCGAATCTATGAGGATCTTGGGGCAGATATAACTAGGGGACGGGCTGAGTTTAATAGAGCGAAAGCAGCTCTCCACAGGAGCAGAGTGCGTTTTGGTATGCCGTACCCAGCGAAACTCTGGGTCACATACCGAAACAGGGAATATTTCTTTACAGCCCCTGCTGAGGCAAATAGGTTCGTCGAGGAACACGGGCTGGAAAACAACCAGCGAGGGTAGGGACAAGGGGCCCCTGGCAAGGGGCAATGACACGCCGACGGGGGGGTGAGGAGGGGCGAGGCAATGCCAGGACACCCCGCCCCGGCAAGAACACCCAGAACAAAGAACAAACCACTGCCCAAGGGACCGCTCTAGGTGGGAGGCCAGGCCCCAGCACGAGGGAACGAGAGCAATGGAGAAGGGACAGCAAGCGCGAGGGGTGCAGGGTAGGATGGGGGAAGAGCGGGCAGAAAACCGTAGAGGCCAGGCAGAGGAGAAGCGAGACAATAACCCCCGAGAGGGGGGCCACCGTACTAGCAGGAAAGCTAGCGCGGGGGGCACGCAACAAAGCAGGGCCGCAGCGCACCCCCAACAGGGGGGAAGGCGCCAGGCAGGGGAGGGGGGGGGATCACCCATCAAAGTCGGGAGAGCAAACAGGGACAGGAATAGGGGAAAGAGGGGCAAAGGAGGGGTATACAGGGGAGGAGGGAAAAGGGAGAGACCGGGGGGTGGTGGGTGGGGCACACAGGGAGCGAGAGACCCGGGGGGGGGGGGGGGGGGGGGGGGGGGGGGGGATGCAGGGAAGGAGGGACAAAAGAGGCTAGAAAAGGAACAGGGTTACAAAGTGCCACAACCAAGGGCTCGAAACAAGGAACCGCTGCAAGCACCCACCCAGTACGGTCTTTGGGTGAAGGGAGACCCCAGAGTGCAGGGGACTATCCGCGTGGCAGACACACAGTGAACGGCCATGGCAGGTGCCCCCGGGACAAGAGGAAACCCCGGAGCGCAGAGACCCGACCGCATGGGGAGAGCAGCGACAGCGGCCATCCTGGTCGGCCCCCTACCAAAGGGAAACCCCGGAGGGCGCGTCCACCAGATAAGTATGGTTAATCCCACAGGAGCGAGGGGGGGGGGGGGGGGGGGGGGGGGGGTAGTCACCTGGAACGTAAGGGGACTTAACGACCCAGTGAAGAGATCCAGAGTCCTCACCCACCTCAGAAATATGAGGGCCGACATAGTCTTCCTCCAAGAGACGCACCTGAGGGAGCAGGACCAACTGCGAGTAAGAAAGGGTTCTGTGGGACAAACCTACCATTCCTGCTATGGGACAAGGGCCAGGGGGGTGGCGATCTTGATCGGCAAGAGGTCGATGTTTAGGGCGACAAAGACGGTTACAGACCCGGGGGGGGGGGCGGTACGTCATGGTCAGCGGGGCCCTGGATGGGGCACCGGTAGTTCCAGTCAATGTGTACGCACCCAACTGGGACGACAGGAGTTTCATCAAAAAGACCATGGCAGAAATCCCGGACATAGCGACGCATCGACTAATCATGGGGGGGGGGACTTCAACTGTGTACAGGATCCAAAGATGGACAGATCAAACCCCAAAACGGGGAAAACCTCAAGCATGGCAAGGGAACTCAGTCACTTTATGGAGCAGATGGGAGCAATGGACCCCTGGAGGTTCGCCCACCCGGGGGAGAAGGAACTCTCCTTCTTCTCCCCAGTACACAATGTGTACACCAGAATTGACTTCTTTGTGGTGGGGAAAACGGTGCTTCCAGGGATAGACAAAGTGGAATACTCCGCAATTGTGGTATCAGACCATGCTCCACATTACAGGGACGTGCGGCTAGAGACGGGAAGGGCCCAGTGCCCCACATGGAGGTTGCACGGTGCCTTACTAGCTGACAAGGCCTTCAGCGAAAGGATAGTGCGGGCCATAGCAGAGTACACGGAGAACAATCAAAACGGGGAGGTCTCACCCTCCACGTTCTGGGAAGCGCTAAAGGCCGTACTAAGAGGGGAAATCATCGCCTTCAAAGCGCAAAGAGATAGGGAGGAAAGAGTGGCAAGGCAGCAGCTGATCGACTCCATACTGGAGGTAGACCGTAAATACTCCGAGGCCCCGACCGTAGAGCACCTGGCGGAGAGGAAAGAACTACAAAGGAACTTTGACCCGCTCTCCACCAGGAAAGCAGTGCACCAACTCTGCCAGGCGCGCGGGACCCTGTACGAACACGGAGACAAAGCCAGCCGCCTATTGGCACACCAGCTGAGAAAGCAGGCAGCCACCTGAGAAATTGCGCAAATCAGGGGTACCGGAGGCACATTGGAAACAGAACCAGAGAAGATTAACAAAACCTTCAAGGCCTTCTACCAAGAGCTGTACACCTCAGAGCCCCCAAGGGGGGATGCTGGGATGAAACGGTTCCTTGATGGACTGGACATTCCAGTCGTGAGGGAGGGCAGAAAACCGGCCCTGGAAGCACCACTAGCACTGGGAGAGATCATGGACAGCATTAGCTCCATGCAGACGGGGAAAGCGCCGGGACCGGACGGATTCCCGGCGGACTTCTACAAAAAATTTGCGACAGCGCTGGCCCCGCACCTGCGGGAGATGTTCACAGACTCGCTAGCTAGGGGCACACTGCCACCCACGCTAGCACAGGCCTCAATCTCGCTGATACCTAAGAAAGAGAAAGACCCAACGGAATGTGGGTCATACAGACCCATCTCACTGCTGAACGCCGAGGCTAAAATACTGGCCAAAATCCTAGCCAAAAGGCTAGAAGACTGTGTACCTGAGGTGGTCACAGAGGACCAGACAGGCTTCGTCAAAGGTAGACAGCTTACCTCGAACATCAGGCGCCAGCTGAACATGATAATGATCCCCTCCGGGGAGAGAACACAAGAGGTGATCGTCTCCCTGGACGCAGAAAAGTCCTTCGACAGAGTCGAATGGAAATACCTCATAGAGGTACTGGAGCGGTTTGGGCTTGGAACAGGGTTCACCTCCTGGGTAAAGCTCCTATACAACGCTCCCATGGCTAGCGTATGGACCAATAATACCAACTCCCAATACTTCTAGCTGCACAGGGGCACCAGACAAGGATGCCCACTGTCCCCACTGCTGTTTGCCCTAACGATCGAACCACTAGCAATCGCGCTCAGGGCAGCAAAACGTTGGAGGGGGATCCGAAGGGGAGGCAGAGTGCACCGAGTCTCACTCTGTGCTATTCAGAAAACCTGCTACTCTACATTTCGGACCCACAGAGCAGCATGGACGGAATCATTGCGCTCCTGAAAGAGTTTGGAGCCTTCTCGGGCTACAAACTCAACATGAGCAAAAGCGAGATCTTCCCAGTACACCCGCAAGGGGGGTGGCAGCACTAAAGGGGCTGCCGTTCAAACAAGCCCGACAAAAATTCCGCTACCTGGGGATCCAAATAGCCCATGACTGGAAAGGGATCCACAAATGGAACCTCACTAGTCTGACGGAGGAAGTAAAAAAGGACCAGCAAAGATGGAACACACTCCCACTCTCCCTCGCGGGGAGAGTCCAGATGATCAAAATGAACGTACTGCCCAGGTTCCTCTTCCTGTTTAGATCCATCCCGATCGACATCCCCAAGGCCTTTTTCAAAGCGCTGGACAAACTAATCATGGCATTCGTATGGGGGGGGGTAAAAATGCTAGGATCCCAAAGAAGGTCCTACAAAAAACAAAATCCAGGGGGGGGCTAGCCCTCCCAAACCTACAATTCTACCACTGGGCGGCAACAGCCGAGCGAGTAAGGGGATGGATCCAGGAGCCAGAGGCCGAATGGGTGCGCGCAGAGAAGGCCTCCTGTGTGGGGACCTCCCTCCGGGCCCTCGCCACGGCAGCACTCCGATCCCCACCCAAAAAACACTCCAGCAGCCCAGTGGTGACAGCCACCCTCCAATCCTGGAACCAACTGCGGCGGCAATTTGGCCTGACCAAAATGTTGGACAAAGCTCCCATCTGCAACAACCATAGGTTCACACCAGCACTGACTGACGCCACCTTCAAAAGGTGGAGGCAGGATGGAGGGACACTGACAGTCAGGGACCTATACACGGACGGCAGGATCGCAACACTGGACGAACTGACAGAGGAATTTCGGCTAGCCAGGGGGAACGAGCTAAGGTATCTGAAGCTCAAAAACGTCTTACGAAAGGAGACAAGGACGTACCCACAACCGCCACAACAGACAAGACCTACTGGACGCAAGTATCCTAGATAAAGGGAACTGTAGCAACATGTATGACTGACTGGTAGAAAGGGCCAACACCGTACTGGACGCAACAATAAAGAAATGGGAGGAGGACCTGGGGATTGAGATAGGGTGGGGACTCTGGAACGAGGCACTGCATAGGGTCAACTCCACCGCCACGTGCGCAAGGCTCAGCCTGACGCAGCTAAAAGTGGTACATAGAGCCTATTTAACAAGAACCCGTATGAGTACGTTCTTCCCGGAGATGGAGGACAGATGTGAACGGTGCCAAAGAGGCCCGGCCAACCACGCCCACATGTTCTGGTCTTGCCCCAGACTCGTGGAGTACTGGACAGCCTTCTTCGAGGCCATGTCCAAAGTGGTGGGGGTGAGGGTGGAGCCATGCCCGAAAGTGGCGGTCTTCGAGGTCTCGGACCAGCCAGATCTATTCCTGGGGAGGAGGGCGGACGCCCTTGCCTTTGCCTCCCTGATCGCCCACCGTAGAATCCTGTTTGGCTGGCAGTCAGCAGCACCACCCAGAGCTGCAAACTGGCTGTCCGACCTCTCGGAATCTCTCCAAATGGAGAAAATCAAATTTGCCATCCGAGGGTCAGACGACGGCTTCCACAGAACATGGGAGCCATTCACGCAACTGTTCCGGGGCCTGTTTGTCTCGAACAACCTGGAGGCTGGAGCATCTGGGCCAGACCTCTCCGGCCACTTTTCTCGCCAGCAGAGCACCCCCGCCCATGGGTTTCCCAGCGGTGTGGGGTGGTTTCAATGGGAAATCCCATTGACTAGCGGAAGGAGTGTAGAACCCCGCCACTAGTGAATGGTGCGCTGCCGAGAAACATGTGGGAGCGGAGACTCTAGCCCCTTGTCTAACTTAGCAGTAAAACTCAAGGCAATCCCTCGTTCAGAAAGTTTATTTGGGTTGTAACTGAAACACACAGGGCAGGCAACTTCTGGGTCAATTCTCATATTGCCCTGGGTTTTTCTTATCTCAATGGGACATCAATGTGCAGAACCCAGTTGGCTCCTGTGCCTCTGGAAGAGAAGATAACACCAGCCAAGACTCCAGTCGTCCCTATTATTAATGCCATGCTTTTGGTATGGCAATGACCAACTCTCATGATATGCAGGTACTACAATATGACATTTTTTGTTGGTTCATTTGTCATGGAAATTGTTTAAGTAGGTTGGCAAAAACTACAAAGAAGAGTCCTTGGCTTAGATGCTGCCGAGAATATTGTGTTATGAGCTTGGCTCAGAGGTAGCAGTTTTGCCTTAGAAACAAAAAGTCATGGATTTAAACGCCATGACAGGTCTTCCAACATATAATCTAGGCCAATACTTCTGTGTGCCACAGTATTATTGGAGGTGATGTTTTTCAGTTGAAATCCTTAATTTTGGCACTGTCTAGTTAAGGAAGAGAGGAGAATTTCTCTGGTTTATCTGGTTTCCTGGATGATATCTCAACCAATAGTTCTGAACTCAAATTAGCCAGTCGATAATTTAATTGCCGTTTGTGGCACATTGTTACATGCAATCAAATGCTGCATTTTTTAATATTAAGTGACTACACTTCAAATTAATTCATTGGCTGTTGTAAGGGTCCTTCCTGTTTATTTCCCTTATTTCCCCTTTCTTTAATTTTTGATCCATGGATGATTAATGGACTCTTTAACGCAGTCAGCCTGTTTCTTTAATTCAAGCAGAAGAATCCAGAGGTTTAAGGAGAGATCACTTCTTGGTTTAAACTGAAGCTACAAACTTTTAGGCACCAGTGCAAGAGATGGGTTGGGACTCAATTTGATTGATTGGCTGGTGGCCAATGAATTGACCCAAAAAGCTGTGCTCTGCCCAGTAACAGAGGGATGATTGGATCTTATCCCACTGGTATGCAATTCAGAGTCCCAAGGTTTCAGTTATGATTCTGACAGCATGGAGAAAAGATCCCGCTAACTCTCTCCAGAGCTCTGCTGCGAGCACAAACTCTCTCTCCAGAAAGTCTGTGGGGGCTGTATTCCTGAAACTACAGAGACCTGAATACAAACCACAAACTGAAAGCAAGGTTTGAAGATAAGTAAGCTGCCTCTCCAGGGAAGTTGTGAGTACTGCATCTCTAAACCACCGAGAATGTGAATGGAAGAATCTACAGAGAAGGCCATTGCAGCCTGCAAACCAAAGACTTTAATCTGCAAATTTACTGGAGAAACGTCTGCTAAGAACCATCATCTGGAACAAAGACTCTTTTGGGAAATTGACCGTGCACTTGCCAAGGTGTTGTCACACTGTAAAATGCTGAGGGCATACTGTAAAAGTGCTTCCATAAATGCAAGTTCTCTCTGAATCCTCTAACAGTTCTCCAGCATTAAATCGGCTAGATGAAGACTCAAGTAGGAATTGTCCCCGTGCCAAGGCTTGTAAAGTGTCCATCAATGACCTTGGTTGATGCTGCGTTGGCCGGTGTGGGAACTGTAGAATAATGAATGCTTGCAGCTCAGAAGGAGGCCATTGAGCCCTGAGTTCTGAGCCAGCGCTCTGCAGTAGACGCTCATCTAGTTCCGCTCTGGTACCTTTTCCCTCTATCCCTGCAAATGCTTTCTATTCGGATAATTATCCAATTCATTTTTGAAGGCCTCAATTGAATCTACCTCCACCACGCCCTCAAGCAGTGCATTGTAGACCCTAACCACAATAATAACTTTCTCATGCTGTTGTTGCCTCTTTTGCCAATCACCTTTATCGTTAAACTCTGGTTCTCAATCCTTCCATCAGTGGAAACAGGTTTCTCCCTATCTACTCTGTTCAGACCCCTCATGGTTTTGTACAATGCCATCAAATCTTCTCTCAATCTTCTCTTCAAGGAGAACGGCCCCAGCTTCTCCAATCTTTCCACGTAACTGAAGTTCCTCCTCTCTGGAATCATTCCAATTGATCCTTTCTCAACCCTCTTTAATGCCTTAACATCATTCCGAAAGTGTGTTGCGCAGAAATGAATACAATGTTTCAACTAAGGCCGAATCCCTGCTCATCCAGGTTTAGCATAACTTCCTTGACTTTTTTAAGTATACTATTTATAAAGCCCAGGATCCTGTATGCTTTATTAACCTGCCCTGGCATCTTCAATGATAGTGTATATGTACCCCCATTTTCCTCTGCTCTTGCACCCCTTTTAGAATTGTATGCTATATATTGTAATGTTTATCCTCATTCTTCCTACTAAAATGAATTACTTCACATTTCGCTGCATTAAATGTTATCGACCTCTTGCTAATCCTTTCTACCAGCCTGCTGATGTTCTTTAGAAGTTTAGTACTGGCTGCTTTGCAGTTCACAATACTTCCATAAATCGTCCACAAATTGTGAAAATGTGCTCTGCATACCCAAGTCTTTGTCATTATAAAAATTAAGAAAAGAAGTGATCCAGACATCACGCATGGTTGAGCATGAATATCAAAAGCGCAAAAACAATGGTAGTTAGAATTAACACATTATAAGAAACTAAAATGAAGATGGAGTCACACTGGAACAAGTGTTGAGACAAGAATAAAATGGTAGAGATAGCCAAAAGTAATTTTGTGAAGATGAAGGATGTGTCAACAACAAATAAACTCATGCTTGTAACAAAGAGAAAACTCATAAGATGCTACATTCCATCCATTTTCCTCAGAAACCTGGATGATAAATTAAGTTCTGTGGAAGAAAATAGAGACCTTTGAAATGTGGATGCGAAGACATTTGTTAAAAATTCCATATCTCGGCCATAATACCAATGAAGAGGTGCATGAAATAGCAAGAGCACAAGTAGTCTTAAAAAGTGGCATCCAGAATAGAAGGGTCAGTACTTTGGCCACTTTATCAGAGCTGAAAAACAACACCAAGGGTAGCAGAAAGATGGATCAACTTGAGTTTAGTTAGGTGATGGACATCACAGAATGGTTGCAGATGAGCAAAAGTGGATGTTTGAGGATGGTGCAAGCCAGACAAGTGTGTTATATCATGACAGTGGATCACCTAACTGGAGTTGTTACTAGCAGTAACATCATAGCCTGGGAAACTCTACTCTCAACCTCGCTCCAGTTTAATAAACAACTGTTTGAAACTACATTTTGTTCCTTGCCAATTTTGTATCCATGCTGCTGTCCTCCTTTTTATTTCATGGCCTCAAGCCCAACTGACAAGCCTGTTATATGGCAATTAATCAAACGCGTTTTGGAAGTCCATGTACATCACACCAACTGCATTACCCTCATTAACCCTTTCTGTTACATCATCAACAAACTCAAGCAAGTTAGTTAAGCATGACTTGCTTAACTAATGTTAACAAATGTGTCCTGGATTTACCCTTAATTAATCAACATTTGCCCAAGCAACTGTTAACGTTGTCTCAAATTGTTCAGGTATGATGGATTTATTTTGGAGGGGAGATGGTTTTCATAGAATCCCTGCAGTACAGAAGGATGCCATCCGGCCCATCGAGTCTGCACCGACCCTCCAAACAAGCACTCTACATAGGCCCACTCCCCTGCCCACCCCATCCTGTTCCTTAACCTAACCATCACATCCCTGGACACCAAGGGGCAATTTAGCAGGGCCAATCCAGATAACTTGCACATCTTTGGACTGTGGTAGGAAACCGGAAGCACTCGGAGCGAACCCACGCAAACACGTGGAGAATGTGCAAACTCCGCACTGACAAGGCCGGAATTGAACCTGGGTCCCTGGCACTGTGAGGCAGCAGTGCTAACCGTGTGCCACTGTGCCACCCAGATCATTTGTCTAGATCTTGCTTAATATTTTGTATTCATATTCCCCTCCTGCTGAGGAGAATATCACAAATTACAATAATTAAAAAATAAAATGAAATAAAATAATTCGGAGTGCTTTACCTTACTGTGCTAAACAGTGGCAGATCAGGGCCGGGATTCTCCTCTACCCGGCGGGGCGGGGGGTCTCGGCGGGATGGAGTGGCGTGAACCTTCTCCGGCGTCGGGCCGCCCCAAAGGTGCGGATTTCTCCGCACCTTTAGGGGCCAAGCCCTAACTTTGAGGGGCTGGGCCCACGCCGGAGTGGTTGGCGCCTTGCCGGCTGGCGAGAAAGGTCTTTGGTGCCATGCCAGCCGGGGCCGAAGGGACTTTGCCGGCCGGCGGAAGTCTGTGCATGCGCCGGAGCGTCAGTGGCTGCTGACGTCATCCCCGCGCATGCGCTGGGGAGGGGGTCACTTCCGCGTCCGCCATCGTGAATGCTATGGTCAACGCAGAAGGAAAAGAGTGCCCCCAGGGCGCAGGCCCGCCCGCCGATCGGTGGGTCCCGATCGTGGGCCAGGCCACTGTGGGGGCAACCCCCAGGGCCAGACCGCCCCGCGCCACCCCCCCAGGACCCCGGAGCCCACCCACACCACCAGTCCCGCCGGTAAGGTAGGTGTTTTGATTCCCGCCAGCAGGACCGGCATGACAGCAGCGGGACTTCGGCCCATCGTGGGCCTGAGAATCGCTGGGGGGGGGGTGGCTCACCGACAGGCGCGGCGCGATTCCCACCCCCACCGAATCTCTGGTGCTGGAGACTTCGGGAGACGCCGGGGGCGGGATTCACGCCGGCCCCCGCCGATTCTTTGACCCGGCAGGGAGTCGGAGAATCCAGCCCCAGATTTCTGTACATTATCATGGAAGAAAATACTTACTGACCAGCTGTTACAACCTTGTTCAAAATTGGGTGTAATTGTGTCTGTTCCCTGTAAGAACACTATTCACGACACCCTATGCTGCTCTTGCTTGGCCTTGTTCCGCACTGTAACCAATCACTATTTGTTGATGCTATCTGTCGATTATCTTTTGTCTACTATGTTCGTACTATGTACGTTCCCTTGGCTGCAGAAAAATACTTTTCACTGTACTTCAATACATGTGACAATAAATATCAATCAATTAAAGATAAGGCCAGGAACTAGAGGCCTGACAATTTTACTTTAGTGATGGGGATGTTTCTAAGAACAATCATTCAGGAAAAAAATAATAGTCACTTGGGCAAATGTGGGTTAATTAACGAAAGCCAGCATGTTAAGGGAAGAGTTATTTGAAGAGGTAACAGAGAGAGTGGATGAGGGCAATGCTGTTGATGTGGTGTACATAGACTTCCAAAACACATTTTATACAGTGTCACACAACAGACTTGTGAGCAACGTTATAGTTCATGAAATATAATGGACTGCAGCAACCTACAAAATTAACTGAGTGGTAGGAAACAGAGAATAATGGTTAACAGATGTTTTTCAGGCTGGAAGAAGGTTTGTAGCGGATTTCCCCAGGCGTTGTTGGGACCCTTGCTCTTCCTGGCATATATAAATGACCTCGGGTATGTCTGACACCAAACTCCCGAAGCAATTGCTCTGCATGGATCTCGGTCATAGCTGCAGACTCCCAGCAGGGCAGTGGAAATACTTTAGAGATATTCTCAATCCATCCCTGAAGAAATCAATCAGTAACCACCGGCTCATGACCGATTGGCTTATGACTGACCAAAATGGAGAAGACTCCAAACATATCGAGCGATTTCACCAGGAATGTGGAGATGCAAAGTCAAGGCATTGAAGGGAACACATAAACGGCTCAACGGACCATTTACTCAACCCTTCGAGCGCCACCTGCCCTACGTGTAGCAGAGATTACATATTTAACTTCTCAGCCATTCCAGAGCCCATTGAAATGGAATGGAAGAAAATATTCTTCACTGCTGAGGAACTGCCTAAGAAGACGAAGAAGCTTGACTTTGAGCTTGATGTACAAGACACAATTTCAAAGTTGCAGGTGGATACAGAACTTGGAAGTATTGTGAACTGTGAGGGGGATGGTATAGAACTCCAAAAGGATATAGACAAATAGGTGGAACGGGCAATCAAGTAGTAGATGAAATTCAATGCAAATAAATGCGAAGTGATTCACTTTGGTCAGAAAAATGTGGAAAGAGAACATAAAATAAAGGGTACAATTGTAAAGGGACTGGAGAAACAGAGGGACCTCTTTGCATATGTGCATGAATAATTCAAGATGGCGGGACAGGTTGAGAGACCTGTTACTGAAGCATACGGTATCTTCAACTTTCTTAACAGAGGCATAGAATACAAGAGCAAGGAAGTAATATTAAACTTATATTAAAACATTGAATTGACCTCCGCTGGAATATTGTGTCCAGTTCTGGATGCTACTCTTTGGGAAAGATGTGAAGGTATGAGAGAGAATGTAGAAAAGATTCACTGGAATGGCTCCAGAAATGAGGAACTTCAGTTATGTAGATGGATTGTTTTTCTTGGAGAAGAGAAGACTGAGAGTGGATTTGATACAAGTATTCAAAGTCATGAGGGGGCTGGACAGAAAAGGTAGTGAAAATCTGTTCCCACTGGTGGAAGGATCGAGAATGAGAGGGCACTGGCCATAATGGGAAATGTTAAATATGTTTGCCGACTAAAGGCGGGTCACGGCCCCAGTTGTTGTGAAGATACTCACTTGTGAATATATGCATTGGCTTCTTGCTGCTGTTTTGCAATTTGTAAATTGTTGGATGCAAAATATGACAACTCAATAAAAACATTTTCAAAAATAAAAGAGAATGCGAGGGCACAGATTGAAAGTAATTTGTAAAAAAAGCAATGGACAAATGAGAAGAGTTTTTTTTCACTCAGCGTGTGCTGCCTGAGGGCGTGGTGGAGGCAGGCTCAATCGAGACATTCAAGAGGGAATTGATTTCTTATCTGAAAAGGAAAAATGTGCAGGGTGTGGGGGGGATATAGGAGAAGGCCGGGGAATGGCACTAGATGAATTGCTCATTCAGAGAACGGGAGCAGATTTGGTGGGCTGAATGGCCTCCATCTATGCTTTAACAATTCTGTAATTTTGTTACCTTTTAATTGCTGTATCTCTCAATATTTAATTATTTGCCTCTTCTACGGTAATCCTTCGAGATATTTTTCACAATTATATCTGGATATTTTTTAAACAAATTTTCATTGTCAGTCTGGATGCAGGTGGCAATATTATAAAGGTTTAAGTGTGTGTGAGACAAGAAATTGGCTCCATTCAGAGTCAACAGCCCAAGCTAGTGTGCATGTCTATCAGAAACTGCCTGAACTCATTTCGCACATGATCCTTACAGCTACTTTAGTCAGACAACCTGAGCTGATTTTACCTCAGGTGTCAGAGATGAAAGGTCAATCTCTAGTTGCTTGCTGGATCTAGATTCCCTGGCTTTAGTACCTCCGCTCCTTCCCACCAGACCCCCCCCCCCCCCCCCCCCATTACAAGTTGGTTCAACAAATCAAAAATGATTAAATCTATGAATTCTGAATGTCCAAAAGAAAAACAGAAATTGCGGAAAGTGCATAATCCACCAGAGAGAAAAGATGGGAGTCAATCGGTTTAGACACAGAGCTACATAGAATATACGGCACTAAAACCAATCATTGGCCCAGCTGGACCACAGTGGTGTTGATGCTCCACTCTAGCACTCTTCCATCCATCCTCATCTAAGTTTATCAGTATAATTCTCTATTTCTTTTCCTCACTCACATTTAGCTTCCTCTTAACTGTACTATTTTCCTAAAGTACCCCCGCTGTGGTAGCAAGGTCCACAGTCTCACTGTCTTCTTTTAAACCTTTTTTGAGGCTATTATAAGCACTGAACTACTCTGGGTGCATTTCACATTCAGGTGTTCTTTTAATATTCTCATTATAAGGCAGGAAACAAGTAGACAGCATTTCATTCAAAATGCCCTTGAGTCTTCCAGACCATATATGTTTTATTCCCACACAACCTCCTCCAGCTAAAACGTAACACACTTTGGACTTCACCATAATCACTGCATTGACATCAGAGATATAATTCAAGAAAGGTGAGCTGGATAGTCTTAATTCCTCCTCCCCCTTGAGATGGGACAACTGATCATGATATGGTACGCCATTTAACAGCTTGTTTGAGAACTGACAAAACCGTATTCAAACCAGTTTGAGTGACAGGTCGCTTTGGGACTTGCACTCAGAATCTTCTTGTTGGTAGTCATGCACTGAACCCTTTGAGCTCCTGGGCTACCTAGGGATGAAGGGACATGCATATAAACGGAACCAAACCCATGTAAAATGTATGGATGCTTTTAGAGGTCAGGCAAGTCATTTCTGGATAATAATGACACCAGGTCTGTCAGATGGGCAAAGACTGTCTCAGCCAGACCAAATGAGGCCAGTGGAAACTGTCGCAATGGTGTGACTATAAGATACATGCTTCTCAGCTTTCCTAGTTTCTGCAAAAAATCTGTTTTCCTGTTTCTGGGACAATACTTGCTATTAATACCCAAATCACAATTATGCTCCAGTTCACTTAAGATATTATGAATAATATGAATTATTTATAAAACTAAAAGTGTAGAGATCTAGAGCGTAGTTCAATTTGATTCTCATAGTTTGTGGATTTTTTAATACTTACTAAAAATTCCTCTGTGATATCCAATTGAAATATTCCCACATTTTCACCGACAAAACAAATATAAACTGAGCAGGATTTTTACCACAAAATGTAATAGATTCCTGTAAGCATACTTCAAACCCTTACAGGACTGTTTTCGTATCTTGAAATGTGTGGAATAAGAGACATTGTAATTATTTTGAGGTAAACTACAGACAAGATGGGATAAATATTTTTTGGCATTTTCATTCTGATTCCAGAGCCAATTTTGCTATAAATTAACTGGTGTACGATGGCTTACACCAAGCATGAATAGTGTGTGACAGCAGGTCTGCACCATGTTATGCATTAGCCAGGACATTAAGACTTCTCGGGGCAAAACCCACACCATCATGCAGTTAAAGCTGTGCTTGCAATCTGTCCCCCACATTAATCAAATAATGCTTATCACTCTGCATATGTATGCCTTGCCATCTATGACCTTGGAGTATGAGGCTGTAACATAACCTTAACTGTCCATGGGTGAGCTAATAATCCTGCACAATGCAAGCTTGAATTCAAGGGCTGTGGTGACTTTTTTCATTAAAATTAAAAAGCAAAGAAAGTAAAACACAATAAATAAAAGTAATGACGCTGCAGGACAGTTCCCAACATTTTATTTGTTAAAGGTGATTTTTTTTAATATACAAGTGAAGTGATTTAATCATGGGGAATATGGCGAGTCTAATCCTGTGGGTGTAATGTAGGCCTTCAGGGACCCATATAAATTCCAGCTTCCCACTCCCCACTGACCCCGGGTCATTGGCACACATGCTGACCTTGAACTATTTGCCTGGCGTTTTGCTTTCTTGCAGCCGTATTAATTACACACGGCGCTTTACTGAGAGGGAAAGAAGACCCCAGTTCCATTAGAGCTAATTAATTAGAGCACCTCTCCAATAATCTTGGGAGGAAATGTTGCGATTCAATGGACACTATTTAAACCATCACACCTGTAAATAATAGGAACAATGAGCCAAACTGATGCTTCAGTTGAGTTTGGAATCAAGTCCCCTAAATACATCAACGTGACAAAGCTACAAGTTTGTGTTTTAAGTCTTAATTCAATTTTCATCATGCCACCACAAGAAAAAAAAAGGACGGGTTGCCGGCGAATGGTTTGTCTTAGTACATTACCTGTCGCAGTCATGACATTGCAGTCAAGTATGACAAAGCTGCTGGGCGGATTGCTATATATCTGAATTAGACAAGGACATATATGAAAAATGCACTGGACTCTGCTTCTCTGTTGATTTTTTTTATGTGAAGTTTCAAAAAATTGTTCAGCGTCATAATTTTTTTTTTAAAGAGCACCTTACATGTATCTAATAAAATAATTAAAATATATGGTGGGCTTTCCAGTCACATGCGGTACATGCATTGCTCAATGCTTTCACCACCATTCAGAAACATAGACCAGTAACTCAATGCATTTAAATGGGTTTTTGTATACCTCAGTTCTGCCGCTGAAATGGTACAAGGTACCGCATTGCAACAGAAAAAGCCTCAGACTACATAAACTTTGATGCAGTGTCATACTGCATTAGTTTTGCACACTAGAATAGACAGTCATACAGTGTGCACCTTCATGTGTCTGCACTGCCTTCATTAGTATTCAACACGAGCCGGCATTGGCTTAAACGATAAAGCAGAATCCGCATGGTTGCTGTTCACCTAATGGAAAAGCTGATCACTCGCCGACTATCAGCACATATAGTAACCCCAGTTATTACCGCTCCAGAGGCATCTAATTACAGGTTCAGCTAATCGGACGCAAAGCAAAATTGATAAAATCCTAGTAGCAGCAGCTGACTGACAGACATCAGTTATGAAATTCTGGGGCCCATACTGAAACCTGTCACATCTAGATGCTATTATTTTGTCTGATTGATGTTCTCTTGTAAGTGATTGTTCCTGATCATATTAGAACTTATTGATTTTTTTGCCGTCTAGTTTCTATATTATGCAGGACCAACTTAGGACTATTACCAATGCTGTTGCATACTGTTAATCAAGCTCCCTTAGTCATTTTGATGACAAATAATTATAAATCTGTGGTGAGTGAAAATTGGCCAGTTAGGCACAAACTGCAGGGAACGTAATGACTTGGTCTAGAGTTACTGTGCCTCGGAGACCTTTGACTATGAGAGGGCAAATTGAACAGAGAATAGCTAGCTGGAAAGTCAGATGCAAACCTGCATCACAAAACTTCTTTGAAAAAGGTCTAGATTACAATAAAGTGAAAGCATAGGGAAAATAAATAATGAAGTCTTATGGTGCCTTAGCTGGAAAAGAAGCTGCAGTTTTAATCTTAGATGAATCTTCCCTTATACGTTGCAATTAAATTAATCAAAAACTATTGTAGATGATATTTCTCATTCTTACATTTGATTTTTGTTGCACTGAAACACTTCATAATATTATTTGATTCACAAAGGTTTCTCAGTAGTGAGAAGGATAGCAGGTGTGTTATTCCTAATGGTGGCTTCTTTGTCCAATTGAAAAATGACAGGATTGCTACTGAGGAATCCACTTTCTCCAATGTTATCAGGTCTCTTACACACACGCACATGCATACACACACACATGTATGCACACACATGCATGCACACACACATGAATGCACACAAACAAATACACACATACATGTGCACACAGAAGCATTCTGCCTAACAAAGACATGCATCCTGTGAGATGTAAAACCATCAATCAGACATCCACAGAAGACAGACTAAAATTAGGCAAGTGAGCTAGCTTCAGCAAATGGGATACATCAAGGCAATAGCGCTTGACACCCAATCATTGTTCAGTGCAACTACTCTGCATATTTCCTGGAATCTTTGGTGAAACCGCATCATTTAACTTAGCCGACTAAGTCTCATGAAATCCTTTATTGAGAACTGGCAAAATGTGCTTTCCACTAGCTGGATTTTTACAATTTGAAGGCACAAAGGTGTGACTTGGAAACTTCGCTTGCACACACAGTAGAATTTCAAAGCAAATTTCTTGACCAAAAAAGGCTTTTTTTCAATGTCTCGTGTCAATTTGTAACAGTGCCTTACTTTTCATGGTTGATTAATTTGAATGTAATAATTCAAATGGCATATGGGATCAATATTTCAAAACATAACTATAGAGAAGTATACAATATCGATTGGGAATTGCAAGTTTCGAAACTATAAAAATGTGCACCGGGATAGACTTCAATATTTTGTTGCTTATTAATCTTCAGAAAATATGTTTTTTCACCACCCGACCATTCCTACCGAATAAAGGAAGTTCGAGAACAAAATGAATCCATAAATAATGGCTAGGCTTTACCACAATTTTACAATACCATGAAACTAACTCCCATCGCAGCCTTCATACAAAATTCTAAAAGGAAGAGGAAAAGGAAGATGTCCCAGCGGATTGGAAACCTGCAACTGCAATACTCTATTCAAGAAGGGAGGGAGACAGAAAGCAGGAAACTACAGGCCAGTTAGTAAGTGTTGTTGACAATATGGTGGAATTGATGATTAAGAAGCAGTGCCCAGATATTTATAAAGTCACAAACAATCAGGCAGAGTCAACATGCTTTTATGAAATAAAAATTGTTTGACAAATTTGCTAGAGTTCTTTGAGGATGTAATAAGCCAAGTAGATAAAGGAGAACCAGCAGATATATGTATTTGATTGTAAAAAAGGCATTTGATGAGGTGCCACATAAAGATAAGGGCCGGAATTCTCCATTGGAATTCCCTGTTCCCGCCGGCAACGCACCCCCACCCATGGGTTTCCCAATGGCGTGGGATGGCATCAATGGGAAATCCCATTGACAAGGGGCAGGAGTGGAGAATCTCTCCCCCAGCGTGCCACTGAGAAACACACAGCTGGGGTCTGGGGAATCCAGCCCAAGAGCTCATATATTAGCATGGATAGAGGATAGGCTAATGGACAGGAGACAGAGTCAGGATAAATTGATGTTATTCAAGTAGGCAAACTGTAAGTAATGGAGTGTCACAGTGATGTGTGCTGAGGCATCAACGATTTACAATCTATGTTAATGCCTTAGATCAAGGGACTTAATGAATTGCAGCCAAATCTGCTGACAATATGAACAAAGGTAGGGAAGCAAGTTGTGAGAAGAACACAAAGAGGTTTTGAAAATGTATTTACAGCATGTGAGCATCACTGTCAATGCCAGACCTTATTGCCCATCTCTAGTTGCCCTTGAGAAAGTTGTGGTGAGGGGCCTTCTTGAACCATTGCAATTCCTGAGGGATAGTACACCCACAGTGCTGTTAGGAAGGGAATTCCAGTATTTTGACTCAGCGACAGTTGGGATATATTTCCAAGTCAACATGGTGAGTAACTTGGAGGGGAACCTCCATGTGGTCCCATGTCTCTGCTGCCCCTGTCCGTCTAGATGGTTGAAGTCATGGGTTTAAGTTGCTGCCTAAGGAGCCTTGGCGAGTTCCAGCAGTGCACTTTGTAGATGGCACACACTACTGCCACTGCGCATCGGTGGTGGAGGGAATGAATGTTGTGGAACGGATACCAAGCTGCTTTGTCCTGGATGGTGACAAGCTTCTTGAGCATTGTTGGAACAGCTCTCATCCAAGCAAGTGCAGATTATTTCATTGTACTCCGGACCTGTGCCATGTAGATGGTAAACAGGCTTTGGGGAGTCAGGAGGTGAGTTCCTCGCTTCAGGATTCCTAGCCTCTGACCTGCTCTTGTAGCCATAGTATTTATATGGCTAGTCCAATTCAGTTTCTGGTCAATCATAATCCTCAGTCTGCAAAAATATATAGGTAGGTAAGTGATTGGGCACAATCTGGCAGGTGGAGAATGTGGGAAAATGTAAGGTTGTCCATTTTGATGGGAAAAATAGAAACTCAGAATATTATTTAAATTAAGAGAGCTTGCAGAATCCTGCAGTACAGAAGTATCAGGTTGTCCTTGTACATGGATCACAAAAAAATTACCATGCAGGCAAATCAAGTGATTAGGAAAGCAAATGGAATGTTGGCCTGTATTGCAAGGAGGATGGAGTATAAAGTAGGGAAGTCTTACACAACGACAAAGGGCATTGTGTGGGACAGCATGTAAGGTACTATATAAAGTTTTGGTCTCCTTACTTCAGACAGATATACTTGCATCGGAGAAAGTTCAGAGAAGTTCACTAGATTTATCAGTGGGATGAAGGGGTCATCTAATGAAAAAAAAGGTTGAGCAAGTTGGGCCCATACTCAGTAGAGGTTAGAAGAATGAAAGGTGATCTTATTGAAACATATAAGAATCTGAGGGAATTTGACAGGGTAGGTGCTGAGAGAATGTTTCCTCTCGTGGGGAATCTAGAACTAGCGGGCACAGTTTCATAATAAAGGGTCTCCCATTTAAGACTGAGGTGATGAGAAATTTCTTCACCCAGAAGCTTCTTTGGAATTCTTTACCCCAGAGAGCTGTGGAGGTTGGGTCATTGAGTATATTCAAAGCCGAGTTAGACAGGTTTTTGATCTACGAGTGAGTTAAGGGTTATGGCGCGGCAGGAAAGTGGAGTTGAGGCCAGGATCAGATAAGTCGTGATCTTACTGAATGATGCAGAAGGCTTGATAGGCCAATTGGCCCACTCCTGCTCCTATTTCTTATACTCTAATGGGAGAAAGCGTTTCATGGTGAAAACAGAGAAGCTATGTTTAGAAGTGGCCTGTTTTTTTTGTTTCATGGTATCTATCCTCAAGAATTTCACAGGTAGAATGGTTTTCACTCTCACAAAAATCTTCAACTAGAATGTTTCCTCCACAAATTGCCATTTGTTTTCTAAACGTCCAATAGAGGAAAATAGTTGGGTGCTTGCCCAGAATCCAGTTCTCCGCAGTAGATCTATGTGATTGAAATAGAAGGAAATACGTTGGGCTTCTATTGGTTACAAATTGAATTTGTCCATGCATAAATAGTGTTCATGCCACTTGGCCCATAATGGTTTTGATTAGAAAATAGATTTGATTATTGGTTTGACATGAATGTCCAAGTACACTAGAGTGCAGATTAAACATGTGGGAACCACATTTATCGACTGGATTTATGGAATTTCCTGAATCATTAGGGCCAGATTCAGTCTTGGGCAGGAATCTGACAGCAGATATGTTGCAAGATACGGCACTTAGCTCTTACCACTGTGCTCCTGCTCCAGCTGGTGCTATATTGGTTAGGTATTAGAACATAGAACATAGAACAGTACAGCACAGAACAGGCCCTTCGGCCCTCGATGTTGTGCCGAGCAATGATCACCCTACTTAAACCCACGTAACCCGTATACCCGTAACCCCGTAACCCAACAATCCCCCCATTAACCTTACACTACGGGCAATTTAGCATGGCCAATCCACCTAACCCGCACATCTTTGGACTGTGGGAGGAAACCGGAGCACCCGGAGGAAACCCACGCACACACGGGGAGGACATGCAGACTCCACACAGACAGTGACCCAGCCGGGAATCGAACCTGGGACCCTGGAGCTGTGAAGCATTGATGCTAACCACCATGCTACCGTGAGGCTACTAATGGAAGTAGCCTGTTCAAATGGAAGTCTAGGGTAGGGCAAGTTAATTAGAAGAATGTTTTTCCCAGAAGAAAAAAACCTGTGAAACCTGGTGTTATAACCCTCATGAGACCTATGGGGTTAGAGCAATTACTCTCCCCGTGAACCTCGTTGAGTACATGCTCCCCCGTTGAGGGGCAGGGAGCACAGGGACAGGGAAATAGTCATTGATAGAAAAGTCGGCCAGACATGGAACCGACACCTCAGACCCAGCTGGGATCTGATGAGTATTGTACATTTTATTATTTTGCAATAAAACTAGTTTCTCTTTATCCACCTGCCTCGGACTCACCTGTGGTCACAGAACTGGCGACGAGAATAAAAGTGAAGCTACAGTCGATGCTGCTGACAGTTGGATGAACTTCTCTGCACTACTAGACTACGGTTGGAATTTTCTTTTCCACAAGGCCACTATTCGGCAGACTAGACACGTTCGATGTGAGCATCGAGGATTGAATGCAATGTGCAGGATGTAGGCATTACTTTTTTCAGGCAAATTGCTATCACTGTTGAAGACCAACAGATGGTAATATTTTTAACTACGTGTGGGGCCAACACGTATGGGGTGATAATGAGCCTGCCGTATCCCGCAGCCCCAGACACCAAGTCCTTTGATGAGCTGGTGACCCTGGTAGCACAGCATTATAACCCCAGAACATCAGTAATTATGCAGGGATACAATTTAAACATGGCTAAGACGACCCCAGGAGACTCTCTGACCAAATTCCTAACACGGTTGAGAAAACTAGCCAGGTTTTGTGAGTATGGCAATTCACTCTCTCAGATGCAATTGGACTGTTGGTCTGCGGTGTTAATACTATAGTAACCCAAAGAAAGTTGTTGGCCAAGCCATCTTTAGACCTTCAACAGGCCGTACCGATTTTGCCCTCGAGAGAAAGCGCAGAATAGGGGTTGAAAGAACTCCAATGAACGGAGGTGCACACTGTAGGACGCGCCCCCTCCCGGGGAGCAGCACCCCTGGAATGGAAACCCCTTCCCTGGACCGAATACAGTAGAGGCCCTGTCCGTTGGTGTGGGCGGAGTCAGCCAGACATGACACCTCCCCTAAGTCTATAGAAGGGGAGCCTGGGCGATGTGGGACATGCGGACGTAGAAACTGCAGGGAATGCAAATCCCAATGTAGCCAACAACCCTGCCACCCCAACAGAGGCATGCGCCAGCCCAGAGCCAATGCCTTTCACATAGACCAACAGGATGAGGAATGCATGAAATTAAGTTGCATCGCGGTCCCAGAGTGGCCCTGAGCAGGATTCCTGTATGAGTCAACGATCACCCTTTAGAGATGGAACTGGGCACGGAAGCCACATTTTCAGTCATTGGAAGACAGACCAACAGATAACATAAAAACTGAGGTACAACAACTGAATCTGCAGAATCTAGAGGCGAGGGTGGCAACATATATGAGTGAACCACTCGCCATTGCGGGGACCACAATAACCCTATTGATTTATGTGCAGCAGTTGGTAAGACTCCCACTGATTGGAGTAAAGGGAGGCGGCCCCAGCTTATCAGGCCGTGACTGGTTGAAGCACCTCCACCTGAACTGGCAACAGATTTTTCTGATGGGGACTGGAGGCCTTCATGAGGTGTTGGGGAATTACCCAGAGGTCTTCCAGCCATGATTAGGAAAAATTAAGGAGGCCATGATGAAGATACAGGTGGATCCAGACGTGCAGCCAAAATATTTGAGGGCCTGCTATTGGAAAAGTTCAAAGCTGAATTAAGCTGGCTGGAGGGCCTCAGGATTATCAGGCCAGTGTTGTTCGCTGAATGGGTGACACCAGTGGTTCCCATGCTTAAACAGGACACAACAGTTAGATTCTTGTGGTGACTACAAGCTGACAGTAAATATAGAGCTTCCAGACTGTACACATACCCAATGACACACATCGACGACTTATATGCAAAGCTAGCTGTTGGTCATCAATTCACAAAACTCAACATGAGCCATGCATACCTACAGCTCAATCAGGACCCTGAATCGCGGCAATATGTCATTACCAATACGCACAGGGGCTTCTATGAATATGCAAGGCTGCCCTTTGGAGTATTGTCGGCTTGTGCAATTTTCCAGAGAGTCATGGAGAATATGTTGAATGGATTGCCGCGTGTGGCAGTTTAACTCAACGATGTTTTGGTCACTGGGCATGAGAACTGGAACACTCGAGATATTTGGACGAGGTTCTCTGCTATTTATCGGAAGTGGGCGTTTGACTCAAAAGGGAAAAATGTGTGTTCCATGTTTAGGAGGTGGTTTATCTAGATTACCGTGTAGATCGGGAGGGACTGCACCCTGCCGTGGAGAAAGTGTGGTCTATTTAACAGGTACCTACACCAGAGAACATGACTGAGCTGCGTTCCTTCCTAGGGTTAGTAACCTACTATGGGAAGTTCATCCCTGATCTCGCAACTATATTGAACCCCCCCCCCCCCACACCTCTTACTGAAAAAAAAACAGGTGTGGGTATGGAGAGCACAAAAGGACGTTTACTCAAGTCAAACAGCAGTTGACCTCATCAGACTTGCTCATGCGTTACGACCCCGCCAAACCACTCCTAGTCACATGTGACACCTTGCCATATGACAGTGGCTCCATATTGTCACAGTGCATGGATGATGGTGGAGAGAGGTCGATCGCCTTTGCCTGAAGAACATTGGCCATGTCAGAGCGCAATTATGCGCAGATCGAGGAAAAGGGGTTGGCTGTCACATTTGCCATAAAAAAATTCTCCCGTATCTGTAAATTCATCGGTTCATGATCCTTATGGACCACATACAGCTACTGGGACTTTTCAAAGAGGATAAAGCAATCCCACTATCACCTCTGCAAGGATACACAGATTGGCCCTTTTGCTGGCGGTATATGAGTATTCAGTCGAGCATCGATCAGGTACTCAAATCACGAACTCGGATGCGTCAAGCGGACTGACATTGCCGATGCACCCTCTGTCTCCTCCCAGGTCCAAGGAAGTACTAACCATTCTAAATGTTATGGCCACACTGCTGGTTACAGTGTCCCAGATAAGGGAGTGGATGCAGATGGATCCTATACTGTCCAAACTCCACCACATTGTACTGCACGGTGACCAGCATCGGAAACTACCCCCAATGACTTACAAACATTTTTAACCAAAATATCCAAATGTTGAAGGCGGCATCCTTCCGTGGGGGTTGTGCGTCGCTATCCTAAACAAAGGCCAGGACTCTATCTTGCGTGTTCTGCATAACGGACACACAGAGGTGTCAAAAATAAAGATCCTCGCCCGCAGCTATGTTCCATTCTGGCCCAACAATGCAGGGTTTGTCAAGAGCAGCCAAAACTTCTGCCCGCTACATCGCCTCACCCTTGGGACTGGCCGGGCGGCCTTGTGTGTGGCTACATGTTGACTTTGCCGGCCCTTTCCTGGGATCTATTTTCTTGATTAAAGTAGATGGCTGGATTAAAGTAAAGGCTAAACGTCCTACCTCAAATGCAACCAGTAAAAAATTGCGGCTGTCATTCAGCATGCACGGTATTCCAAAGGTGTTGGTCACCAACAATGTGACACCCTTTACCACCGAGGAATTCATGGGATTTATGAAGACAAACTGAGTATGGCACATCCGTATTGCCCCATATCACCGGCTTCCAATGGATTGACAGAAAGGTGGTGCAAACATTTAAGAGAGGGCTGAAAAAGCAAGCTCAGGGTCAATGGACACTCAGCTGGTCAGATTAGTATTCTGTTATCGAACCAAACCACATGCCATGACCGGGGTAGCACCAACAGAATTGTTAATGGGCCGTTGAATGTCAGTCTCGCGTTCCCAGATATTGCAGGAAAGTACAATGCAGTCAAGAACAGCAAGGGCGTAGTCCAAACAGCATAAGCAGACCAGACACTTTGTACCAGGTGACGCGACCTACATTAGGAACTTCACAGATGACACCCAGTGGATCACAGGACTGTTCTTCGCCAGACATGGCCGATATCGTACCGGTTCAAGCACAGGGTCGCATCATGAAAAAATATGTTGACCATGTCAGGAACAGGGGACCAGTGATGCACTGAGCTCCTTGGGAGGAGCCAGTTACTGCCCAGCCAACTCTGACTCCCCTGGATTCGAAAACATTTCCGCAAAGGATTAGGATAACGAGATGAGAGAGGTCGTTGATTCGGATTCCAACATGAAGACCCAGGCTTCGGAAGTTTCCAATGGGGAACAAGCTATTCAGCAGCCTCTAACAGTTCCTCCTCTGGGGTGTTCAGTGTGGAAACGGCCGTCCAGGTCTATGCCACCTGGCCCAGTCCAGCAGGTGACCCAGAAGGTGAAACGATTCAAACATCCTCCAACTCCATCGTCATCAAAAGAGTCTTCGAATTTTGGAGGGGAGGGATGTTATAACATCACAAGAGACACACGGGGTTAAAACAATTAGTCTCCCTGTGCAAATTGCTGAGTAAGGGCTCCCCCACTGAGGGGTGGGAAGCCCTTGGACAGGATAGTAGACTTTGGTTGAAAAGTCAGCCAGACTTGGAACCGACATCTCAGACCCGGCTGGAATCTGATGAACATTGCACACATTATTACTTTTTGGTAAAACTAGTTTCTCTTTACCCACTTGCCTCAGACCCATCTGTGGTCAGTAACCTTGGTTCTGGTCCGGTTTGGTCTGGTATACCTCAAAATGAAATGCCAGTTCAGACCAGTACCAGTCATTCCCAAGTTTCAACTGTCTTTTCCCTTCTGGCAACCCGGGTTCTGCTGTGACATCAATATGAAAACTAGAAGTATCAATGGATGGAGCGGCCTAACTAATGGTTCTAACGGGAACTGGCTAGAGCTAGCTCCAAAATCCTCACAGGAAATGTGTTAAATAATTCTCCGCCTTACGCCTTAAAAAATCAACACTCACACCTATGCTCCACTCTATGTAAATGGGGCCCGATTACCAAACTGAATCAGGCCCCTCACTGATGTTATCAGGTGGGCAGGGTGGATGTCCCATCAATTTTCCCATTAGCTGCCCTAAAAACAAAAGTCAACGCCATGACGTCAGTTAAGCAGGGTCCAAGGCTTGTCACTTGTTTAGAAATTGGGGATTTCTCTGGTATTAGAACAATTACAACACGTACTTTGCTGTTGTAAATAAAATGTTGGCCTTTGGAGAAACACGTAACTGTTCTGAATGTATTTTATTTGAGTTCTATATGTTTTGTTTAAAATGTGTGTTTTGAATAAGCTAAAAAAAAAGTAGCTTAATAGTCAGGAAAACTGCAGTTGTCTTCAAAGAACGGTTCAGACTTTCTGGAGAGCTGACACAGAAAATGTCAAACATGATCGAGCTCATACAATAACTATTTAGCTGAGGTGTCTGAAGATGTAGATCCACGCAAATAAGATAACTCAAGCATGCATGTTGCTGGCCCAAAAATGTCAAGTTAGTGTACAAATAAAACTCTAAACTGAGGCTGAACTCAGCGCATTTTTTGACTTTTTATTTTGCTCAAACAACACACCAAAGGACGGGATGAGGAAGCTAAGTAAGGGAAAGAATTGTCACTGGTATCCGAAATAACTTCACAATTTCACGATGAACCAAAAGGCACCAATTTGGAGCACGGCAGGTTATCGAAAAATGAGTTGAAGTTATTGTGCAAATTAGAACCTGTGAATTGAAAGATTTTTCTTCTAGAGATGCAGCGAGGCTGTTTTGTTGGGATACCTACACCGAACCCAGCCTGGGCTGGTTAGGCCTCAAAGCCTGTTTCTGCAACCGTATTTCCTTTGTCACATCTGGATCAAATGTCTGGAGGTTTGCACTCATGCTTAGCACTGCCGCTGCATTGCGGGTGTGGGAAAGGGTGTTCCCAGAATGAGACATTAAGCCCACCTGTCCCTTCTGATAATTCCTATGGCATTTTTGATGTCATTCAAATCTTATTCCTGTGCCCTGGCTATACTTTTTTCTATTTTCAAACAAAAAAAAAGATGAGCTGCTTCTGGATTTTACCAGTGTGGTTTTGTTGACACAGGTCACCACCTGTGATGTTCACATAATTACAGCCATTGCACTTCAAACATGGGTTTGTTGGAAATGTTTGGAAAGATTTTACCATGATAATGTGCAGTATAAGTGCCAGCAATATCATTCACAAACTGAACATCATCCGAATAGTTTTACGTACATTCCCTCTCTCACTATTCCTTCCCAACCTTAATGGTGTTCTTAATGAGTATTTTCTCAAACAACAAATCTATCTGCACAGCTTTAGCTTTCCAAAGGCATACCTCACTAATCAAATATCAATAAAATTCCCAACAAGGGATTTCTCAGACATACATTTCAGTTGGTTGTCTCTCCAAGCAACAAGTATTAGCCAATGATTATCTTTGATTTCCTATCTCACCAACTATTTCCTTAGCCATTAATATCATCTTAAATACACCTAATCAACCATAATTGTTAACTGTACAAATTAAGGTTAAATATGTGCAGGTAGAGGGCACTGATTGGATGCTTCTCGAGTACATTTAAAGGGACACCTTGCCACTCCCCCCCCCCCCCCCTTTAAGGGGCTGTTAATTTGTTTGTTAGTTAATTTGTTAATTACCTCATCTCCTCAAAATAATATAAAGAGATGCTTACTAACACTGGGGTGGGAGTCAAGGTAGGGGTTATACATGTGTAATGGGATTAAATCCTGAACTGAGTAAAGCCTGGTTTCTGGTCTCCTACTTCCCAACTGGATGTCTGGAATTTAATGATAATTGCTGTAAACTTCCTGAACAAACCATCTTCCTTTGCGTAAAAAAGCAAAATGCTGCAGATGCTGGAAATCTGAAATGAAAACAGAAAATACGAGGAATACTCAACAAGTCTGCCAACATCTATAGAAAGTTAAGCAGTGATAACATTTCAGGTTGATGATCTTTCATCAGAACTGACGAGAGTTAAAGTTTATTTTCCTCCCTTTGCCATCCTGCAGGTCCCCAAATGCTCTTTCCTGATGAAACTGAAAGATGGGAGGCAGAATAACTGGACTAAACATGGGTATGCATGTTCATAAACTAATTGTCACTTGACAACAGAACCTGCTGTCAAAGCTTTTTGTCATTGACTCAACAGGACTGATGCAAAAATGCCAAATTTCTGGGGGAGCAACAATTTATGCAGCACGAGAAAAGGGTGCTGTGGTTGACAAGTGGACTCTTGTTGGTTGAGATGTTGCCGGAGTGAATGCACCGAGGCATTTTGTCTCCCACTCTCCTGTTTAATTAAAGGAGGGCCCAATCCCTGTTCCTGCTTGTGACAACCCTTTGTCATGACCCCCAGCCAATGATTCACTCCTCCTGCCATCACTCACCTCTGGCCTGGGTCCCAGCACCAATTCTAGGTGTCAGATGGGTGTCATAACATCATCAGCCACTGCCTCCCTGGTGGTGCTGCTGTTCAATGGGACTGTCCCCCTCTGATTGGGCTGTGAAGTAGAATGCATCTCATGCAGTATAAATTGTTGCTCTGTTTGAAATTTGGCATTCATGCATCTGTCCTGGTAAGTGTAAGATGAAAAGCTTTGACAGCATGTCTGTTTTCTGTAGCAATTCTCATAAACTCCTTCCACCTCATCAGGTTGCAAATTCAATGGATCACCAGCCACCTAGCAGTACTTTCCGAAGCTAAGCAAAAACCTAAACAGGCATCATTCAGCTTACTATATAACTGTAATTGGGCTGGATTTAATAGGGATGAAGGGGTTCTTGCCCTTCAGCTAAAGAGTGGATATGAGTCTCACATCTACTCCTTTGAAAAAGGCCTGCTGACATAAGGGCCACTCAGATATTAACTGGCATTGGACATCAAGAGAATATGTCCCACCCACTGAGAACTGCTGACCAATCATAGGGGGCAGTGGCTGCTGACAGTACCGCATCCGCTTGAGACTGAGAATCAGCACTGGATCCTGGGCCTCAGGTGAGTACTGGTAGGAGGGAGTGTTGCAAGATGGGGGTCACTGGGGAGGAGGGTCGGGAGCATGAACAGTGCGTTGTCTCTCAAGAAAGAGGTTGTAAGTCTAAGATACTCACAATTAAATCCAATTGGAGAAACTACTTTACTCATAGAGTGGTGAGGAGGTGGAACTCAACTCCACAAGAAATAGTCGAGGTGAACAGCATAGGTGCATTAAAGGGGAAGCTGGCCAAAAACAAGGCAGAAAGGAATGAGGGATATGCTGATTTGGTCAGATGAAGCAGCTCATTTGGAGTATAAATACTGCCATAAAACTATTGAGCTGAATGGCCTATTTCTTTGAAAAAAGACTTGCAGCTATATAATGCCTTTTGCAACTAGCAGATATCCTAAAGCACTTTAAGCAGGTGAAGTACTTTTGGAATATAGCTACTTTTGCAATGTAAGAAAAGCAGAAGCCTAATGTGCGTGCTGTAAACTCCCACAAATATTAACATTATAATAAGCAGATAATCTGTTTTCATGTGTTGATTGAGGGATGAATATTGGCCAAGACATCAGGTATAAGTTCACAGCCCTTTTTCAGAATTATAGAATCATAGAATTTACAGTGCAGAAGGAGGCCATTCGGCCCATCAAGTCTGCATCGGCCCCTGAAAGAGCACCCTACTGAGGCCCACATCTCCACCCTATCCCCATAACCCCGTAATAGTGCCATGAGAGCTTTTAAATGCACTTGGGGAGAAAGGGGCCTCGATTTCATGGCTCTTCTGAAAAGCAGTGCCTCTGACGGTGCAGCACTCCCTCAGTATCGCACTGGAGTGTAAACCTAGATTTCTATGCTGGTGTGGAAGTTGAACCCACAACTGATGTTGCACATTCTATGTAATCTTATGCAATCTTCGTTCCAAAATGTTAACTGGTTCAGCTGATTAAAGAATAGGAGGAAGGTGGGAAGAAATGAGAAACATCTATATAAAAGGCATTATATTAAGAAAAAAATCTGTTATGGCCCATGTGATCCAAAGATAAATAAGGATACAAAGTAAGCCAATAAGTAAATTGAAAATGGTGATCACAATTTCTTTGTTCAAATGTAAATAGACCATTGCAACAGGTTAACAAATTAGTTGGGCCCAGGATGGAATCTGACTAAAAAATGGCAGAAGTATCAGTTCCGGTGAGAAAAACGGTGTGAATCCTGCTGGCGGTGTTAGAACATAGAACAGTACAGCACAGCACAGGCCCTTCATGTTGTGCCAAGCAATGATCACCCTACTCAAACCCACGTATCCACCCTATACCCATAACCCAACAACCCCCCCCCCCCTTAACCTTACTACGGGCAATTTACCATGGCCAATCCACCTAACCCGCACATCTTTGGACTGTGGTAGGAAACCGGAGCATCCGGAGGAAACCCACGCACACACGGGGAGGACGTGCCGACTCCGCACAGACAGTGACCCAAGCTGGGAATCAAACCTGGGACCCTGGAGCTGTGAAGCATTTATGCTAACCACCATGCTACCATGTTGACGGGAATACTCGTGGAATTTTGAGCCTCTCAAGCAAATGTTTTTTTCTTCCCGTGAATCACGCCGCGCTCCCGGTCCTTCACACTGATTCACTCGCCCTTCGGAAACTTAATGACTGCAATCACTGGGAGCTCCATTGAAACCCCCCCCCCCCCCCCCCCCCCCACACACTCACCAGCACTTATTTCAGATCTATGAGAGGGTTTGCCAGCCAGAAACCCTGCACCAAAATTCTCGGCGGGGGCCCTCTCCAGACTACTGGATAGAGTCCAGCAGAGGCGGGACCTCCTGTGCTCGTATTCCAGAAAGCGTTCCCCTCGCAAGGTGACCACACCTTTCTGGGAAGCTATGGCTGCATTAGCAAGTGCCAGCTTCCTCCAGAAGTGGACAAGGCAGCAGCGTGGGGGGAAAAAAGAATGACCTTCTTTGTGCAGCCAGTGTAAGTCTGCCACCTCCAGTTTCTCACTCCACCCCCTCACCCATCCCTTCCACCTCCAAAGTAACCTCTCACCCAGCCACATAGTGGGTTGCCCACCTGTCACCTCTTCCACCCCCGCCTGTACTCTGCTCCTCACATCCCCACACCAATGCCAGTCCCACACTTGCCACTCCTCAACGATCTGAAATGGCAGGACTCAAGCCTACAGTCCCCCATCTGTCTCTCTGCAGGACAAAATAGAGCACAACAGGTGTGAGAGGGCACAACCACCCAGCGCTGAGGAAATCGCACTTGAGCTGGCTGGGGTGGAGCGGGACCTCGTCTGTGCGGATGGCGAAGTCAGGGCAGTGAGCAAAAGTGAGAACGCTAAGAACACACAGGCATTCCTTTAGTCTCATGTGACTAAACAGCTCGCTTCATTTATTCTCGTGATGTACTGATGACATCTCCCTTCCCTTGCAAGGCAACAAAAGAGCAGCTTGTACCATCCTCGCGTCCCCTGGGTACCACAGACCAGAGACGCTCAAAGGAGAAATTCTCAGACATCACATTAAAGAGGCATCACTCCACCAGCGCAGATTCTCACATCTCGGTGGGATTAAGCAATAGGTAGGCTTCTGGGTCTCTTACTGGCGGGCATTTCACAGCTGACGACCTATAGGAGGCAGAACAGGGACGTCCCCAGGATCTGGCACATAGAGGGATGCTGGAGCCCAGGACACTGCAGAGCTCCAGGCCAATGATGTGCCCCTTGGTCCAGTCTTCCCAGTGCTGATAGAATCAGGAAGGGATGGCAGCATCCCGCCTCGAAGTGCAAGGCCAACTGGAGGAGTCCCATCGCCTTCTGTCTGAGGAGATGGTGTCATTACTCCAACACAACAAAGCCAACATTGCAACGGTGGTATCAGTAGTGGAGAGTTTGGTGCAGGACGTGCACCCTGTGGCGGGGAATGTCTGCTCCATGATTCAGTTCATGACCCCGATGGCTGAGGGAATGAGTTTCATGGTGCCATGCTCCAACTGCATCGTGCAAGCACTGGTGGGAAACCACGAGTGTCAGCGCCAGAGGGTAGCAGGGTTTCTGGACCTCACTCTAGCTGGCCCTCTATCCCAGAGGAGGGGCACCATGGGCCCCGGGTACTCGAAGAGAAGAGGATTGTCAGGAACGCTGCCCGGGGCCTTCCACACAGCAGATCCTAGGGTGTACAGCCCATCTGACACCCTCCTCCCTGAATGCGACACAACTCCAGTCCCGCATATTGCACAGGGTAGCAGCGCAACATCCGTGCTGCCCAAAAATGGGCCCAGACCCTCTTGGTCCAGACCCCACAGGGTTCGCCCTCCAAGTTCATCTCAGGCAACAGGGCATGGAAGAAAGCAGACTGCCTCAAGCTCAGCTGTGGATCTCAGGGATACACCTGAACATAGCGGGAGGGTGAGGAAGAGTAGGAAACTGGAGGCACCTAGTGGGCATAGTGAACATAGGCACTAGTTAAGATAGATCACCACTGTAATATAGCACTTGTGAATAAACAGCATTTGTTCACCAGCAGATCCTCCTCCCTGTTATTTCCTGGCACCATGCTCCACAAGCCCCCATGCACACTCTGTGCTTGACTAAGTGTAGTGTGCGAATGGCAGCGCAATGTCTCTCCCACCCCCCACAATGATGGCTTAGTAAAGATGCACTGCAGCTTGTCGTGCTCCCATGTGCCCCTCCCTGCCACACCCCACTCCCGCATCAATACTAAGGCCTCTCATTTCCAGTGATGAGGTGGCCATTGCTGAGAAAGTGCAGAGAGGCTAACCTACCCTGGAGGTTAGTTGAAGGAACACACTAGGACCCCTGACTTCAAAGGGGGCTGTAGCAGATGAAAGCTCACCCAGCATTTCAAGACTCCATAATAAGCCTGTTCATTGGCAAGACGGGTTCAGCTCCCTGTCAGGCAGGAGTCAGACATATCACTGAGAATGAGAAGAGCAGCATTCTGTCCTCATCATTCTCCCGCAGAGTCCAGCCCATGGTTTTAGCGCCCTGCCCATGAACTTGGGCACCATCACGAAAACCTACTGCTGACACCACAGCTATGATGAGTGTCATTCCCTACACTGGGAGAGATCCTCACTCCCCAGTTCTACTTGTCCCCAAACCGTGAGGCTATGAAGGTGTACTTAGCTCATTCGCCCGAGGTCCTTCCTCGTCCTCCATGAGAAGTGCCTCGCTGCCCTCCCTGACTCAACTGAGAAGATGTGGCACTCCTCCATCTCCTGGTCCAGCTGCTCTCTGCTCTGCAGCAACAAGTTGTGGGGGCTCTTCAAATCACAATTATGCAAGATACCCTTTGGAGGCTGTACTGGAGGGCACACACCCCCGCCAACTAGTCGAGGTACCAGAACCACATCTTGAACGGTTCTATCGCCTGCTCCACCAGCACGCATTTTGATGCATGAACCTCACTGTCGCAAACCTCCACAGGTGTCTGTGGCCTCTGCACTGGTGACATCAGCCATTTCCTAATTGGGTACCCCCCTGTCCCGAGGAGCCTCTACTCTCCCTCAAAAATATCTGGGATCTGAGAGTGCTCTAAGATGTAACTGCCATGGACGCTCCCAGGGAACAGGCACACGCCTACATTGTGTGCATTGTGTGGTCACAAATGAGTTGGACATTGAGGGAGTGGCATCCCTTGTGGTTCATGAATGGTGCCTTGTCAAGCCTTGGAGACTGCAGGGCCGTATGGTTGCAGTCAATCATACCCTGCATCTGAGGCATGCCTGCTATCAGGTGATGCCCATGGCCCAGGCGTCCTGGCTTTCCTGGTCCTGGTCCAAGTTTAAATGCATGTGGGCCCTCACACATAAAGGGCATCTGTTGCCCCCCTATTGCATTTGTGTGTGGCTGACTGGGAAATGTCACAAAGATCATCGGTGCTGCCCTAAAACGAACCGCTTGCATAGAAGTTAAAAATGGTGGTAACTTTAACGGCCAAGGGCAGTGGGTGTCCTCCCATCCCATGTGCTGACAGCTGTTGCAGACATGGCAAAGGTGGTCCACCGTCTGCTGGAATGGACTATAGATGCAATCTTCTCTGACATCTGTAGATAGGATGTCTGCCGTCGGAGGTCCCTTTGCCGGTAGTGTCTACTATGAGGCTCCACCAAATATGGTGCTGCTCCCAGAATAGCTACAGGCCCAGCCGCCCCCTACTCTACAGGGCACTGGTCCCTGCCATGTGCAGCGGCTCGTTAATATCTCTGCTGCTGCTCGATCGCTATGTGTAGAAATACTTGACAGGCACCATGATTCTCCAGAATCATGCACTGAAAAGAAGAGAACGCTAAAGTGAGCAGTGAGCATTCCTGACAGTTCCCTGTCCCTCAGCCCTCCATTCCATTGGGACCTCCACCCATGCGCTTCATCCTTCATGAGTGCCTCTCTGCCTGGTCTCACATCCTCCTGTCACACTGGAAAATCCTCACAGCTGTCACTCTCAACTCCACCAGGACTAGGGGCCCGGATCCTCTAGAGTTTCAATGGCACATTTCTCCTGACCTTTTCCCAACACTCCCCCCCTCCCCCCCCCCCCCCCCCCCCCCCCCCCCCCCTCCAGACTTTGCGTTAGATGACAGGGCAGTTGAGTGGACGCATGAGACCAGCATCAGCATCCACCCGGGTTACCTCAAAGACACCCCCCATCATTTTTTAAAAATAAACTTAGAGTACCCAATTCATTTTTTCCAATGAAGGGGCAATTTAGCATGACCAATCCACCTAGCCTGCACATCTTTGGATTGTGGGGGTGAATCCCACGCAAACACGGGGAGAATGAGCAAACTCCACATGGACAGTGACCCAGAGCCAGGACCGAACCTGGGACCTCGGCGTCGTGAGGCAGAGTGCTAACCACTGCGCCACCGTACTGCCCGACACCTACCATCATGACATAGAACAGAGTGAGTGATGACAGACTTAACCATGAATCCTTGCATTGGAGTACATTTCACTGTAATATGTGTAAGGTTAACACTTGTATGAGCATTGGAGTTCCATGCTTGGGACTCCAATCAGTGACACTTCTTTTTAATCTTTAGATTTCATTGGCACATTTGACTGGTCAATGAATGGAATATCAGGAATGGAATATCAGGAAAATGATTGCTTCTTCTGGGAGACAAGACACAGCATATTAAAATTAAACCTGAAGCGAGCATTACAAGCACATGCCTGGAGGGCACCCTCATTCTCCTAGTTCACAGCCCAACACTAATTCCTGACAGTCACATTTGCCAGACAAGTGGAACTGAAATTCCATACAACTCATCTCGCTTGTCCTCACAGTGCTGCCTGAGTGTTTGGTTCTACTCACACTGCAGTCATGCTTCCCCAAGTGAGACAGTCTTCATTCCTCATGAGGCAAGGATATAACCTATTCCTGAGTCCTCCACTCTGCCCTTGCACTCCGACCTCTCATGGAACCTCACCCAAGAACCTCACAGTCAAACCCCAGGGCTGAACCTCTGTATTCTCCTCCTCCCACTCACTTTCCAGCTCCCACTAAGAATGGGCACACTCTCAGTGGCAATGTGAGCACAAACCCAGTAAGAAAGGCACAGGACGCAATGCCTGCATGCCAGCTTACAGCAAGGGGTCCCCCCGAAATGAAGGGAATGTGCAACCTGCTAGCGACCCCTTCCCCCAAGATTGAGGGACTGAACTCCAGCCCCGAGTTGAACCTAGCTGTGTCTCCCACCTCCTCTCTGGTGCACCCTGAGAATTGAAGGCACTGGAGATTCATGGCTGCCTGCGCTCTCACCTCTGTTATCCCCCTCGGTTGAGGTGAGGCAGCCAGGTTCACGTTTATGTAAACTTGTTGTAAAAGGCGGCGGCGTGAATATTCCATGCGGGGGAGGTCCGGTGGAGTGAGTACTCGCTAATCACATGCTGATGGGTTCCTGGGCTCCCACGACATGATTCGAACTCCACATAGGAGAGGGGGGAACGGAAGTCACAAGTCACAATTACGTCGGAAGGAATCGCGTTTTCCGATTCTCTCCAGACTTGGGCCCGCGCCACATTTCTCACGGATGGTTAGTGTGGGCTCAAAATCAACCCCCCACCCCTCCCAGCCCCCAACAGTGACCAGATGTGTAGCAGCCAGCAAACAGCAGCAATTTATACTGTGCTAGAAAACCTGAAACAGTCTTCAAAATCAATCTCTAACTTTGTTTTTGACTGTGGCATCAGATTGATAATGGGTGATAAGTGTGTGATATATATTGGCAACGGTTAATTATAAATATACATGGCCAGGCTGTTGTTTAATTCACAAGTTTAGGCATGTGTTCAGGTAATAAACAGACACAATTGAAATTGAAAACATATTCTATTTGGATTGGGTAAGCAGATGGAGTGGCGAGTTTTAATGCTGGATGTATTCCAGACTGCTCTAATCTATCCTATTTACAAAGCACTGATTCAACATAAAAGAAGCTTCTGAAGGCAATGGTAAGACAAGATGTTTAGCTCCTTTACTGCGTGACTCAGGAACCTATGTCTACCCGTGTTACTGCTAGCACTCTCTCTGAGTGATGTAAAACGATCTTATAATGAGCTGCACAGCTGTATAGGCACATTTTATATTGCACCCATTGGAGCAATGGTGCAATATATAAAGCAGTAATAAAAATCTGATTTGTTATTCTCACTCTTTAACTCGTTCATTACTTGTCCCAGGATTTTTGGCATTGAGACAACAGTATCATTCAGGTAAGAAGAGGCGCCAAAAAATGTCATGTCCTCTGTGTAGACTCTCCCCAGGGACCCTAAATGGCGCTTAGCCTCAAGTCTGCAAACTGTGATTGATTGCAAAAATTAAATAAAGCCTTTAAATGCTGTCAAGATCAGCTTTTAAAGTATGATCCAGTCTCGGCCAACTGCATCACAAAACATGAATTATAGTGGAGTGAGTACAATCACCATCCAATCAAAAAATCATTTAAAGTTCAGAATCAATTAAAGCATTTTTTTATTGCTTCTGTACAACTATTCCCGAGGTATCCAAAAAATATGAATATTTTGGAAAATATTGCCTGTCCTAATAAACGCTGTATTCAAATATTCTTGTCTGTGGATCTCACTCTTGTAATTCCTTGATACCTGCGTTAGTATTTCTGTACATTGTTCATCTATTTCAGTGTGTTGAATTGAAGATAAATGTTCGAAATATGAAACAAACACCTTCCTACATGCCTATCTCCTTACTGACACTGCTTTCAAAACTAAAAATACTAATGCATTCCCGGTGGTGTTTCTCTGGACAGACAATGGGATCGTTAATGACATGGGTCCAGTAAGCCACACTAATGCTCTGCTCACATTAGGCAGATATTGCTGTTAAAGGTGTGAATAAACCCAACCAGGTCCATCATCTCTGCAATCCAACTTGAAAATCGCAAGACATGCAATACCCGAAATGTCACCCGCGGTGGAGAAAAATACACGCCTATCTTGGAGTTACCCTTGACCATTCTCTAGCTTCCATCACCACCTCTAAAAGATCATTAATAAGACTAAGGCACAAGTGGACATCTTGCGTTATCTTACCAGCAGAAGCTCAGGTTCAAAACCAACATCATTTATACTTCTGTTATAGCTCTGGTCTTCTCGACAGCCATGTATGGACCTCAAGCCCTCAATGTTGCCCCTCCCTCCATTGAACAGGACACAAGAACATGCAGAGAAATAACTCGTAGCTGCAGTAACCTGGACCCTCCTATCCATAGAGACATTCAAGCCCCCCATGATCTCACCACATGGCTCTACGAAACTCTTCTGAATATGAATTGAATCTCACTTACTCCATAACTCAGATGAAACTTGGAGGAAAGCTTGGACAAAAAGCATACTCTTAAATAAACACATTGGGCGGAGGGTCGCCATCGGTGACATCAGAAGATTGCCCATTGCCTTCGAACCAAGATCTATCTCAACAACCAGACTTCTGTCTCCCCAGAGCATGTGGACAACCCTCAGTAGTATATGGATTGGCGATGGCCGATGGCCCCCTGATGTACAAATGGCACCTCAAACCATTGCCTGTGTGTGACCGTGAAAACTCAGACCAAATCACAGAGTACTTAATAATATTTTGCCCTGACTCAAGTTTGAGGGTGATACCCTGGAATTATACTTACTGTTGAGTAGAACATTGGACTCATTAGGGAACTTGACATTAAAGCTGTTATGGCAGCTTCTGCCCCAAAGTCATGTGAAGCCAAAGGGAGCTGGTGCTGTAGTGGTAAATGTCACTGGACCAGTAATCCAGAGGACCTGTGACCATGGGTTCAAATCCTATCACGGCAGCTGGTGGAATTTAAATTCAATGAATAAATCTGGGGGGGCGATTCTCCGAACCCAGCGCCGGGCCGGAGAATCGCCACAACCGCGCCACGATGCCACAACACCGGCGTGCGATTCTCCGAGGTGTGGAGAATCGGCGCCATTTGCGCCGGCGCATTTGATGTGGCGCCGGCCGCAGGCCGCTGGAATCGGCGGGGCGCGGATACAACAGAGTCCCACTGGCGCTGTTCACCCCTAGTCGCTGCCGGCGGGAACTCTGCACGAAGGGGGGGGGGGGGGGGGGGGCGGCCTGTGGGGCAGGGAAAATGATCCTTCACCGAGGGAGGCCTCTGATGCGGTCTGGCCCACGATCGGGGCCCACTGATCGGCGGGCCGTCCTCTCCCCACCCTCCCCAGGCCTACTTTCCTGCGTGGCCAGTCCCTGAACACTGACGCCATGTTGAGTCAGGTCCGGCGTGCAGAAGTCCCCCGCGCATGCGCAGGTTTGCGCACCCAACTGTGCAAGCACGGGTTGGCGTGGCACCCATTTGGCGCCAGGGAGGGAGGCTGGTGCAGCGTGAACCGCTCCAGCGCTGTGCTGGCCCCTGTCCGGGACAGAATCGGTCGTCCCCTTGACGGCACGAACACTTACGCTCCATTTTAGAGTATCGCCCCACAGGAATCAAGAGCTAGTCTCCGAAATTTTGAACATGAATATATCAAACAACAAAAACAATACCCTTTCGGCATTAGGTTAAGCACCAATGCCCTTACCATCCAGGCCCACAGCAATGTGTTGACTTATAACTGGTCTCTGAAATGACCAAGAAAGCTATTCAGTTCAAGAGCAACTTGGGATGGGAATCAAATGCTGACTTCCCAGTGAAGTCCATATCCCCATAATTTTTTTAAATGACAAGGTTTCTTTCTGTCTCGCTCACAAAGCAAGTTAATTCTCTCTTCTCTTCTCACTTATCATTGGTCAATAGAGGCTCCTCGGGCGGGATTCTCTGACCCCCCCGCCGGGTCGGATACCCGCTGGGTCGGATACTCGCCGGGGGGTGGCGTGAATCCCGCCCCGCTGCTCCGACGCCAGCTGCCGAATTCTCCGGTGCCGTTTTTTTGCCAGGGGCGGGGATTGCGCCGTGCCAGTCGGGGGCCAGTTGGCCTCCCCGGCAATTCTCTTTGCCCCAATGGGCAATGGGCTGAGCGGCCACCCGTTTTCAGCCACTCCCGCTGGATGAAATGGACAAGGTCCATACTGGCAGGACCTGGCTTTGAGGGCGGCCTGCGGAGTCCTCGGGGGTGTGGGGGGGGGGGGGGGGGAGGGGGGGTGTGTGGGGGGGGTGCGGGGGGATCAACACAGTGCCTGGTCCGCGATCGGGGCCCACCGACCTGTGGGCGGGCCTGTGCTGTGGGGTCACTCTTTCCCTCCGCGCCGGCCTGTGTAAAGCTCCGCAATGGCCGGCGCGGAGAAGAAACCCGCTGTGCATGCGCAGGAATCACGGCAGCAGTTCTGCACATGCGCCAGAACACGCTGGCACTCCTGCGTATGCATCAACTCGCACCGGCCGGCGGAGGCTCTTCGGCGCCAGTTGGCGCGGCGCCAACCACTCCAACGCCGGCCTAGCCGAAGTGTGGAAGTGTTTTTCAACTTCCAGGCAGTCCAACGCCGGAGTGGTTCACGCCACTCTTTGGCGCCGGTACAGCCCGCACCGCCGGTTGGGTGAGAATCCCGGCCCTCATTTCTGAATAGGGTCCACATCTACCAATCTACTTTCCCAAATGTTGATTCTCCGCCATGTCGTACAGCTATTCCTCAAACTAGTTGATCTATCCTATTAGGTGACTCAATAAATCAGAAGTATCCTGTTTTTAACTCCTTTCCAGAGGCTTTCTTTCTCCACCATGGAGAAGCTTTATTTTCTGATCCAAGGTAGGTTCTTTCTCTCAATTTATCAATCCCCTGCTCAAAATAATTTTGCTCCTCCTCCATTCCCACAGAATAGGGAGCCTTTCCTTTCCTCTTCCTCCCCAGCCTCGTTCAGCCCCATTCGCACAAGAGCAAATTTATCTTCCCTCATCATCTCCATGAGATCTTGTCAATCTTCTTTGTACTTTGTAAGTTATTGCTATTCATTCTTTTCTTTGGATTAGAATAAATGAAGGTGATGATTTGTTCATTGAAAATGAAAAATGAAAACCCTTATTGTCACGAGTAGGCTTCAATGAAGTTACTTGAAAAGCCCCAAGTCGCCACATACCGGCGCCTGTCCGGGAAGGTTGGTACGGGAATCGAACCGTGCTGCTGACCTGCTTGGTGTGCTTTAAAAGCCAACGTTTTAGCCCAGTGAGCTAAACCAGCCCCTGGTGATGGACTTCATCTTAATGAGAATATCAAAACGTTTATTTGCTGCATGAGGAAAGAAGTTAGCTCCATTCCTCACATATTGGATCTCAGTTTCTATTTGACTTCTCGGAGCTGACTCATCAAACATTAATGTAATGTGTACCTAGACTCTAGAATTTTCCAAAGTTGAATGTACATCGGAAGATGGAAGATGTGACTGAAAGTCATACTTTATAGTTAAACTTAAGCACATTGCCTATGTCAACATCAATGAGTGTATGTAGACCACGGATCATCACTCCTGCTCACAAAAAATAGACTAATTTCTAGCCTGCTATATTAACATAATCGAAACTGCCAATGTAAACTTGTCTTGCTATGATTGCATCTTCCTTCCAGTAATGACATTGAAGTGGCTTCATTGACAAAGAGGGCAGAATTGCAAGACAAGTTCATATTGGTAAGTTTCCATCTTACATATGGTCAAAATGCATTCTAATTGAACAGGTTGACTGGATTGAGTGTGCAGGTTGGACGGAGAAAAGCAGAGTGAGTCAAAACATGGAGCGCCTTTGCCTCCAATGACTAAAAGAAAGTGCGATGTGGAGATGCCGGCGTTGGACTGGGGTGAGCACAGTAAGAAGTCTTACAACACCAGGTTAAAGCCCAACAGGTTTGTTTCAAATCACTAGCTTTCAGAGCACTGCTCCTTAGGGGCCTCACGGTAGCATGGTGGTTAGCATCAATGCTTCACAGCTCCAGGGTCCCAGGTTCGATTCCCGGCTGGGTCACTGTCTGTGTGGAGTCTGCACGTCCTCCCTGTGTGTGCATGGGTTTCCTCCGGGTGCTCCGGTTTCCTCCCACAGTCCAAAGATGTGCGGGTTAGGTGGATTGGCCATGTTAAATTGCCAGTAGTGTAAGGTTAATGGGGGGATTGTTGGGTTACGGGTATACGGGTTACGTGGGTTTAAGTAGGGTGATCATTGCTCGGCACAACATCGAGGGCCGAAGGGCCTGTTCTGTGCTGTACTGTTCTATGTTCTATGCTCCTTTCACCTGAGGAAGGAGCAGTGCTCCGAAAACTAGTGATTTGAAACAAACCTGTTGGACTTTAACCTTGGTGTTGTAAGACTTCTTACTGTAAAGGAAAGTGCACAGATTGGAAAGGGTTTTAGCAGAGTATCAAGCATCTGTAGTGGCACGCTTTCGCTAAACTCTTGAAACAGAGGATTCCGTAATACAGCTGGGGCTGTCAACTTTGGTTGGACTATTCCTGGAGGTTTATCACAAAACTTCCTCCCAATCCAGTTAAAGAACCTTTAGTCCAAATCGCCAAGATTTTGCTAACTAATGTTCAAAGAAAAGAGAAGGAAAATCCAGGTATTGCTCCAGGACAGCCCTGGAGAGTTGGTAACACGAATTACAACCTGTGGGCCTCATTCGACTGAACAACCTGCCAGTTTGGCCGATGCAGTTAAAGTTGGATTTCCAGGTTTCCAGTGCCTATTCAATTCTATTTTATCTTATACTTCTCACTGGTGGTTTATCTTGGATGGATCTCATGGTACTCAGGCTTGGAAAGGGGGTGTTCTTCAACAATTACACCTTTGATGGATATACCATATACCTGAGTTCTGCTGGAATTTTCGGCCTCAGGTATATGCATACGTGTGGCCTACAAAGCTCCATGGTAAGCACTCAGCAGCTGTTGGTGCAAATAATGCTTGGACACTCTGTGGTAAAGTGTTCAGTGAAAAAAACAATCTAACTTGATTACACTGCGAAAACAAACCAAACACCAATGGTGTGCGTACCATAGTAACGGGCATTAAATCATTAGCCTGGTGATTTTGGGTAGTAATGGATGACTTTGCAGTGTTAGTGTAGGATGGCAGCTCTGATTACTCGAAGGTCTTTACATTTCCTGAGACAATTACATCCCATTTTTAAATCTGGCTGGGGTATGAATCATAGATCCTTTTGCTATGATGTACACAGGACCGTGACTGCCGTTTTCAGAGACAACCAGTGCCGGTGGGGGGGGGGGGGGGGGGAGTTTTGTCTAGTTTTATGGAAATTCAGGAGAAGAGGCCCACCACCACACAACCCCAACCCCCTCTTCCACCCGGCCCCCGCCAGTTAAAGTTTAAATCATATATCTGGAGCCAGGAAGAGTGGGAGTGTTCTATTGGGCCTGATCAAACTAAATTGCCAGCTATCAACCCAGGCTCTTCCAACCTCCCAGGTGGTCACAAGTTCAGAAGTCGCCCCATCAGGAATCCGAAGTCTTAGCCTTGCTACAATGCTGGGCAGCTACCGGGCCGCCAAACCGGCCAGTCCAAATCTGGCGGATTTGGTGTGAGCAGCTGGCCCACTTCCTTTTTAAGCAAGGACCAGGCGTCAAAATGGTTCCAACCACCTTGCTCCTGAGAGGAGCTGCTGAGATACTCTATCATTGGCTACCTGAAAGTTTCAATCTCTCCCAGTGTATTTGGGTATCACATATGATCACCTTTCCTCTAAATGTATTAAAATAGCACTGTGCATAGAGCAAATGTGACAAATCGAATATTTTTAGGAATTTTGGCTTCTATATTTTGGGCGGGATTCTCCGACCCCCCGCTGGGTGGGAGAATCGCCGGGGGTCGACATGAATCACGCCCCCGCTGTCCTCCCAATTCTCCTGCCCCCCAAAAACCTGCCCAGCGTGAGTCGCGCCGCCCGCCTCGGAGAATGGCGGGGTCCGGTGCGACTCAATGGGCGCCAGGGCCCCCGAATTCTCCGACCCCCGATGGGCAGACATCCCACCCGCCTGTAGCCGGCGTAAATCAGAGTACGTCCCTTACCGGCGGGACCTGGCGGCGCGGGCGGGCTCCGGGTTCCTGGGGGGGGGGGGGGGGTCGCGAGGGGATCTTGCACCAGGAGGTGCTCCCACGGTGGCCTGGCCCATGGTTGGGGCCCACCGATCCGTGGGCGGGTCTGTGCCCTGGGGGCACTCTATTCCTTCCGCATTGGCCATTGTGGGCCTCCGCGATGGCTGATGTGGAAGTAAATCCCTGTGTGCATGTGCGGGGATGACGCCAGCACACGCTGATGCTCCCGCGCATGCGCCGACTCGCGGAGGCCCTTCGGCGGCGGTTGGCGTGAGGCCAGGCCCCTATCCCGCAGGCCGGCGTGGCGCTAACTACACCGGGGCGGGCCTAGCCCCTAAAGGTGCAGAGGATTCCGCACCTTTGGACGGCCCGACGCAGGAGTGGTTCACGCCACTCCATCCCACTGGGACCCCCCCCCCCCCCCCGCCCCGCCGGGTATGGGAGAATCTCGCCCATTGTCTTTCTGCATCCCTTGGCTTCAACCAGCAATTACATAAAATTTCTCCCGGTACTAAGGGTTAAAAGCCTGTGTTTATAGTGTGTTTGACTGCATTTTGTTAGAGAAAGGATTTTGTTTTGCAGGCCCGGGGGACCTTTAGGAGCCACAAGATGAAATTGACCAGAGGAATGTGGTTTTCAACCTGGACCAATGCACATTGATTAGACTGGGGTAAATCCCTGGGGAGTTAATGTGCCTTCAGTCTGCAGAGTTCATTTGTTTTTCAGCTTGGGGAGTTGATATCATTGCTGGGTGGAGCAAGGGATGCAGAGAGACGTTTTGGAAAAGCTTTGGAGAGGAATTGATGACTGATCCGTCTAACATAATTCTCTCACAGTAGGATATTTTGAAAAAGGGTAATCTTATTTAAAGCAGAGCAGTCTGACAAGGAAGACATTGGAACACGCCAAGTGAACTAGCTTTTTGAAGATATTCAGCCAGAGTCTGAAGAGATTCTAACCGGAGCCAAATCTGTTCTGTAAGACATGTATTACTCTATGCCGTGCTGATTTGAAGATGGATTGAGAGCGGTATGCTTCATTTATTGTTCAATGGGGAATTGAGTAATAGTGTTTAAGGGGTAATTGTAAGCTATTATTTTCAGGTCTGAAGTTAAGGAGTTTAATATTGTATTCATAATGAAGTTTAGTTTTAAAATACCAATTACTTCATGCAATCACGTCTGGAGGAATCATTCTCTCTGCATAGTCCCACAAATAAACTAAAATACTAGAATTTCAATCCAGTGTCCTAGCAACTGTTGGGGTCTGGTCTGGGATTGTAATACGTAAAAGCATTTCAAGGTCTGAGTGAAAAATGTCCATGTATTAGTGGGCCTTAAATTACAAAAAGTACTAAGATGGCATTGAGATGGGGAAAACAATTTGACCTTTCTGAAGTTGCTTGCCTGCATGTATTTTATCTGCTTTGCTACACACAGAAGCTGAATATCCTCACAGCTAATAAAAAAAATCAGACACTCTTTAATGTCAAAGTTAAGCATTAAATTAAACCAGTGTTTCACCTGAGATGTCATGTGGATGGCAGCTTTAATATGTAATACAAAAATCAAACACACTCCCAGAGGAAACGCCAACAAATCCTGCGGTGAGTTGACAAGAATAATCTTCTTCAATCATGGTCTATATGTTTTTTTTTTAAAACAGCAGATTGTCCTTAATTTCCATGTGTTTCTTTCCTTGTTTCCATAAGTTGCTAACACGCAGATTCTTGAAAAAAAAATGAATCTTCGAGATGTTATTATTTTTACTTGTCTGGTGGAAACCCATTTTCAGGGTGGTTAAAACCGGGGCAGTGACTGATGCTTGTCAATCGTGCTGCTTTACAAGGTGTCATTTTGATCTGGCACACAGGACACTTACCTGAAGGAAGCAGTATGCTGCTTTAGATAGGCATATTGGACTTCACTGGCAACATCAGGGCTCACCTGAAATTTTAACCCCAGATTTGGGCAGCACAGTGGAACGGTGGTTAGTACTGCTGCCTCACAGTGCCAGAGACCGGGTTCAATTTCAACCTTGGGTGACTATCTGTGTGAAGTTTGCACTTTCTCCCCATGTCTGCGTGGGTTTCCTCCGACTGCTCCGGTTTCCCCTCGCAGTCCATAAAATGTGCAGGTTAGTTGGATTGGCCATGTTAAATTGCCCCTTAGTCCAAAAGGGTAGTTGGTGTTATGGGGATAGGGTGGGTGAGTGGGCCTAGATAGGGTGCTCTTTTGGAGGGTCGGTGCTGACCCGTTGGGCCGAATGGCCTCTTTCTCCACTTTAAGGATTCTATGTGAATGCAGATACCATTCTAAGGCGACTTTAGGAACCCAATAAAGTAAATGATTTTAATGTTTCATTGGTTCGCTTGAAGAACCCGGAGAAGCAGGAATGCTCCACCGAGCCCCTGAAAGAAACTCTGAGTTTCTTCTCCAAATCCTCGGTCACTATTTCTTCTCTTCTTCTCAACCAAGGACTGTTCATTTAGGTCACCCAAAACCTCATTCTCGCCCTCCAGTCAGCCACGGTTATCAACTGGATTCAGGCAGGACACTCACGGCAAATATACCTATCAGACCTGAGCGTTACAATTACATGAGCCTTGTGTTGAGAGATCGAGGGGGGGGGAGGGGGGGGGGGGGTGTAGTTGTTGGAGGTCATAGATTCATAGGGTCACAGAGGTCTTCAGCACTGAAAATACCCTTCAGCCCATCACATCTGTGCTGGTCAAAAACAGCCACCTAAGTATTCAAATCACATTTTCAGCACTTGGCTCATGGCCTTGTATGACTTGGCATCGGAAGTACACCTCTAAATACTTCTTAAATGTTATGAGGGTCTCTGCCTCCACCACCCTGTCAGGCAGCGAGTTGCAAACTCCCACCACAATCTGGATGAAAAGGTCTTCCCTGAAATCCCCTCTGCCCCTTACCTTAAACCTGTGCCCCCTGGTCATTTATCTTTCCACCAAGGGGAAAGATTTCGTCCTCTCTATTTTATCTATGCCCCTCAAAATCATATACCCCCTCAGTCTCCTCTGCTCTAAGCAAACCACCTCAGTCTATCCAATCTCTCTTCATAACTAAAACCCTCCAGCCCAGGTAACATCCTGGTAAATCTCCTCTGTACCTTTCCAGTGCTATCACATCCCTCCTCTAATGTGGATTCCAGAACTGCACACAATACTCTAACTGTGGCCTAACCAATGTTTTATACAGTTAAAGCATAACCACACTGCTCTTAAACTCTATACCTCGACTAATGAAGGCAAGTATACCATATGCTTTCTTAACCATTGTATCGACCTGCCCTGCTACCTTAAGGGACCAGTGCACATGCACTGTACAATGTCCTTCTGATTTTCGGTGCTTCCCAGGGTCCTGTCGTTTATCATATATGCCCCTTGCCTTATTTGTCCTGCTCAAGTGCATCACCTCACACATATACAAATTAAATTTCATTTGTCACTGATCAGCCCATCTGACCAGCCCGTTTACATCCCCTTGTAATCGAAGGCAATGCTCCTCACTAATTCCCACCCCACCAATTTTGTATCACGGGCAAATTTTATCATAGAATCATCATAGAATTTACAGTGCAGAAGGAGGCCATTCGGCCCATCGAGTCTGCACCAGCCCTTGGAAAGAGCACCCCACCCAAGCCCACACCTCTACCCTATCCCCGTAACCCACCTAACCGTTTTTTGGACATGAAGGGAAAGTTAGCATAGCCAATCCACCTAACATAGAACATAGAACAGTACAGCACAGAACAGGCCCTGCGGCCCTCAATGTTGTGCCGAGCCATGATCACCCTACTCAAACCCACGTATCCACCCTATACCCGTAACCCAACAACCCCCCCCCCTTAACCTTACTTTTATTAGGACACTACGGGCAATTTAGCATGGCCAATCCACCTAACCCGCACATCTTTGGACTGTGGGAGGAAACCGGAGCACCCGGAGGAAACCCACGCACACAGGGGGAGGACGTGCAGACTCCACACAGACAGTGACCCAGCCGGGAATCGAACCTGGGACCCTGGAGCTGTGAAGCATTTATGCTAACCACCATGCTACCCTGCTACCCAGGTTAACCTGCACATCTTTGGACTTTATTGAGCAACAATAAAGCCAGGGTATTGGGATGGTCCTGGCTGGGACTGGATGTACTGCCTGCTGCTTTGCATTTATTTGCCAAATAAACCACTGAGTTTAAATCCTTCTCAGTCGGGACTCCTGTGATTATAATACTGCTGATGAGGATTGGTTCCTGCACCCTCTATGGGGCTTGCGGATTTTGGAGGGAAGGGATGTAATAACCCCCATGAAACCCACGGGGATAACCTGATTGATCTACGATACGAGCTCTTCCGTTCAGGGACACAAAGCCAGGCAGTTTAATACCAATCTCAGTGCCCATCCACCTTGAGTTCAGAGTTAAAATTGGGGTTATAGCCCTTGTTTTGGGGGTGCTGGACTTCAATTTACAGAGATTCAACACCCAGAACAAAATCTGCTAGCATCCAAAAATGCAGACAAACCCATTCTTGTTCCTTCAAATGCAGGCAAGACATGAACTTGCTGCTGGCAACGAAGTTACACGATTCCCGCGTGCAGCCCAGTGTTAAACGTGCTATTGAGTAAGCCTTAGCAGGGGCCCAAGTTTGCTCGAAGCAAGCATACTTAAAACTAAGCTGCCCTACTTAATGCCAGCTTGCAATTTTTAAATGGACACGTTTATTCTAGCCAGAGCAGGAGCTTAAGGTGATTGGGGAAGATGTTCTGAGCAGGAAGGTTAAATGGCAAAACTAAGCAATGAGCATGTTCCAAGGTTCCCTGACACAGCACCGGAGGCCTTGGTGCAGGGGCTGAAGGGGAGGTGAGCTATCTTCACAGGGGTAAGTAAACCGTCCGCATAAACTCTCTGAAGGCAATGGGAGCAGCTGGCTGTGGTAGTCACGGCAAGTAAAATAGTCACAAGGACTTGGATGAAGTGCTTCACACACGTGGTCAAGGTCAGAGAGTTTTCTTACCAACAGCTTTCAAATATCCATCCTGCAGACTCTGACATTGCACTGTGTCGGAGCACAGGGACAGACATGGATGCACAGAATGCACAGAATGATTGTGTGATTTGTGTGATTTTGGATAGAATATTGGATGGTTTGCTTTATAAAGTTGGTTTGGAATGCTTTTTTTGTGACCAAAGGATGCTGCGATGGTCGGTAACAGAGAGAAGGTGAGGTGTGGCTTGGTAAGGTTTGCCATCAACTGTTGCAACAGTTGGTGGCAATCAATGTGATGTTGTAAATACCGCCAGCTCCAGCCTGGATAGAGCCTGTAACAAAGATTCATGATATGGCTGTTGTGTTATGCTGCTTCGTGTAACATAAGCTACTTCCTTGATGTATGCTTTGACAAAGGAAGCTCCAGACTATGAAATGAGTTCAACTTGTTTATCGAACTATCAACACAGTTCTTAAATGAGTTTGGCTCTCTGCTAATCTAGCTGTAGTAACTCAGTCTATCTTTACCAGCCTGCTCTAAGCCACGTGCTGGGTGTGATGCTGTTGATCAACCCTGATGTACTCTCTAGATGTCTGCCTCCCCCCCTCTGGCCCCCCGCCTCCCCCCCCTCCGGCCCCCCGCCTCCCCCTCTCCGGCCCCCCGCCTCCCCCCCCTCCTGCCCCCCCCCCCCGCCCCCCCCCTCCGGCCCCCCGCCTCCCCCCCTCAGGCCCCCCGCCTCCCCCCTCTGCCCCCCCCCCCGCCCCCCCCCCCTCCGGCCCCCCGCCTCCCCCCCTCCGGCCCCCCGCCTCCCCCCCTCTGGCCCTCCCCCCCCGGCCCCCTCCTCCCCCCCCCCGGCCCCCTCCTCCCCCCCCCCCCGCCCCCCCCCCCCCCCGAAGGGCGCCATTGCCCAGGGCGCCAGCAACCCTAGGGCCGGCGCTGGAAGTGCCCCCTTGTGGTAATGCCACCTCTGAGTGTCCTGATTACGCATTGGTTGTGTCCTGTTGTAATGACCCATTGATCATAGAATTTACAGTGCAGAAGGAGGCCATTCAGCCCATCGAGTCTGCACCGGCTCTTGGAAAGAGCACCCTACCCAAGGTCAACAACTCCACCCTATCCCCATAACCCAGTAACCCCACCCAACACTAAGGGCAATTTTGGACACTAAGGGCAATTTATCATGGCCAATCCACCTAACCTGCACATCTTTGGACTGTGGGAGGAAACCGGAGCACCCGGAGGAAACCCACGCACACATGGGGAGGATGTGCAGACAGTGACACAAGCCGGAATCGAGCCTGGGACCCTGGAGCTGTGAAGCGATTGTGCTATCCACAATGCTACCGTGCTGCCACAATCTTCTACTTGAGCTTCTGTGAGGAACAATGTGTGAGGCATCTGCACTTTACTCAGGAAGGCCTCATTGACTGCACTGACTGCTGTGGTAACTGCAACCTCAGGGTAGGGCAAGGACCATATTGTCCAAGGACCATTGGCTGTATGTCTGCGTGTCATGACATCTCTGGTGCTCCCTCTAGTGTTTACTTAGTTGTAGTGTATTTATATGAACCCCTTGTGTATATACAGTGATGCATATCACCACAATAGCCACCTGCACTGTCACTGACAATATGGTCCTTGCCCTACCCTGAGGTTGCAGTTACCACAGCAGTCAGTGCAGTCAATGAGGCCTTCCTGAGTAGTGCAGATGCCTCACACATTGTTCCTCACAGAGGCTCAAGTAGAAGATTTATTTCCTGAACACCCAAGCTGCTTTCTGAGAATCCTTCTCCCTCTGCTCCTCCTCGCAGTACTAGCAACCTGCCCTGATCTGCCTGTCCTCGATTCATTGGCTCAGTCATGTGGTATTCCAAAGGCAGATATGCCTACTACAGCTCCCATGGCTGGTAGCAGCAGATTTGTACAGAAGCCTTGAATTCAGGACAGAATTCTTCAGCATCTGACATACCACTCCCTATTGACTTTAGCATCATTAAACAGCTCTATAAATGGCCAAGCACTTGTACAATTACAGCAGTAGACAGTAGAAATTAATTTGCAACAAACCTTTAAGTAATTGCCAATTCCTTTAAATAACACTGCTGAGGAGAGGGGGAGGGGGATGGGTCCTTCCTGCCGTTGAATGCCTGTTCAGCCATGTGCGATCATGAGGGGGCATTAGATGGAGAGTTGACCTCCAAAAAGAAGCACTTGCATCAAGTTTGCTTCACATGTTGCTTGACGTAATGACTGATGCTATGATCAATCCACATTGCATACCTCCAGCAGTTGCTCACTGCACAAGTGTAAGCACCCTCGGCATTATGGTCGTTGTGATATGATATGCATGTACTTTTAAGAAAGGTATCTTAAATTGCTGACAATCATTACCACCTTGACAGGATATGATGTAGTAGCCACATGACTTGTCGTCAATTTGCAAGCAGCAGGGTGGGAATCAGATGTACTCTGCTTATTATCTGTAAGCTCAATAGACCCGAGAACGTGATTCAAAATGGAAGTTTATTTCCAACCAAACGAAGAGGCCTCAACACATTGCACAGCACATGGGTCACAACCGGGACTGCTGGTCATGCCGGTCCCAATCCAGGACGACTTTTAAGAGTTGATTCCATGAGTCCCAGCTGATAGGCCTCTGACCATCAGCGGGGGATCTCGTATTCCACGAGCCCCACGTGGAGATCATCGGGTCATCCCCGTGGGTTTTGTGAGGGTTATTACAGTATCCCAGTTAACTTTATCTGCAGATAGTCTTCCCTTCACAATAAAGAACCCACATCAATATTTCACAAATCCTTGTATATTATTAGTACATTAAAAAAAAATATACATTTTGAGTACCCAATTCATTTTATTCCAATTAAGGGGCAATTTAGCGTGGCCAATCCACCTACCCTGCACATCTTTGGGTTGTGAGGGCGAAACCCACACAGACACGGGGAGAATGTGCAAACTCCACACGGACAGTGACCCAGAGCTGGGAGCGAAAGTGGGACCTTGGCGCCGTGACGCAGCAGGGCTAACCCACTGTGCCACCGTGCTGCCCTACGATGAGTACATTTACATTGAAGAAGAAGATTACAGTGATGGCTGGCATGATACAGCAGAAGTGTGTGTGCTGTGTATGCCATTTTGTACTTCTGAGGCCGCTGGTAACACCAATAAACAGCTGTTACAGATCCAAATTTTGTTCCAAGTGTTTATTAGATCGAAATTAAAATTCCTGACAATGATTGGTATATTGCTTTCAGCACAAAGTGATTTACAGTGCACTACAAGTGAGAGGCAGAGATGGAAAATAAATGACTCATCCTCTTCCCATAAGTGTGAAAAACTGAATCATGCATGTAAGGAAGGTCTTATGAGTTTTCTAAATTCAGCTGGAGTGGCAATAACATGTGACAAATCTCATTGATCCGAGTTAAGGATTGGATAAACAATTAAACTTCCAGTTCCTTGTTGTGATTCAGTGACCAAACAGGGAAGTGCACCTATATGAAGATCGGGTGAACGCAGACACAAATTTGGTTGATGTATCTGCTGTTAATAGGCTCACTGTTAATAGCCCAACTCTCGCTGTGCAGGAAATCCAGTTGGGTGAGATACCATAACCAGCAACTGCAGAACTTTACCTCAAAAATATGTCAAAGGGTGAGGTTTTCCAATCACAACGCCAACGGCAATCCATTAAAATAAATTAATTACCATGAGCATCATAGTCTGAAAATCTAAGTTCCTGACTTTGGGAGCGAAGGAGAAAGAGAACAAAATGCTGACAACAAACCACTAGATTAGTGACTAGACTTGTAATGTTGATTTAAAAAGCAACAACTGATTTGTTGCCAACTTGTGTTTATTGTGATAACTATTTTCCAGTGGCACCTTCTTTAACGGAGCATTCCTGGAGAACGCTGCAAGTTTGAAAAAGCTGCAATTTGAACATTGATGCAAAAGGGTGACCAAAAGGCAATTCAATGCAGACACTGCATCCATTGATTCTCAGAATGGGCGTTTACCTGAAACGCTCTATATTCTTTGCAGGAACGGTGGGTCATCCATACAAATGCTGGGAATCTAAAATTAAAACATAAAATACTGGAAACTGGCAGGGATCCTGGAGGTTTTTCAATTCAAGCTACCTTAATATTGTAACGAACAGAACACTCAGGCACAAAGAAAACAATTTATGATTGGATCAGTTTTCACTGATCTATGAGTGCATTTTGGTCCACAAGGACTTAATGATGAAATGTTAATAGCTCGATTATCCTTATAAGTGAAAAGCATTTTCCCAACTGCAGAGTGCCATTCTCTTCAGTTAGATAGGACAGTAATATTTTCGTTCTGAGCAGAGTTTCACTAAATTAAAGTTCACTTTAAATGACTTCCACTATGTCAAGTCATTAGCAGGGCGGCTAATATGTTGATATTTCCTTCTGTTTCATGTGGCACAATTATTAACGAGTGATGTTGTGGTCCTGTACAACCAGCACACACTTCAAGTCACTTATTCTGGATTCATGTCAGCAGTGACCAGTCGTCTAATAGGGGTTGCTTAGGGCAGGTCAAAGGTCTACTCCCATTGGAATACCAATTCTCCTACTGCAGGTTTTATCTCATGTAAATAGAATGTCACCTGCAGGATCTCCTCCAGGTGTGTTGATCACTCTGTAGTGTCGAGTATACAATATAGAATGCAATTGCCACTAAAAGTCTTCTTCTGGACTCACATCTTGTTGTGGTGCTTAGTCAAAAGTGGCAGTACCATTCATTATCCTCATTAGTCAGTCCAATGGCTATTCCAGATAGTACATTTTAAATCTGAGACCCTTAGCAGAGTATGGAGATGGAATTAATTATTTACAGGAACTAATTGGCAATCACCAAGAACTTTTCTCTAAATTTATACAGTTCTTCGGTAATTAGGTGCAACGGAATAATATAAAACAGAGTAGTACAAGCAATTCTCCATACATTAAATTCTGTCTTCAATCATCGCACTGTAAGGATGCATTGAGCACACACCAAACACTGCTCCACAGAGGGGTGAGGGAAATCAGATGGTCACTCCCACTGGCCAGCTAACATGTGTTTTCCTTGCAGCCAACTGCAAAATGACATCGACAAGTGCAGATCTTCACCTGTAAGTTTGTAAGATATGGAGGGTCTTAACAAACTAACTGATCAATAGTCACATCAATCTGTTTTAAAAGTACGGTCTCAAGGTCCCCAGGAGTGAGTTTAGAGATGTAGCATGAGGCTGACTCTATTCCCTCACAACAGAGATAGGTAACATTTGGCAAACTAATCATGGATTAATTCACCCCATTCATGGCTGTTAATAGAACACATAGAACATAGAACAGTACAGCACAGAACAGGCTCTTCGGCCCTCGATGTTGTGCCGAGCCATGATCACCCTACTCAAACCCACGTATCCACCCTATACCCGTAACCCAACAACCCCCTCCTTAACCTTACTTTTTAGGACACTACGGGCAATTTAGCATGGCCAATCCACCTAACCCGCACATCTTTGGACTGTGGGAGGAAACCGGAGCACCCGGAGGAAACCCACGCACACACGGGGAGGACGTGCAGACTCCGCACAGACAGTGACCCAGCCAGGAATCGAACCTGGGACCCTGGAGCTGTGAAGCATTTATGCTAACCACCATGCTACCGTGCTGCCCTAGTTAGGATTTGTCAGCAGTATGGAAATATTTGTATCCTTATGGAGGCTTCGGGAAAAGTGTGGCAGATGAGAATAGGATGGAAAATACCACTATCTTTGCACTATTATCATAGAAGAATCATATAATCCCTGCAATGCAGAAGGTGGCCATTCAGCCCATCGGGTCTGCACCGACCATTTGAAAGACCATCCTACACAGACCCAATCCCCGCTCTATCCCTGTAACCCCACCTAACCTTTGGCCACTTAGGGGCAATGTAGCATGGCCAGTCCACCTAACCTTTACATCTTTGGACTGTGGGAGGAAACTGGCGCACTTGGAGGAAACCCACGCAAACACGGAGAGAATGTGCAAACTCTACACAGTCACCCAAGGCCGGAATCGAACCCAGGTCCCTGGGGCTGTGAGGCAGCAGTGCTAATTATGATCCTGTTTTGGCTGGTATACCGGAAATAGAACAATCCCTTAAATCAAACCTGACCACTGTAGCGGTTGACATTTTAAGTCCTCAGTGCTGTACACAGTAATTGTTCTATGATTTACATCAATTGAAAATATAAGTCCCCAATTGAAAGCTCTGTGAGAAGTTTGATGAGCACAGGAGTTATTTTCCTTTTTGTTAATTTTTTCATGGGATATGGGCGTTGCTGGAAAAGTTGCCATTCATTGCCCTTCCGTAGTTGCTGTTAAGAAGCTGGTGGTGTGTTGGGGTTTTGAAATGCAGCAGTACTACATGTTCTATCTGGCTTGCTGTAGTCATGTGACTGCTATGAGGCAAGCTCACTGCAGACTGCCATCTGCTTTTCTTGTACATCAAAATATTTTTAAAATTAATTTACAGAATGTGGGCTTTGCTGGTTTGACCAGCTTTTATAGCCCATTCCTAGTTGCCCTTGAAATGGTGGTGGTGAGCTGCCTTTTTGAACTGTTGCAGTTCCTGAGGTGCAGGTATGCCCAGAGGGCTGTTAGGGAGGGAATTCGAGGATTTTAACCCAGCGACGTTGAGGGAATGGTGATATATTTCCAAGTCAGGATGGTGAGTGACTTGAAGGGAAACCTCCAGGTGGTGGCGTTCCCATGTATCTGCTGCCTTTTTTCCTCTAGATGGTAGTGGTGGTGGATTGGAAGGTGCTGCCTAAAGAACCTTGGTGAGTTCCTGCAGTGCATCTTGCAGATGGTAAACATGGCTGCCACTGTTCGTCAGTGGTGGGGGGATTGATTGTGGAAGGGACGCCAATCAAGTAGGCTGCTTTGTTCTGGATGGTGACGAGCACCTTGAGTGTTTTTGGAGCTGCACTCATCCAGGAAAATATTCCATGGCACTGCTGCCTTGGACAGGCCTTTCAGGGTCAGGAGGTGAGTCCCTCGCCGGAGTTATTCCACTTCCAGTGGCAAAACAATGAGTTCGCAATAAACTTAATTAACAAGCCTGAATGGATAAGCTGATGGTTTAGCACAGGGCTAAATCACTGGCTTTGAAAGCAGACCAAGGCAGGCCAGCAGCACGGTTCAATTCACATACCAACTTCCCCGAGCAGGCGCCGGAATGTGGCGACTAGGGGCTTTTCACAGTAACTTCGTTTGAAGCCTACTTGTAACAATAAGCTATTTTAAGGGGCTGGTTTAGCACACTGGGCTAAATCGTTGGCTTTTAAAGCAGACCAAGGCAGGCCAGCAGCACGGTTCAATTCCCGTACCAGCCTCCCCGAGCAGGCGCCGGAATGTGGTGACTAGGGGATTTTCACAGTAACTTAATTGAAGCCTACTCATGACAATAAGCGATTTTCATTTCATTTTCATTTAAAAGTAGCCACATTCCTAACACTGCTGGAGAGGGACTACTACAAAGAGTATACTGCCCTAAATCTAACTGATAAACAAAGAAAACAGATGGCAGAGATTTTGAGCGCGTTGAACACATATCTTCGAACCCTGATTGAATGTTATGAACATTATGTACTGTCACGACACCCTGGGCTAGTGCGCGGTCAATTCCAGCCACACATGACCTGGTGAAATTAGATTTTATTTAAAATACCCAAGGTCATTGGTTGAGCCCTATAAACTACAGTCACCAGGTTTATAGCTTTAAAACAAATAAACTTTTATTATGTACAGCATTATAATTAAACTGACAGAAAATGTAACTGACTATCTAATACCCCTTTCCCAACCCCCTGTTCCTAACTGCCCCTACTCTCTATATACACACAAAACAATAAGATAAAGATCTTGATGAACTGGGTTGATTTCCAGTTAGTGTCTCCGAGGTTCAGCTTTCGTTTTGGTACTTCTTCCTTCTATGCTTGAGATGGGTTTCTCTGGCAAGGTTGTCTACCTTCTCTGCAGACTCAGTATCATTTCAAGTTCACAGCAAAAATGTGCAAGGTACTCTCTGCTTTTAGAACAACAAAGCAGTTCTTTCACTTTAGCAAGCAGGAGAGAGAGAGAGAAAGAGAGCATTTCTTTCACTTCTAAGGTCTAAGCAATTCTGCCCAGTTCCCTCAGACAGCATCACGCAAGAACCAACAAACATGGTTCCTAAGGCCTACCTGGTGCCAAGGAGTCTGGCTTCTCCTCTCAAAAAACAAAACCTGGGAACAGGCTTTCATAAAATCATGTCTGGATCGGGGCCGGTGGGTTCCGGAGGGAATTGGTCCTTGCTATTTTATATGTCCCCACCACCTCAGAACCCATCAGAACAACAGTCAGGCTTGTGCCGATAAGTGGTGAGTAATATGTGTGACATAAAAATGTCAATGACCGTAGCCAATAAGAGAGAATCTAGCCATTTCCTCTTGACATTCAAAAGCATTACAATCTTTAAATCCCCCACTATCAACATTCTGGGGGCTTACCATTGACCAGAAACTTAACTGGAAAAGCCACATTAATACTGTGGGTACAAGAGTAGGCTAAATGCTGAGAATTCAGTTGTGAACAGAAGGATACAGTGATATAGATAGCTAAATGTGAAGGAATGGGAGAGAGCTTGCATGGGGAATCGGCACCAGCCAAATGGTCTGTTTTGCATAGTAGATACTGTAGTCTGTAATCCTAGTTGACATATAAATCCGTGGTGATTTTCATTGCAGCTATAAATTCCAGTATCCTCATCTGGAACACCTACTGTAATAACTTCAAGAATTGGCTCCACCAGTTAATTTATAAGAAAAAACTTTTTATTCCGACTACGAACAACTATTTACAGAATGCTTTAAAATGGTCTTTCCATACTCAGCTCTAGGGTCCAACTACTGGGACAAGTCCCAACATATCCCAGTGAAATCCCAACTCTTGCCCATGATTGGTTCAGCGGGTCACTTGATACCTCCCTCAGAGAACTTCCCTGAGAGGGCCAAACCTCCTCTGATTGGTACAATTAGAAGTGAAGGTGGGTGGTTCGATCCCAAAATGAATGTGCTGCAAGTGTTTCTTGCACAAACATTATTGTGTTTCTTTCTCTACTTTTGTAAATTAGTTACACTTGATTGGTGTCTCCGACTGGCTCGTGCACTCATACCAATGACATTAACGTTTGCGTCTGAAGTTTGAAAACTCGTTAAAAAAAATTGTTTCCTTTACGCCAATTCCCCAAGCACATATTTCTTTTGGAGAGATGCAATGAAAACAACTTGATTATCAGTAAAACTAGTATTCAAATGCCACTCAGATCTCCATGGATTTTGGGGTAGACTCTCCAAGGATTTTGTCTCAAATGTTGTTGGATTTCAGATGGCGCTGGGTGTGACACATGCTGATTGCAGCACCAGGCTTCCTCTCTTTTGTCTTGACAATGATGCACAATTTTGCATTCTTTCTGTTCTCGGGCCTCTCATAGCACGTCTGTTGAATTAATACCAATTAATGTCAAAATTCGGAACAGCGCTGTGTTGTGCACTTACGTCCACTGGGAGCATGATTAAGCTTGACAAAATGTATTTAACTTGCCCCTCCTTGAAAATAATCACAGCGACAGTGTCATCGTCTGGGACGGATTCAAGCACAAGTTCAGTGGGTGGAAACAGGAGCGAGGCCATGCAGTGTCTCACACCTGTTCTATATTCTCAGAATGCTGTGCATTTTCTCTGTGTCACAGGCCTCAGCAGCATGAGCCTGTGCCACAATATGGTCCACCTTGTCAGAAATATATGTGCTGATTTCACTAGTGCTTGCACTATTTTCTCACTCTCACGTCTCATGTTTTATTATGGTATAAGCTCATTTATCTATTTACTCATTTTTTAAAAAAATCCCTGCGGCAGCTAGATAATATTGTACGTAAGCAAAACCCAGTTTTGTTACAGGAATATTACAGGACTAACTTATTGTTTTCACCGCACCTGTCTATGAGGTCACCCGTTTAACCCTCCATTTTATCCACAATAGACCTGACTGTCTCTCTGGCATTATCATTCTTTTCATAAGACTTGCAGCTAGAACTACTGTCCTGAAGCCATTTTAATCCCCAAGGTCACCTTTTTACGGAATAGCATCAACGACTGCATACATTTACAGATTAGCAGCTCGAACCATTAGCAGATTAGAATTTTTCAGAGAGTTTCATTATTTTTTCAAATAATGCACCTATTTTAATATGTTTTTCAAGCCTCACAGTTTTGAAGCAGTTCTTCTGTTGTTTGAGCAGCATGTATTTTGCTATCTTTCTTGCCCGGAAACGTGTTTGTCATTTCAAGAATAAACTGAAGCACATTAAAAGTTATAGAGGACTTCAACACATTTCTGTGCCGATTCTGATGATATGTCACGTTTTGTTCCACACAAATTAAATAAGGTTGATGCAATTGTAGTGGGGAGATTGCTTTATTGCATCTACCGCAAGGTTCTTTTGTGGTTTGGGTCGAGCAACAGTATTTGTTCCGATTTAGGGAACTCTTCCTAAATGCAACCCAAGCTCCTGAAACATTCCGTGATGGTTATTGACTTTACCATCGCTGTGAATGAATGAAGCCACTTTGAATGTTTACGCTTACATCTGCTGCCTCTTTCTAAAGGGGCTGTAAATACTGGTCAATATCAATAAATTGGATTTTGAAATATATATATCTGGAATGTTTAAATACAGGATAATGGATGGCTGGCTGAGAATTTGAAGGTGGCAATTCAATCCAACGATTCCTATGATGTCATAAACCTTGCAAATGAGGAGTTTAATAAATGCCTGTGATGCAATTTCACCTTTGAATAAGCTGTCTGCTTGTTATTCTATAAAATATATTGAAAAAAGGTCTGCAGCACATATTTAAACATTCTTTATTGATTTGGGAGAAAATAATGATACACATATTGTAGCTGAAGATGTACTACAACAACTGAATATAGTATGGCATAGTAACAATGATACAGCAACCAAAACAGACCAATTCTCACAGCATGTGAACTAGCCATTTCAGAATATTAATGGTTTTCTCCAGAACCACACAGGGAAAAACATAGGGTGCGATCAAACAGCCTTGTTCAGCCCGATTCAGTGACGCGATGAGGGTCGTTAAATCTCACGGGAGGCCTCTCACGAGATGTGGGACACTCAGAACGCCTTGTGAGATCTAATGGATCTCGGGAGACGTCGCGATCTGGATTTCACCCTCGCTGGACGAGATCCAGATATATATATTTAACTGAGCCATCAGGCTCATTTAAATATCTCTACGCCAGATCATCCCAGTGCCCAGGAACTAACGCCCGTGTCTGGGAGACATCGGCTTGGTGCCGTTTAGCACTGCTCCACACAAATGTAGACCAGACGTAACGGCACCTGGGCAGGGGGGTCTTCTAGGCCACTGAATACACCTGGGTGGTCAAGGACAGGGCAGGGTGGCATACTGGCTCTCCATCTGGCACCTGGGCACGGCCAGGGTGGCACCTTGGCACTGCCACCCTGACACTGCCAGGATGCCCCAGTGGCACTGCCAGAGTGACAATACCAGGGTGGCAAAGCCACGGGCCGGGACTTATGGGGGGGATGCCTCAGAAAGGGGGGAATGAGGGCATTATGAGGGGTGGGGATGGTAAATGGGCGGGGCTATGATGGGGCCTCCTAAAGGTTAGTCGGGTGAAGTGTGGGGGTCCTGAAAGGGGAGGGTCCAAAAGAGGGGGTGGACAGGCCTGAAATGGGGCACCCCTCAGCGACCCCTTAGTGGGGTGTCGTCACTTGGGTGGTGTGGGGTAATGCGTATGTGCGGGGGCTGACATTGTCCATGGGTGAGGATTCTGGGAGACCCTCAAAACCCACTTAGAGAGTGCAAATGGCGGCCTGATCTCTGAGGAAACAGTCTCGGCGGAGAGTTCAGCTCCCTACTGCTGAAAAAATCTTTATTGGAAATGTTACTGAGTGTCATTGCAGGCGGGTTTGACTGGGAGTATCTCCCCGGCTCTGAAGGCAAATTCCCCGCCACTATCCAACCAGACAGTCACTTTTTCAAGCCCTGGAGAGGTTTTGTCCAGGCTAGCCCACACTTAGAAAAAGTGATCTTGATAAAAAAACTAGTGTCCCTTCTGGACAAGGTTAGTGTTTTTTTTTCCGGTGCTACCCCACTATCTACCAGCCCTTGTTTTTTTTAATAGCCCTAATGCAACCCCAGGTGCCCCTAATGCCCCCAAATCACCTATAAGGGGATCTGCAAGCCCGCTGAACCCTACCTCACACGGGCAGAGCACCTTGGGTCCGATCCTGATGTGGGCAAAGTGCCAGTCTGACACCTATTTAAACCCACTTAACCGTGTAAGACTTGGTCCTTAGCATTTATCTGTAGCATCCTACTCCCATTCCGGTGAAAAAAACAGCCGGTGGATTGTGCCCGAAGTGTGGGCTAGACCGGGCCCAATAAAATAAGTAAGGGTGCGATTTACTGGCCGCATCCCGCCTGAATTGGGATGGGACTTGGCCAGTAAATCCCGCGAGAGGCCTCTTCTGATATACCCAATGGTCATTATGCCCTGTGAGATGTGACGGGACCTCGCAAAATGCGACGATCCAGACTTGCATATTTAAGTGAGCTTAACTGCTCACTTACCTATGTCTACACCTGATCTAACCAGCTTTGCTGAGGAGACCCCAGCCCAGGCACCGTTTAGCACCATTCTCCACAAAACTGGGACAAAGCAGGGCAGCACGGTGGCGCAGTGGTAGCACTGCAGTCTCACAGCACCGAGGTCCCAGGTTCGATCCTGGCTCTGGGTCACTGTCCGTGTGGAGTTTGCACATTCTCCCCATGTTTACATGGGTTTCGCCCCCACAACCCAAAATGTGAAGGGTAGGTGGATTGAACACGCTAAATTGCCCCTTAATTGGAAAAAATTAATTGGGTACTCTAAATTTAAAAACAAAGAAAAAAAAAACTGGGACAAAGCAGAATGGCAGATGTGGGGGAAGGGGCCCCCCAGACAATCAGAGGCCTGCGGGTGGTTGGCCTCTGAGCAAGGTGTACCCTTGCACTGGTGATGCTACCTGGACACCGTGGCACTGTCAGGCTGACAGGGGCACCTCCAGGGTGGCAGGCTGACAGTGTCAAGGTGCCCAGGTGGCATTTTGTCCATGCTAGGGATCGGGCCTGGGGGTGCCCTGCCTGTGTGAGGGGGGGATGCAGAGGGGGGCTTGAGGACCCCCGACAGTTAAGTTGGGGGTGTCCAGAGGTCGTGTCAGCGAGGGCTGAGAGATAGGGATGCCATTCTCTTCCTGCACTAGCAAACGGAGCTCCTCAGTGCCAGAAATGCAACAAAGTGCAGCCTCGACGGTGCATTCCCTGCTGATAGCAGGATAATTCACGGCACTACAAACCCAGGAACATCCCCGCTAAACCGGCCCAAAACAGGACCCTGTTTATTTTGTGTTAAAGTTTGTGGGTAAATACCAGTGTGGATCTCACCGAAAGAGCTGGCGTAAAACACCCCGCCAAACCCAGCCGAAATGCCACTTGGAAATGTTTATGTTAAATCGTGCTCACCCTCAACCCAAGGGTGAGATACAGGCAGTATCTGTATCTGTACAGGGGGGGGTGGTTGGTGCTGTAGGACCGTTTGATGAGAATAAAGGGAAAGTCACTTTTATTAGCTATGAGGGGAGGTTGAATAAACTCGGTGTGTTCTCACGGGAACGTCGGAGGTTGATGGGCGACTTGATCGAGGTTTACAAAATTATGAGGGGCATAGACAGAGTGGACAGTCATAGGCTTTTTCCCAGGGGAGAGGGGTCAATTATTAGGGGGCATAGCTGTAATGTGCTAGGTTTGGAGGAGATGTACGAGGCAAGTTTTTAAACACAGGGTAGTGGATGCCTAGAACTCGCTGCCGGAGGAGGTGGTGGAAGCAGGGACAATAGTGGCGTTTAAAGGGCGTCTTGACAAATATATGAATAGGATGGGAATAGAGGGATATGGACCCCGGAAGTGTAGAAGATTTTAGTTTAGACGGGCAGCATGGTCTGCGCAAGCTTGGAGGGCTGAAGGGCCTGTTCCTGTGCTGTACTTTTCTTTATTGCTTGTTCTTTGTTCTTTATCACCATAGTCCCAGATGACCATAGGCAGCTTTCTCCTTTGAGGGAGAGAGCTGACTGGTGGTGATTTAACCTGAGGGTCACCACACCTCAGGCTAGGGGCAAGGTTGAGAAAGGGGGGGGGGGGGGTGGGGGCGTTATGGATAACCTCAGCCGGTACAGGAATTGAACCCATGTTGCTAGCCTTGCTCTGGAGCTCACTTACAGAGCAATTTGATTATTTTGTTCAAGCGAACTAGATAGAGGCAGATGTAACAGTTCCAACTTTCCTGAGCGTAATGGAGGGAAAACATTTGAGCTCCTGAGGAGTTTGGTACGGCCAGAAAGGCCAAGCACAAAAACCTATGATGAAATAGTGGAAATATTGCAGGACCAAGATTCAACAAAACCTTTAGTCATTGCAGAATTGTTTTGGTTTCATAAGCACAACAAAGAAGGTAAACCAATTGCACAGTTTGCAGCTACCCTGAAAAGACTGACTAAACACTGCAAATTTGGGGATGTGTTAAATGATACCATCAGGGATAGATTAGTCTGTGGTTTAAGGAGCAAAGCTATTCAAAAGCGATTGTTAACCGAAAGCAACCTGACTTGAAAGAAAACTTTGCAAGTTGTTGTATCCATGGAATTAGCAGCCAAAGAAACTCAACAGTTGAGTTCAAAAACAAGAATTCACAGGATGTCTGCCAAAACAGAACATCTCCACACTCTAGATGCCACATTCCAGAGATTAGAACATTATGGATTAGGAATCTTTAAAGTGTATTTTTTGAATCTTCAGTTGAATATCTGGGACATGTCATTGACACCAGGAGACTGCAAAAGTCGTCTTCAAAAGTCAAATCCATCATGGAGGCATCCACAGCTCAGAATGCTTATTAAATCACTCCAGAAGGCTTGTCCCTAACCTGGCTATTATTCTAAAACCCTTACACAATTTACAATTTATTCTGTCAAAATATAAAGTGTATTTGGGTGGATCAATGTGACAGCATTCATGAAAGCCAAGGAGGCCCTACTCAAATATGAAATCCTGACACAATTTGATCCAAATTTCCCCCTGCAACTGTGACACATCACCTTATGGAGTTAAGGTAGTGGTTTCTCATATTATGCTCACAGGTGACGAGAAGTTGATGGCCTTTGCATCCAGGGCTTTGAATAAGGCCAAAAGCAATTATGCACAGAGGGAGAAAGATGCTCCAGGAATCATTTTTTGACATTAAACAGTTCACCCAATACCTGTAAGGAAAGAAATTGACTTTAGTGATGGACCATCGTCCATTAACAATGATTCTTGGACTTCATACTCGGATTTTATCAATGACAGAGGGCAGGAGCAGAGGTGGGCATTGCTCTTGTCGGCACCCACATACGCAATCAAGTATCGTCGATGATCCAGGAACAAGCTACAGAAGGAAATAACCCCGTGGGGTTGGCTGACTCTCAGAAAACATTGTGCTAAGAGTGACGACATCGTTACCTCAGAGTTGAAGGAGGCAGTTGGGGGATTAAGGCAGTCCACGGGATGCAGGAAGTCTCCTGGTGAGCTTAATGCTGTGATGGAGTGTTTGGATGCTCTTTTATTTTGTTCCTCAGCCTTATATTGTATATAATCATTGAACAAATGTTATTGAGGGACTTAAGGGGGGAAGGATGTGGTAGCTCGGCCCCTTTAAGGTGCCTGCACTCGTGGTCCATGTGACGGACTCGGGGCCTATCATGCGGGAGCGCATGAACCCCAACCAATTAGGATAAAGTACTGGGACCATAGAGCAGGGTTCTGGTCAAAGTGAACCCAGGAGGCAGAGCATTAACACCCACCACAGAGACTCTGTGCCTGTACATAAGTTACCCTTGTTAGTTGGCAATAAACATTTTGTTCTTCATTACTACCGTCTCCCTGATATTGCCTTGAGCCACCACAGTAACATAGCAGCCTGTAGTGTTATCATCGCCTGAATAAAGCTCTTTGTTTGTTTAAGCCTCTGAGGCTTGCAGACTTAATTTTAAAACCACCTACTGCTGGCCGAGCTGGCCGGGTCCTGAAGGTCATGGCTGCTAGACTGGGTCTTCGGCAGATGATAAGGGAATAAACAAGAGGGACAAATCAACTTGACCTCAGCCTTACCAATCTTTTGCAGATATATCTGTCTGTGACAGTATTGGTAGGAGTGACCTCTGCACAACCCTTCTAAGCACTTGTTCAGTAATAACCCGATCAGTGATATTCAGTTTGGGTTCCATCGGGAACACTCATCTCCTGACCTTGGTCCAAATATGGAAAAAAAAACTGAAACCATAAGGTGAGAGTGACAGCCCTTGACATCAAGGCAACATTTGACCAAATGCAGCATCAAGGAGCCCTAGCAAACTGAAGTTAATGTGAATCAGAGGGAAAGTTCTCCATTGATTGTAGTCATACGTAGCACAACGGAAGATGGTTGTGGCTGTTGAAAGTCAATCATATCAGTCCCAGGACATCACAGCAGGAGTTCCTCGGGGTAGTGTTCTAGGCCCAACCATCTTCAGCACTTCATCAAACAACTTCCCTCCATAATGTTCAGCACCATTCCCAACTCCTCAGTTCCGGAACATCCTATGTCCATATGCAGCAAGACTTGTACAACATTTAGGCTTGAGTTAATAAGTAACAAGCAGTGTTCATGCCACACAAGTATCACACAAGGGCCATCTCCAACAAGAGAAAATCTGAGCATCTTTCCTTGACATTCAATGGCACTACCATTGCTGAATCCCCCACAAACAACATGCTGAGGGTTATCATTGGCCAGAAACTGAACTGGACCAGCCATTTAAATCCTGTGGCTACAAGAACAGGTTAGAGGTTAGGAATGCTGTAATGTGCAACTTATCTCCTGATACTCCAAATGTTATCCACCATCTTCGAGACACATGTCAGGAGTGTGATAGAATACTCTTCACTTGCCGGATGAGTGCAGCTCCAAAAACACTCAAGAAGCTCAATACGATCCAGGACAAAGCAGTCCACTTGACTGGCACCCCATCCACCACCACCTTCAGTATTAATTCCCTTCAGCACTGATCTTACTGCGGCAGAAATGTGTACCACTACAAGATAAACTGCAGCAGTTCACCAAGGCTGCTTAAGCAGCACCTTCCAAACCCACAACCTCTACCACCTGGAGGAACAAGGATGGTAGGTGCATGGGAACACCACCACCTGCATGTTCCCCTCCAAGTCCCACACATTCCTCAGTTGGAACTATATCGCCATTCCTTCACTGTTGCTGGGTCAAAATCTTGGAATTCCCTTGCTATCAGCACCATGAGTGTACCTACAGCACCACGGACTGCAGCGGTTCAAGGAGGCAGCTCACCACCACCTTCTCAAGAGCAATTAGCGATGGGGAATAAATGATGGCCGAGCCAGTGACACCCACATCCTGTGACCGAATACATTTTAAAAACCCTCTCAAACCATGGGTGTAAATGATTTCTCTGCATAATGCGGCTTGGTGCTTATTTAAAATTAGAGGTATGTATTGAAAATTCAGTCACATTTTAAAATTTTCTGCCACAATAATTCACTTTATGTTGAATTAATGCAGTTGATTGAACTGTTGCTTGGTAATTTACTTCTAATTAACACTTGTATGGTGAGCAGAATAAGCTCCCATGTCATTGCAGAGTTCTTCAGCGTGAGATGAAAATAGCAATGGAACAGATAAGCTAAACAAAATCCTTTCTGTACTGATGAGAAACGAATTTACTGCCGGTAAGAACTTTCTGCTTCTTGCTCAATGAAAATGGTATTTTCCTCACATTTTATGACTTTTCACCATAATGTCTGTACGAAGGCTAACGTGTTCAGTGAGCTTGTTCGTTCCTATACAAATAGTTCTGGCCAATCAGCATTTTATCTGGGTGTGGTGAATCACAGTCCGTGTTATTCACACTGTTATTATATATGATGTACTGTGTCTGTGTAAGCTCGGTATATGAGCAGTTGCGCAGCTCTGCCCCTAGGGGGAGATGAGGAGTTTGTACTGGGCTCCACCCTTGGCTCCGCCCACTAACCGGGCAGAGCCGGCCAACTGCTCGTATACCGAGCTTACACAGATACAGTACATCATATATAATAACAGTGTGAATAACACGGACTGTGATTCACCACACTGGGATCAGCTGACAGGAGGTCCTATTCGAGTGGCCGCTGATTGGAATTCAAGTGAAGGCACGAGGAAGTCAGAAATCGAGAAAAGGGCATTCAGTCTATCAAGACAGCCCTATTCACCACCCCTGTATAAAATATTGACAAAGAGCTCTCTCCGGCCAAGCTACTTGTTTATCCTCTACTTTCTGAAATCTAGTCCTGTGTTGACAGCCTTACAAAAACAAGGTTAAAAATTGTTTGAAGTAATGGGACATTGAATGTGGGGCACTGACACCTTCATTAAAATTCTGAGGTCATTGGCTAACGACTACATCCTGTCATGCAAGCATGGCTCTCAGCAACTTCTGTTGATCATTGGTTTCCACCTGATGACATGGGGGTGGTGTCATAGAAGGGTTGTTTGGAGGCCACGGTTTGGATTTTTCTTCAAGCTTAGGGACATTGAGGCCAGGAGGAAATGGAGGCCCTGCTGAGTCCGTCTTTTCTGGCAGTGAGACTAATTCGGCAATCTTCCTGAAGATGGCCCAGTAACTGGCTATCTGCGTGCTTTCTATCCTATTAAGCACAGTGGACTGGCAGGCTCATGGTGCTGCTGACACAATCAGAGGGAGATGGTCAGAGACCATACAGCTCTTCGAGACTTGGTGGCCTCCATGACTGAACTCAAATTGGTCGGATCCTATGGATGGAGGAGAAACCTTTTCATTCGACTGGTGTCGGCTAGGGCCATGGCTTTCTATGCCCCCCCCCCCCCCCCCCCACCCCCTTTACGGCAGTTGGGTTCCAGCTCTGATTGTGCCCATCCGCAACCCCCCCAAACCCCACCCTATCCGGCATTTTTATCTGGGATCAGTTGACAGTAAGTCACATTTAAGTGATTGGACTTTGACTGAAAACTTAAGAAAGTAAAAAAGCAGGAAAAGGACTTTCATCCCATTACCACAGCCCTCCTCACTAACCCTGCATGATAATATCATGATGAACTTTCCCAGCCTCCCATGCAGGGAGGTTGCCTCAAATGTGCTGCAAGGCCGCGACATGCGGGGGAGGGATGCTTTGACACGAGCAAAATGGTAGTGGGGACACAAAATAAGCCCTAAGAAGTGGGGTCAGAGAGGCCCAAGCTCCTCGGAAGAGGTAAATTGGGTGAAGTGGTGCTTTGATGGGGTCGGTGGGGTCACTGAGGAATGACGAAGGATCGGCGCTGCCTATAAAAATGAGGCATTGATCTGCGAGTAATCATCTTGCACTGGCGAGCTGAGCAGTGCAGGAAATGATTAAAGTGCGGCCTTGAAGGGGCATTCCTCGTTGAGGCCAAAGAAACCCAGCAACGTGCCATTGGGGAACACCCCGCGAAAGATGCCCAAAACCAACCTCTGAAAGGTTTTTGTTGAATCGCGCCTTAAGACTTTCACTCGTGATTTATCAATAAATAAATAGTCAGTTAAATAAGGGGTATTCTCCAGATGAATGTTCGCCGATGGGGTTGTCACAGAATCTTATCCTGAATTGCTCCAGAGTTAAAGGGAAAGGATTTCCTTTGTTCAGTATTCCTGAAACAATTGTAAATGGATCACATTTCTAAGAATCACATTTATGGTTTTATTACAAATAATGATCAGGGAAATGTTTATCCGAAGGTCACAGGGATATGCGTGCATTAACTTAATGTTTATACATAACCAAACTGTTGTTGTGCATATATGGCTGTGATCCAATGCGATTCACATTCTCCCGGGGTCTACACAGCTCGAAACGCCTCGCAAGGTCTAACGCGATCTCACGAGACGTTGCAATGTATCTCTTGCCCATTGTGGGCGGGATCACTTTTTAGCCAATTTGCATATTAGAGCCAGGTAGCTAGTCTCACTTTAATGTGCAAATTCCCGAGGTACCCAAGGCTTTGGATTCATCTCCTTCACCTTGGAGACCTCAGACGAGCACTGTTCAGTGCTGGTCCCTACAAGTATGCTTCGGGATGGCAGCATGTCAGAATCCATGAGGGAAGGCATTATCATCCTCATCTACAAGCAGAAGGGGGAAAGGGAAGAAATTTGAAATTGGCGACCCATTTCACTGTTGAATGTGGATTGTAAAATTCTCGCCACGGTCATCGCCAATCGGGTCAGGTCTGCCCTGGAGTCGGTGATCCACCCTGACCAGACCTGTGCTGTACCCGGCAGGAAGATCTCTCATAGCCTCGCGCTGCTCAGGGATACGATCGCCTAAGTGCAGGACAGGAGGGTGGACACCTGCCTCATCAGCCTTGACCAGGAGAAGGCTTTTGACTTTTGACCTATATGATGGATGTGCTCTCCAAAATGGGGTTTGGGGAGGGAATTCGCAATTGGATCAAACTGCTCTATACAAACATCTATAGCGCAGTCTCAATCAATGGGTGGGAATCAGAAAAGTTCCAGATCAAATCTGGAGTCAGGCAGGGCTGCCCACTGTGGTGGTATGATTAGCATAGCTGCCTGCCATTGGTGCAGAACACCGGCTTACCATTGGCCCTGGTCGGTCATGTGCCTCTCAACCGGTTGGTTGAGACCAGTCATGTGCCGGCTCCCCGATTGGTCGAGAGGCTGAGTTAACCCCGCCTCCAAGGCCGGGAATAAATACCCAGTATGCCCGGTGGTCGTCCTTCTACTGTAATCGACCGCAGGGCTAACATCTAGTAGATTAAAGACATACTTTTGTTCAGCAACTCGTCTCGCGTTCAATTGATGGTACATCACCCATTCTCCTCGGCCCTGTTTGTGTGCTGCATAGAACCTTTTGCCGAGTCCATCAGCAAGGATCCGGGTATAAGAGGAGTGACGATCCCAGGCAGCGGAGGCGTGCAAGTCAAGGCCTCCCTGTACATGGACGATGTCGCCGTCTTCTGCTCGGATCCCGCGTATGTACGCAGGCTGTTGAATGCCTGTGACCAGTTTGAACTGGTCACAGGCACGGTAGCATGGTGGTTAGCATAAATGCTTCACAGCTACAGGGTCCCAGGTTCGATTCCCGGCTGGGTCACTGTCTGTGCGGAGTCTGCATGTCCTCCCCGTGTGTGCGTGGGTTTCCTCCGGGTGCTCCGGTTTCCTCCCACAGTCCAAAGATGTGCGGGTTAGGTGGATTGGCCATGCTAAATTACCCGTAGTGTCCTAAAAAGTAAGGTTAAGGGGTGGTTGGGTTATGGGTATAGGGTGGATACGTGGGATTGAGTAGGGTGATCATTGCTCGGCACAACATCGAGGGCCGAAGGGCCTGTTCTGTGCTGTACTGTTCTAAAAAACGCTCCAAGTAGTTCGACCGTGCCGTACCACCTGTCCCTCGTAGAAACATTTTCGAAGAAAAACACCTTTGACCACAAGGCAATGAAGCAGTGGTCAGCACATAATGTCCTTGATGCACAATCAATGGACACGAAACGTAGGTGAAGTCCGAACGAAAGGCTTTAATTAGCAAGACGTGAACCCGGCAGCACACGTACAGGAGAATGGCTGGCTGCCGGGGAACACGGGAAGTCTAACCCCAGGAGTGCTGCCACGCAGAGGTGAGGGAGGTTGAATAGCTTGTAGTTTTTAAACTCCCTCCCCTGCACCGTGAGGTCCGCTATGCACCACCCCGTGGTCTGTACTGAGTGAGAACTCCCGGAGGCCAGAGCGATTTTTTGTTTAACCGGGTAAACAGGAAGAGCGCAGCGTCTTACTGTGGTGGGGTGGACAAAACTCTCTGTGCTCCCGGAGTCCAGCAGGCAGCTTGTCTCGTGGCCGTTGAGGAGGATCTTCGTGGTCGCTGTGGATAGGGTGCGAGGCCGCGACTAGTCCAATGTGACTGAGGAGAGTCGTGGCAGAAACTCAGAGTCATCATCAGGCAGGGAGTAGACACCTGCGGGGTCCTCGGTGCCGATCCAAGATGGCAGCACCCGTTGGCCGCACATGGTGGGGGGTGGACAAAATGGTGGCGCCCGTTCCCCGCACGTGGATTCGGGGGTCAAAAATGGCGCCGCCCGGGGATCACACGTGGCCTCGGGACCGCAGCGACCGCTTTAGACTGGCAAACAGCCACAAAGTGGCCCTTCTTGCCACAGCCCTTGCAGGTTGCGGAATGGGCCGGGCAGCGCTGATGGGGGTGCTTTGCCTGGCTGCAGAAATAGCAGCGGGGCCCCGCGGGTTTTTCGGGGCGCCCTGTGGTGCAGGCCTGGGGGGTGTCCGAGTCCGTGGGGGTGAGAGAGGTCGCGTTCCACGCTGCCCAGGGGGCTGCCGCGTGGTCGGGGGCGTACACGTGAGCATTACGATTTGCAACGTCTAGGGAGGAGGCGAGGGCCCGTGCCTCCATGAGGCTTAAAGTCTCTCTCTCCAACAGTCTTTGGTGGATCTGCGAGGACTGCATACCTGCAACGAAGGCGTCTTGGATCAGAAGTTCAGTATGCTGAGCAGCAGACACCTGTGGGCAGCCGCAGTTCCTCCCCAGCACGAGGAGGGCACGGTAAAATCCGTCCAGGGACTCACCAGGTACCTGCTGCCTCGTGGCTAGTAACTGCCAAGCGTAGACTTGGTTCACCGGCCGTATGAAATGTCCTTTAAGTAAGTCCATAGCCGTGTCGTAGTCTGTCGTGTCCTGTATGAGCTTGTACATCGCGGGGCCGACGCACGAGTGGAGGATGTGCAATATCTATTCCCTCGTCGGGACGTTTTCGGCTGTGCTCAGGTAACTATTGAAGCAAGCCAGCCAATGCTTAAATGCGGCTGTTGCATCTGCTGCGTGCGGGCTGAGTCGAAGACACTCTGGCTCGATGCGAAGCTCCATCCTTTAAAATCTTGCTAATTAAATTGATGCACAATCAATGGACACGAAACGTAGGTGAAGTCCAAACGAAAGGCTTTAATGAGCAAGAAGTGAACCCGGCAGCAGACGTAAAGGAGAATGGCTGGCTGCCGGGGTACACGGGTTCTTATACCCCACCTCGTAGGCGGAGCTACCTTCCTCTTAGCCAATTGGGCTAAGAGGCACCCGATACCTGGGCGAATGGGCAGCGAGTCCTCTGCACCAATGGCAGCTCACACTCCCAGGTACTGTAATACCCCTAGTCATACTACCACAGTCCTCGAGGCCCTCAGGGAAAAGGAGACTGTGGAGGACGTTGGATGGTTCCCTGATCAGACTGTCAGAGTCATCTGGCAGAAACCCTTATCTCGAGAACTTACAAATAAGCACCAAGACCTAGCTTAGCTGGTGGTGAGAAGGGCCCTCCCCGTCAGAGTTTTCATGTACACCCGAAGGCTCAGCCCCGTTGCACGCTGCCCTCGGAGTGGCTGTGGAGGAAATGAGACGGTTACCCACCTCCTTGTGGAATGTGCCTTTGCAAAGAAGGTCTGGAGAGAGATGCAGTGGTATTTGTCAAGGTTCATCCCGGGAAGCTCTGTGACACAGGTCTCTGCTCTACGGACTGTTTCCAGGGACACACACCGAAACAAACATCAACTGCTGCTGGAAGGTCATCAACTCGGTGAAAGACGCTCTTTGGTCTGCCCGTAAATTGCTGATCTTCCAGTGCAAAGAATTGTCCTCGACCGAGTGTTGCAGACTGGCACATTCCAAGATCCAGGACTACGTGCTGAGGGACGCACTCAAGCTTGGGGCAGCTGCCGCCAAGGCGCAATGGGGAAAGACCACTGTGTAAGGTCTTCCCAGGAAATGTACACCGAGGGGTGAGTAACAGTGTAAAACCCCTCGGTCTGGGTCATTAACACTCCAATGTATAAAAGAAACATGACGATGTAAATATTTTTTTTTAAATTGTAACGTAAAGATTGATATGTGTGTAATGTCATCCCAATTGAATGGAAGAAAGTCAAGTGAATGTGAACTTTGATGGAAATGTACAGTCAAGACAATTCAAAATGTTCTGTCATGTTTATTATAGATTTAATGAATAAAGTATATTTTTTGAAAAAAAAACTGGGGGGGGATTCTCCGACCCCCCGCTGGGTCAGAGAATCGCTCGGGCCGGCGTCAATCCCGCCCCCGCCGTGTCCCGAATTCTCCGCCCCCCGAGATTCGGCGGGCCCCCGCGGCGATTCTCCGGAACGCAATGGGCCTAAGTCCTGCCGCTGACAGGCCTCTCCCGCCGGCGTGGATTAAACCACCCACCTGACCGGTGGGACTGGCGGTGTAGGCGGGCTCCAGGGTCCTGCGGGGGGGGGCGGAGGTCGCGGGGCGATCTGACCCCGGGGGGTGCCCCCACGGTGGGTTGGCCCGCGATCGGGGCCCACCAATCGGCGGGCGGGCCTGTGCCGTGGTGGCACTCTTTTTCTTCTGCCTTCGCCATGGTCTTCACCATGGCGGAGGCGGAAGAGACCCACTTCCCTGCGCATGCGCCGGTATGATGTCAGCAGCCGGTGACGCTCCGGCGCATGCGCGGACTTACGCCGGCCGCCAAAGTCCTTTCGGCCCCAGGTGGCATGGCGCCAAAGGCCATTCACGCCAGCCGGCGGAGTGGGAACCACTCCAGCGCGGGCCTAGCCCCTCAATGTGAGGGCTTGGCCCCTAAATGTGTGGAGAATTCCGTACCTTTGGGGCGGCCCGGCACCGGAATGGTTCACGCCACTCCAACACGCCGGGACCCCCCGCCCCGCAGGGTAGGGGAGAATTTCAAGCAGGGACCAGATAGAATGGCACTTGTGGGCATCTCCAAGGGATCAGAGGCTCCCAGGTGCATGTCTTTTGGGCAGGGTGGTACCCTGACACTGGTTCAACCCAAACACCCTTGCAATGCCAGCCTGGCACCCTGACAATACCACATGGGTGCTAGTCTGGCATTGCCAAGGTACCCAGGTGGTGCTGGCAAGGGCACTGCCAAGCTGGGATTTCTTTGTGTGCTGGTGATTGGGCTGAGGGTACCCAGGTGTTGGGAGCCAGCTGGGGACCCTCCCACGGTGAAATGGGGCTGGTGTGTGTGTGTGTGGGGGGGCGGGGGGGGGGGTCACATTGGGGTCTCGGAGATCAGGATGCCATTTAAAAATGGCGTCCCAATCTCTCACCGTACTGAGGCGTTCCAGCGAGCTGAGTTCCTTGGTGTAGAAAACGGGACTGTGTGCGCCTCAGCCGTACATTCCCCGCTGATGCCCTTCATTTAACGTGTGTGGCGTGGTATAGCCATGTGTTTCTCAGCTGTGCGAGTGCCAGGAAACACACAGCTAAACGAGCTCATTATGGGACTTTGTTCTCCTTTATTTAAATTGCGCCCTGAGACTCAATTTAGATTCACTGTTCGCGTCTGTACTGAGTCATGAGTTAAATTTATATTTTAGCATCTTTTGATTTACCTTGGCCTCTCAGCAATTATGTTATTGTTTTCCTATCTGGTGTGGCCCTGTGCTCCATTGCGAGCTATGGATCAGAAGGGAAATGTCACGCAGGAGACAGGCCAAGCCTCCAGGTTAAGTACTGGTAGCTGTTCTTATACCACTACCACCCCTCCGTTACTCAGATTATTATGAACGCTTATCCCAACAGGAATTAGTTCTCGGAATTTGCATTTCTTTCCTGCAGTCATTTTGATTGAAATGCTAAAATCTGATGTTCAGCTAGCTTGCTAAGGTGTCTTGCAAAACTCATAACAAACAAAGAAAAAGGTGATATCAACACATTTTTAGTCGAAACTTTGAAGTCCACTTCATTGTTTAGCAAAAGAACGAATTTCAAAACGTTATAAAACAGACAAAAGTGATAAAAGAAATTGGAAATACTAGAATTTTGAAATCAGAAGAGAAATTGTTGGGAATGCGTGCCAAATCAGTCAGCATCTAAAAAGCAAAAATCTCAGGCTAATGTTTCCTCTCTGACAGAACATAGCAAAACTAACCAATTTATTTACAGATGCCACAAAATCTGCTTCTGACAGTTCCTTCTCTTTCAATGAATATTGATTTGGTTTGTCCACCACTTTTAAAAGATGGTTGTAGCTGCATCCAGCAAATCAGCTAAAATGCTAGCGCTTCGGCAAGAAATATGGCGCGGGTGAGCCCAGCATACCCTCTAATTCTATCTTTTACTCTCGTTCTAAAACTTCATTCTAACTCTTTTAAACTCTCCAACAATGTTCTAATTCAATTAGTTACAGCTAGTTACAGCCCGTACCAGCCTCCCCGAACAGGCGCCAGAATGTGGCGACTAGGGGCTTTTCACAGTAACTTCATTGAAGCCTACTCGTGACAATAAGCGTTTTTCATTTCATGTAGCGATCTTTAGGATCCTGGAGACACCTGAAACTGACGACCTGAAATCGACCCGGACCAGCCGACCACATGTGAGCGGCTGCTGGAGCTGCAGTCCCAGGCCTGTGAATTCCCCTACAGCGGCTGCCAGAGACCAGGAAAACACCCTAGAAGCCAGGGCCTTCACTCTACAGGCTCCCAGAGACCTGGAAAACACCACAGAAGCCGGGACGTGCACTCTGCTGCTCTCCAACGACCAGACCCCCATTGCAGAAGCTGCAGCAACCCCCCCCCCCAACCCGGCCGCCCCCCCTTCCCCCAGCTTCCACCCCCACTGACCTGGAGAGCTGCGACCCCCTGCAGGCCCCAAGCACTCCTTCCACTCCTCCCCTCGACAGTCTCCCCACACTTCTAAAAATCAACTCCCACAGCCTAACAATCACTAATGCTGCTCTTTTAAATTTAATTGCAGGTCTCAAAATCCTCCGTCCTCTGAAGGAAGACCGCAATCTGGAAAGGACCCAACACAGGGACCCGGCCATCACCTCGTCCGCAACCACGATCCCAGAGACGTCATACACGTACTGGCCTTCACCCCATCCACCAACCTGTGAAGACAAACCACAGCCCAACAGCAACCCGGAACGCTCGATCGCGCAGACCCACCTACCAACGCAGGAACCGCAAGCAAGGCAACAAATCCTCCATCCACACACCGACCAGAGTGAAGAACCTCATTGGACACAGCTATTCCCCTTAACACTGCATACTCTCACCGTCTCCCAGGCTCGAAAAGAGGCAGTCACTCCAGGAAGTGTGGAAAACGTGCAGACCTGCAGGTCAGAGATAAACAACGCGGCCCCAAAGCCCTTCTGCCTAGCTTAGACATAGACATAGAACAGTACAGCACAGAACAGGCCCTTCGGCCCTCGATGTTGTGCCGAGCAATGATCACCCTACTTTAAACCCACGTAACCCGTATACCCGTAACCCAACAATCCCCCCATTAACCTTACACTACGGGCAATTTAGCATGGCCAATCCACCTAACCCGCACATCTTTGGACTGTGGGAGGAAACCGGAGCACCCGGAGGAAACCCACGCACACACGGGGAGGACGTGCAGACTCCACACAGACAGTGACCCAGCCGGGAATCGAACCTGGGACCCTGGAGCTGTGAAGCATTGATGCTAACCACCATGCAACCGTGAGGCCCCCTGAAGGTCGTTACTCCTAGCTAATGTCCAATCTCTAGAAAACAAGCTAGACGAACTTAAAGCCAGACTCACTTTTCAAAGAGAACTAAGGGACTGCTGTGTGCTCTGTTTCACGGAGACATGGCTCACTCCTGCTTCACCGGACTGTGCCCTACAACTAGAGGGCTTCTCAATCCAGCGAATTGACCGACTGGGGGCCTTAGTCAAGGCAAGGGGAGGTGGGGTCTGCCTCCTAATCAACACCTCCTGGTGCCTAGATGTAGCAACACTGGCACGTTTCTGCTCCCCAGACCTAGAATACCTAGCGCTAAAATGCCGATTCTACTACCTTCCGCGGGAGTTCAGCTCCGTTATCCTGACGGCAGTTTACATCCCACCCCATGTGAACATGAAAATCGCACTGGACAAAATATTCACCACCGCAAAAAGCCTTGAAACAAAACATCCCGAGGCCTTGCAGCTGAGAACTTCAATCAGGACAAGCTCAAGAGCATACTACCAAATTACCACCAACACGTCACCTGTTCCACCAGAGGCCCAAATATCCTGGGCCACTGCTACACAAATATCAAACATGCCGACCGCTCTATCGCCCGCCCACACTTCGGCAAATCTGACCTCAAGGCTGTGCTCCTGCTTCCGGCTTATAAGCAAAAACTGAAGCGGAAGAATCCGTCAAAGAATGTCATGCAGTGTTGGTCTGAGGAAGCGGATGATCTCCTACAGGACTGCTTCGAGTCAGTGGACTGGTCAGTATTTAAAAACTCTGCGACCAGCCTGAACGAGTACGTTACTACAGTAACTGACTTCATTAGTAAGTGTGTGCCAAAGAAGCAAATCCGCGTGTTTCCGAACTGGAAACCCTGGATGAACAGGGATATCCACTGCTTGCTGATGTCTAGGTCTGCGGCGATCCTGACAAGAAAGCCAGATATGATCTGAAGAAATCCATCAAAGATGCCAAAAGACAGTACTGGACCAAGCTCGAGTCCCAGCCTAGCCACACGGATCCCCGCCGGCTATGGCAAGGTCTGCAAGACATAATGGGCTACAAGATGAAGGCATGTAAACTCGTCGGCTCCAACGCACCCCTCCCTGATGAGCTCACGCATTCTATACCCGCTTTGAGCAAGAGGTCAGCAAGAGCAAACCCTCCACCCCAGAAGCACGGATGAACTTGTATCTGAGATCACCATTGCAGATGTCAGAGCAGCCTTCTCGAAGGTCAACCCATGGAAAGCCACTGGCCCGGGTGGGGTACCTGGACGATCACAAAGGTCTTGCGCGGATCAGATGGCGGAGGTATTCGCAGACATCTTCAACCTCTCTTTGCAACAATCTGAGGTCCCTATCTGCTCCAATAAGACGACCATCATCCATGTACCAAAAAAGTCAAGCGGCATGCCTTAATGACTATCGTCCAGTGGCTCTGGCATCCATCATCATGAAGTGCTTCGAAAGGTTAGTCATTGCACAAATCAACTCCAGCCTCCCGGATTGCCTTGATCCACTACAGTTCGCCTACCGCTGCAACAGGTCCACAGCAGATGCCATCTCCATGGCCCTGCACTCTACGCTGGAACACCTAGATAACAAAGACGCCTATGTTAGAGTCCAATTTATTGACTACAGTTCAGCCTTCGACACCATCATTCCTACGAAACTCATCTCCAAATTCCATGGCCTTGTCCTCAGCTCCTCCCTCTGTGACTGGATCCTGAACTTTCTAACCCACAGGCCACAATCAGTAAAGATAGGCAACAACACCTCCTCCACGATCATTCTCAACACCGGTGCCCCACAAGACTGTGTCCTCAGCCCCCTACTATACTCTTTATACACTATGATTGTGTGGCCAAATTCCCCTCCAACTCGATTTTAAAATTTGCTGATGACACCACCGTAGTGGGTCAGATTTCAAACAATGATGAGACAGAGTACAGGAATGAGATAGAGAATCTGGTGAACTGGTGCAACGACAATAATCTCTCCCTCAATGTCAACAAAACGAAGGAGATTGTCATCGACTTCAGGAAGCGTAGTGGAGAACATGCCCCTGCCTACATCAATGGGAATGAAGTAGAAAGGGTAGAGAGCTTCAAGTTTTTAGGAGTACAGATCACCAACAGCCTGTCCTGGTCCCCCCATGCCGACACTATAGCTAAAAAAGCCAACCAACGACTCTACTTTCTCAGCAGACGAAGGAAATTTGGCATGTCAGCTACAACCCTCACCAGCTTCTCCAGATGTACCATAGAAAGCATTCTTTCTGGTTGTATCACAGCTTGGTATGGAGCCTGCTCTGCCCAAGACTGCAGGAAACTACAAAAGGCCCTGAATGTAGCCCAGTCCATCACGCAATCCAGCCTCCCATCCATTGACTCTGTCTACAATTCCCGCTGCCTCAGAAAGGCAGCCAGCATAATTAAGGACCCCACGCACCCCGGACATACTCTCTTCCACCTTCTTCCATCAGGAAAAAGATACTAAAGTTTGAGGTCACATACCAACCGACTCAAGAACAGCTTCTTCCCTGCTGCCATCAGACGTTTGAATGGACCTACCTCGTATTAAGTTGATCTTTTCTCTACACCTTGCTATAACTGTAACATTATATTCTGCAGTTTCTCCTTCCTCCCCATGTACGGTATGCATTGTTTGCACAGCATGTAAGAAACAATACTTTTCACTGTATACTAATACATGTGACAATAATAAATCAAATCAAACCCTGTAAACCCTGTACAATAATCACAGTCATAGCTCAGTGTTAAGTGTGATACCTCAAAGAGCTGGACCAAACAATAACTATCCATTCAAACCTTATGCTCACAATATTAACTCCTATTCTGCTGAATCCCAGAAATATTTAAGGCCCTGGTCATCCTCCAAGTTGGGATGATGTGATTAGGGATGAGCAAAGCCCATCAAAACCGTTCAGAATTAATTTGTACAGTACCTTTCGTCTCAATTCCTTTGATGTATTCCCCCCTCCCTCTTTATCTATCTGAATGTTCTCACTACAGCAGAAGGAGCAGTGTCTTGCGGCAATTTAATCAGATTTCTTATTTCTTCACATGAGAGTACCTTCATATGAAGAAAACCAGTAAAACATCAGAAGAAAATGACATAAAGTAATGACATCTCTACCAGTTGATAGAAAATAATCAGAAAGATGAGGGGGAAGAAAACACATCAGAGAACTGAGTGTAAAAGGTGCAAGTGAAATCTGTACGATTCACTCAAGCTGAGATTGCTGTACTCGATTCAAGCCAGGTTTTTGTCGATGAAAACCTGACGTGCTCTGTCCCAAGCATTCTTCCCAGTTGTAAGTAAGCAAAGTCGCCTTAGTCCAACATGACCATAGGCTTATTTCTCCTGTGAAGGGGAGAGCTGACTGGTGGTGATTTAACCTGAAGATCACCACACCTCAGGCGAGGGGCAAGGTTGAGGAGAATAATCTCATGAATAATCTCATCCGGTATGGGAATTTAATCTACGCTGCTGGTCTCGTTCTCCATCAAGAACCGGCTGTCCAACCACCTGAGCTAAAGTGGCCCCAATTGTAAAGAATGCTTGAACGGCAACATTGCTGCGGTGCATAAGACTTGTATCTGAGCACGGGATTCAACAGATAAACCCGCACAAGCAACGGGTATTTCCTTCTCAATTAAGTCAGTGGTGGCTCAAGTAAAAAACTCCCCACATTTGGAAGGCTTTCCTTAACACGCCAAGTCTTGTGTGTTAACTGAGGGCATGTGGCAGGAGGAGTGAGCGTAACTGCACGATGCCTGGACTTTTTTATTTACAAGCTTCAATTCAATTTGGGAACACCATTATGGTTTGGTGTGGAGACATGGGGTGACAAGTGAGCAGGAGTAGTATCCTGGAATAGAGAAAATAGCCTCCAGTATTACGTTATACTGCTTGTGGTCAGGTGGGTGTACACCTCCTGACCGACAAGGACGCTGTTATAAAAATGTAATAACACTTACAATGCTGGCCAACTGGCTTCAGCTTTCATCAACAAGTTTGGCATTGTGCATTGTGCATGCATCCCGTGGTTACATTTTTGTCAGAATGTGAATGACAACAGTGGTGGGGAAGATGCTGGAAGCTATTGTAAAATATGTGATACTCGCGGGATTGGACAAAGCCAGCATGGGTTTATGAAAAGCAAATCATGCTTACCAAGTCTACTGCAGTTTTTTGAGGATGTAACGAGTAGAATAGATAAGGGAGAACCAGTGGAAATGGTGTATTTGGTCTTTCAGAAGGCTTTCAACTAGGTCCAAAATAAGAGGTTAGTGGGCAAAATCTAAGCACATAGGATAGGGGTAAAGTATTGGCAGGATGGAGAATTGTTTGCCAGACAGGAAACAGAGAGTGGGAATAAATGAGTCTTCGTCAGAGTCCCAGGCAGTGACAAAGGGGTACTGCAATGACCTGGATGAGGGAACCAAATGTAACATTTCCATGTAAAATGTCTTCAGTCAAAGGTTGGTGAACTTGTGGAACTCTCGATCACAGAAGGTGCTGCAGGCCAAGTCACTGAATGTATTCAAGAAAGAGATAGGTCATCTTTTTTGATTTTAATGGCATCAAAGGGTATGGGGAGAAAGGGAGAATTTTGCATCGAGATCAAGGATCAGTCATGATCATATTGAATGGTGGAGCAGGCTCAAAGGTTCGAATCATCTACTCCTGCTCCTAGTTTCTATGTTTTAATAACATTTGGAGTAGCAATATTGGCCGGAGGGAGTGCAACACTGATGTTGAAGCAAGCTGTCACCCCTATTTTAACAGCCTCGCAACTGCCCCCCACTCCCCAGCCAAACCCAACATATATTCCACCCACTCCTCATCAGGCTCAGTGGGTTTATATAGTGGTTAAGGGATGCCAATGTTGGCTGCAATGTTGGGAAGTTAAGAAATAGACAGGAATCTGTACATTATGAGCTGAGGAAGATGGCAAGGTTGCAGATGACTACTCTTGAGGATTTTGAAGTATGGAGAAAAAATATGAAAATGATGTTTGAAGATGCAAAATAACATCAGAATATAGCAAGTCCTCCCCTCTATGTGCAATTTCAATGCTTTCAAAATTGACCGCCCCACTTATTAAAAGAAAAAGCAAAGTTCTCTAAACCTAAGTGGAAGAGATACAAATATTTACAGCCGTGTTTTGTGAGGAACTGACTGTTTACATCTTTTGGGATTACATATAAAATTGATTGCTATAAGCAGCAAGTGCCGGGGGAGTATCCACACATGACTCCATTCATTGAACACGGTTTCTTTTTTTCCAGGAAACAGGTCTTAATTCCACATATGATAGCTCAAGGGGTTAGACTCAGATTTGGTAAATTTAAAATAAAATTAAATCAATTGGTGGAACAATGTTACACTTTTAAGCTGTTATGAAGATCATTAAAAAAAAGTTGATCTTCACTTGATCAGACATCCTTCAATTTATACCAAGTACTAAAATTTGTGAAAGGTCATTGGAAAATTATGCTAATTTTCACAGAACAAAATAAAGCAGGAGATACAGAACTTTTGCCACGATACTGGATATACATTCACATATATATGTGTGCGTGTGCATGAATACCAGTTTAAATGAGATAACAGCAGAAATTATTGTTCACAATATTAGAAAATGAATGTTGAATGAGTTTGTATGATGGGTGTCAAATGGCCTAACTCCTCAGTTGAAACAGCAGATAGGCGAGTATCATTCTAACCTGTCAAGTATTTGTCTATTGCCATCGCATACAATCATTCCTAAGCTAATGTGTGTTGTTCCATCATTTGTACAGAAGTCTGTTAAATTTTCCACCTTTTCTTCAAGCTTTTGGAACCTTTGCTCTACCAAGACTGACAATTATATCAATATAATGTGGCCTTCGAAATAATTAATGTCACCAATTCTATTCAATATGTTTTTTTAGCAACTGTTATTTTTCTTAAAAACGTAGTTATATTCTTTGGCCTTTTCTTAAGCTCCGAAGAATGTGTACCACGGTTCCAAAAGAACTTTGGAATCCTTACAATCTAATTTTGCTGGTGCATACATACGTAAAAAGAGAATTGCTAAAGGCCCCAGGTGGGATTGCAGAAAGGCAAGGATTGTCAGTTTGTGGAGGATGATCAAAAAGTGATATTTAATAAGTTCTTCCCTTCAGGGTCCAGAGGAGTTCAGAGGGAAAGTGAGCCAGGAAGTGTTGAGGGAACGATAAGCAAAATGGGGATGGGTCAAAGGAAAATATAGATAAATTAGTAAAGCTGAAGGCACCGAAGGCATCAGGGCCTTACAGGGCGTTCCAGAATGATGAAGAAATTGAGGGAGGAAATTCCAGAGGTCCTGGAAATAGTATTTTAGGGATTTTTGTCGAGGGAGACAAAACTCAACCAAATAATCCCAGGTTAGTTAGTTTAACATTCATGGTTGGCAGAATTTGACTCTTTAATTGAAATGAATGAAATGAAAATCGCTTATTGTCACAGGTAGGCTTCAAATGAAGTTACTGTGAAAAGCCCCTAGTCGCCACATTCCGGCGCCTGTTCGGGGAGGCTGTTACGGGAATCGAACCGTGCTGCTGGCCTGCTTTAGTCTGCTTTCAAAGCCAGCGATTTAGCCCTGTGCTAAACAGCCCCTGCGTTGGCGTTGGCGTTGCTACATGTTGAGGTAGGGAGGTGACCAATATAAATTTCAAATGGTACAATCGCTTAACAAACCTCATCCTTGAGGAGGCAAGTATATGGTACATGGAAGATACACAGTGGATGTACTGTATTTGGACTTTGGGAAAACCTTTCACAAGGTATTAAAACGGAGGTTACTTAAGAAGATTAACAATTATAGAATCAGGGAGCGGATAGCAAACTGGCTGAAAATTGATTATAAGGGAGACAACCGTGCATAGGGGAAGCACAAGGTATTTTTGTTTCAGTGTGGTTGGAAATGGGCAGTGGTATTCCTTCAGACTTCAATTCTGGAAACTAGCCAGGGTGTGGATATCGGCCTGGAGGGAGTGGCTGCAAAATTTGCAGACAATCGCAAAATTGGAAGCATTGTTAATTCTTTCAAAGACCAAAGCAAACTGCAAAGGAATGGGGAATCTGAGTTAAAAAGTGACAGATGGAATTCAAGGTCAGTAAATGTGAGTTGGCGCATTTGGGTAAGAAAAAAGCTTCCAGCCCAATTCTCTCCTAAATCCAAAGACATCTTTGTGCAGGTATATTAAATTGTTTCAGGCATGTGGCATCAGCAGAACAGAAGGGTAACACCTATGTCAGTCTATCTATACCTTATTAGTCGCGTATATTTGCAAGAATCTTTGGTTTAATGTCATATTTGCTGTTTTCCTTTATATCCCATGAAGGTACAGTTTCCATTAGTATTTCCAGCACACATATTCCAAGAATTTACATTCCATAAGCAATTGGCATTTACATTTAAGCTTGCAATTTTGCTACTCCTAAGTTATGAGTGAAATATAAAGAAATGTTGCAGTTATATTCATTCTTCTTTACATATCTCATGGAGGTAAAGCATTTCCTGAGCTCCAGTGATAGTAATTGGGAAGTGTACCAAAATGTACAGATACTTACCTTTTCCAATTACTTGTTATTTTCTGTGACAGATGAGCTTTTGCTACTATGCCTCATTATGATGGTATCTCCTCAGAAATGCCTGAGGAAATCACAAGGTTGAGCTGTGCAGTGAAGGGAGGACAAAGTTAACCCTGAAGCAACAAATGTAGTAATGATTCAGAAGCAAGGGACATGCTGTGCTCACATGAGACAACTTGTTAATCTAACCCCAAAAAGTAAAACAAGGCATGCAAAGTGCACCCCTCCTATACGTGAACTGAACCAGCTTGTATTTCTGGATTTTAGATCACTTGAAATAATCTGAAGTCCTCCACTGCGAGTAAGGATGCCAACCCTGCAGGATTGGCCTGGAGTTTCCAGGAATTAAAGATCAACCTCCAGGACACTGCTGTGTGCAACCCTCGAAAAAAAAAGCACCGGGACATTAAAAAAGATTGTTTTTGTTTTAATTTTCTTTGAGCTTTTCTCTTGAACAGACATAAAAATATTAAAAATGGGGGGGGGGGGGGAGAGAGATTGGCTGACAGCCAAGCATCATCCAATTGGGTAAAGGATCTTGTTGTTTTCCAAATAGCTCAGGAAGGTAGCATGTCACAAGAATAGATATGTTGACCGACTAATAGTTGCAGCTTGGAGGCTAGTCATGTCATGAAACCTCCAGCAATACATTTAATCACAGTTGGAAACCCGAATTGCGGGCCATCCTACAGATAGAGGTTTGTTCCTGAAAATGAGGGTGTGAATTTAACCAGCTTCAGAGAGGAAATGTATTGTCTCTCGACTCTGGTGGGCGGCGGGGCGGGGGGGGGGGGGGGGGGGGGGGGGGGAGCACGGACGAGGAATTCCTGATCGTCCAAAAACTGCAATCAGAATGCTCCCAGCCCCAGAAGTCTTATTGCATGCTCCCCATGCAGAGAAGGCAGACTTTCCTTTTTCACTTTCCACCCAAGTTTCAGTTTCACCTGGGGTACCTGGGGAGAGAATCACTTTGGGCTTGAAAGACTCAGACAAAAAAAAGAAATATATGAGAAATGCTACGGGAGTGATTTGAAGCCCACATTAGCCATTGGTGAGAGACCAATGCAGGTTCAAATCCGGAGAGAATGGAAAAATGTGATTCTCTCCAGCATGATTAGGATTTGCAATTTGCACCCCCCCCCCCCCCCCCCCCCTCTGGTGGATTACTACGAACTACGATGCGGTCATCTCATTTTTTGCCATTAGTATGACCTTACTCCCTCATGGAATATTTATTGGGCCACTGGACTGATTTCACGCTGGCACCATTTACAACAGGGCTACATAATCGTGAAACTGGCCACCTCAGCGCAGGGAGGGGTATCAGGGTTGAGCACTAAGGCAGCCATGATTCCCCAGGATCGTCAATGATCAGGATGCATCAGAGAGGACGTGGGGGACACATGTAAGTTCAACTCGGGGCCGGGACTGGCGTTCAGTCTCTCAATTTGGGGGGAAGGTTGCCAGCAGACCTTACCGTCCCTTAGTTTTGGTGTTCCCCTTGCTTCAAGAGTGGCCGGCATGCAGGCATCGCTGCCTGTGTGTCCCTGCTGGGCATTTGCTCAAATGCTGCTGAGCGAGTGCCCATCTTTAGTGGGAGCTGGAAAGTGTCATGATATGCAAACATGTAGATAATGATATACAGACAGGCAGCTAATGAACACAGAGAACAAGACTTGACCAATGAGCAGGCAGGACACTCAGGGGTGGCATCTCACTATAAAAGGCATGAGGCATTCACACTCCGCCTCTTTCCACTGATGAACATCTACAGAGTGAGTCAGGGTGTATGTACAGTATCACACCTCCAGCACCTGGCTAAGAGCTAGTCTGGTTCAGTCAGACAGCGTAACCACACTTAGGTTAGCAGAGAGTCGAACTCAGAGAACTGTGCTACTGGTTCAATAAATCAGATTGAACTAACTTCAATGTCTGGAGTATCTTCTGGTCAAAGCTGCATCCAGTTGCAGCCTGTGTTATCCCAGAGTATATAACACATCAGAAAGTGGGTGGAAGGAGGTGAACACAGAGGGTCAGGGCTGGGAGTGACTAGGAGTTTCCTGGATGAGGTTACATGTGAGGCCAGGTTGTAAGGGCAGAGCAGACGACTCAGGAATGGGTTGTATCCCTGCCTCATGAGGAGCGAAGACCTTCTCACTTAGGGAAGCACGACTACATTCTGAGTAGACTACATTTTGCCACATGCATGGGGTTCTCTTCTCTGCGCCAGCCATGGTGGAGCCCTGCAGGGGCCGGCGCGGAAAGAAGAAGTGCCCCCACGGCACAGGCCCGCCCGCAGATCGGTGACCCCGATCGCAGGCCAGGCCACCGTGGGGGCTCGCCCGGGTTGGATCCGCTCGCCCGGGTTGGATCCACCCCCCCGAGGACTGTCCCCACCAACGTACCTGCCAGGTCCCGCCATGTCGGACCATGGGTAACCCACACTAGCGGGAAGGCCAGAACGGACGGCTTGGCCCATCGGGGACCGGAAAACTGCTGGGGGCGGGGGAGGGGGGGGGGGGGCAGGGGTCGCAGACAACGGCCTCCAACTGCCGTGGCGTGAATCCCGACTCCGCCCGAAAAATGGCGCCGGAGAATACAGCAGCCGGCGTCGTCGGGGCGGGGCGGGATTCGCGCCGCCCCGAGGATTCCCCAACCCGGCGGGGGGATCGGATTATCCTGTCCAGGAAGTCCCGCTTCTGCTGAACTCCAGCCAGGAGTCTCCCTCCAAGAATTGTGGAGCCGACTTCCTGGCAGCCATCCCCTTCATTGGGTCTTGAACAAGTGGCGGGCAGTGCTGAAGAGGCACTAAATGGATTTCCCCAGTGATTGCAGTGATTACGTTTCCCCAGGGCGAATGAATAAGTGGGAGGCTGCCTCAAGCGCAGCGCGATTCACGGGAAGAAAAAGGGTTTTGTTTAAGAGGCTCAATATTCCTTGCGTTTCCACGCCAACGTCGTCAGCAGCATTGACACCATTTTTCTCACCGGAACTGACACTGCTATTTTTTGTAAGATTCCGCCCACATCTGTACAGACTACAGGCAAGAGGATACAATTTGAAACATGGAAATTGGGTAGGATTTTATTGACTCCATACTGCTGTGTTCAGCAACCTTGCATTCTGAAATTTGCTGTTCCAGTGACAACAACAGAACCAGCTAAATAAATATTCACTGGAATGTGGATAATGTTCAATTTCTCCAAGAAACATTGGAAAATCCATCTAGAGCGTAAAACAAATTTTTTTTCTAAACCACGTTGTGGTTCATTTGGATTTAGAACATTTCTGTTGCTGTTTAATATGTTGAAGAAGTCGGTACTGCAGAAGGTGAATTACCGGATGTTGTACACTGCTCTTGACTGTGGGGCTCTCTTCAAATCCACTCAGAGTGCTGTGCGCAAGCCAAGCACAGATTGCTTAGCTTGTTGATAATCTCTGCAAGATCTGAGCCTCTGACTGATTCAGGAATATCAGCCTGGGGCAGTACACCTGCCTGTAGGTCAATTGCGTTTCCTCTTCCTGGACAACTTCTTGGGATGCTTTTGTTACTGCCATGCTGAGGAGCATGTTCTCTTGGTTATCTGACTTTATACACACTGGTTGAAGATATACCTAACAATGTCCAAATGATAAACTCCTTTCACACAATGCTATTTGTTCCTGAGAAAAGTACATGGGCAGGGGGGTTGCCAGTAAATTGATTTCTGATTTCAGGGGTGCAAAACATTTGTTTTTTTGGGGGGGAACAAATAAATCATGAAAATACTTTCGATGTCAGAGATTATGGGGCTGGGTGAGTCTTCAGAGCTATTTTGCTGTGTAATCGTATCATCATCAGATGACTTTCCCGTCAGCAACTGCACCAAGCAGGACCCTGTATTGGCTTCAGCTGTTTGCCATTTACTTCTCCACCATGTTCCAGGTTGCACTCAAAAGTCTTGACACAGGAGTACACACTCAATTCGGGTTGGACGGCAACCCCTTCAACTTGCAACGGCTTGTACAAAGGTTACTGACAGATACTTGAAAACCCTTCAGGCAACTGTGCTCCCACAGCACATACCCCGGAGAACATTCAGCTGCTTGTTGATCATTTTGCCCGTGCCTCAGAACACTTAGGTTTGACAATAAGCCTAAGAGGACAGAGATCTGGCCACATATTCTATGACCCCACAGTCACCATCAGCAACACACACCTCCCTGTTCAGTACAGAAATCCTTCTACCTTGGGAATATTCTCTCCAAGGATACAACGCTGGAAGGTGACAGTGTACCGAAAAAGCGCCTGAGTGTGGTGACTAGGGAATTTTCGTAGTAACTTTATTGCGGTGTTACTGTAAAGCTATTTGCAACATGTATAAAAATTATTTTTAAAAATTATTATTATTATTAAATCACCCACTGCTGGCAAAAACAAACTCAGCGTTTGGAAGGCTTGCTCACAGACTTGTAACTTGCCTTACAACAAAGATCCAGGTTAACCCTAACCCTAACCCTAACCCTAATTTCTGTGGTGGTTCTTCTTTATGGGTGCGAGGTTGGACTGGCATCACATTAAACAACGAGAAACATGTTGCGCTGGATGCTCTGTAGCCCGAGCCGAAATCGTGTTTGGCGATTGGGCGGAGAATGGATTTTCATGCTGAAACCGGGGCTGGCACTGGTTTGACGCTGGTCTGCCATTCCCCGCCCCCTCTAAACTGGCGTCATCGTAACACGCGCCGTGCGCCATTTCAATAGCAGTGGTGCGTCATTGCGGTGTTACTCACCCGTGATGCTCCGCTCCCGATGGGCCGAGTTCCGGCACGGGACACGTGTGGTCCCAATCGTGCTGGAATCCGGCGTGCCAGCTGTGGTCTGTGTCCAGTGCCACCACACTTGGCTGGGATCTGTGCCGCTGGTCGGGGCGGGGGGGGGGGGCTTCTGCAAGGGCTAGGGGGAGTGGTGGGGTGTGGCCAGGGTGCGGGCTGTGGGGCTGCGGTTGGTGGGTGGGGGGGGTCACGCATTGCTGGTGCCATGCTGTGCGATGTGACCAGTGCAGGTCGTCAGCTTGCACGGTCCGGGACCTGGCCATTGTCTGACCGTTTCCGGCGTGGGCAGCGGGGGTTTCTGTCAGCGCCAGTGCTAGCTCTTCACCGGTGCCGGTGAGGGATGCATGCCGATTTTTCGGTCATCAAAGACCACACATGCTCCGCTAGTGCAGGCACTTAGCCACTGACTTGGAGAATTCAGCCTGTGTCTTTGCTGTCCGAGATCAATCTGCAAAATCCCGCAAACCGAGCTACTAGTGCTGCATACCTGATGTTGAGAGCATGCTCAGCTTCATTGGGCCAGTCATGTGGTTCACATGGAGCAGTCCTGCATACCTAAATCAGTGTTCTGTAGCCAGCTGAGCATGGAAGCCCACACCACAGAACCGTCCAAGCTTAGATATAAAGATAATCTGATAGCCAACTTCAGGGTTTGCAAACTGGATCCCAATACATGAGGAAAAACAACGTTGCACAGATCCAAATGAAGAAGTCTCTGTCATCAAGCAATGTTGGACATTGAGGAGAACAGAGTTAAGGAAGTACCACATAAAGGAGTTGAGGCCAAAACATGGCCAGGATTCTCCGAGCCTCTACACCGAAATGGCGCTCGGCACGGGGCAGAGAATGGGGCGTCAGACCCGCGATCGGGTCCAACACCGGGACGCGATTCTCCGGCCACCGGAGAATCAGTGCCAGTCGCGTGCGCACGGTTGACACGGTGCCGGTTGGGGCCGTTGAAAGAGGCGTCTGCAGAGATTCTCCGCAGCCAACCAGCCGAGTTCCCGCCAGCATGGTTCTAACATAGTTCCACCGCGCTGGAGCTCGGACCCACGGCCATGGTGTCCGTCCTGGTGGGGGGGCGGGGGATCAGACTCCGGGGTGGGCCTCCACGATGGCCAGGCCCACGATCGGGGGTTACCGATCGGTGGGAGCGCGCGATCTGGGGGGCCTACCTACTTCCCTGCCGGACTGCTGAGTGGCTCCCTCATGTTGCACTGTGCTGACGCAGAGCCGCGTACGGCAGCTGGAGCAGCATGGAGCACTCTGGTGCCGTGCTGGCCCCCTGTGGGCTACAGAATCGCTGGGCCAAGAGGCCCATTGATGCCGGCGTGAAACACTCCGGTGATTACGCCGGGGTCAACACTTAGCTGCGATTTTGGTGAATCCTGGCCCATCTCTTTTCAAGAAGCAGTTAGCACTTGGAGTGAAGGGGCTCAAAGGATAAGGGGGGGAAGGTAGGATCAGGCTATTGATTTGGATGATCAGCCATGATCATAATGAATGGCAGAGCAGGTTTGAAGAGCCAGCTGGCCTCCTCCTTCTCTTATTTTCTATGTATTAAGTGCCTTTGGCACACGCAACTGTGATGCAAAGCCAATTCCTCCGCCCAGCACTGACTTGGTATGCAGTATTTGCAAATAGTTATGCAAATTGAGACTTGACCTAACATCATGCATGAGATGACACCATCCTAGACAGTAAACTGAAAACCACCTACTAAAGTGACGGGAGATTTCATCATTCCGTTATTTGGATAGAAATTTAAGCTGCTGCTCTCAACTTCTCCCTATTTATTGCCAGTGACAGGTGTGTTATACAGTCATCACAAACACAGGATTAAACATTAAAATTATAGGATTGGAATTATTAATGAAAATATTTACAGAAAGAAATGAAAATATTCTCTCTATGGGTTGAATACGGAATGCAGACCGGAAAGAGATGTGGAAGCAGATTCAACAATGACTTTCAAAGGGCAATTGGATAAATACACAAAATGAAAAAAATGAAATACTGGACTGTGGGGAAAGAGCCGTTGAATGGGAATAATTGGATAACTCCTCCACCAAGCCAGTGCAGACATGATGGGCCAAATGGCCTCCTTCAGTGCAGTGTCATTCTATGATTCTATGCCTGACAACTTTCAGCAATGGCTTCGTCGGTGAGGCAAAGTTCTCCTACGGGATTCTCCATTGGTGGGATCCTCCGATACGCCGGCAGCAATGAGGAAGCCAGAACGGAGGATCCGGCTGCTGGCGGGGGGGGGGGGGGGGGGGGGGCTGGAGCATCGCGCCGGGAAACGAGGCTGGTGGGACAGAGAATCCCACCCATATAAGTAAGTACAGAGCAAGGGTTTTCTAATCAGCACTTATTGTATCAATGCTGTGTACGCTGATCAACATGAGACTAAAGATGGCAAGCATAGGTTACTTTAACGGCATTGATATTAACAATTACTTTTCTCAGAAATGATGTGGAGATGCTGGCGTTGGACTGGGATGGGCACAGTAAGAAGTCTTACAACACCAGGTTAAAGTCCAACAGGTTTATTTGGAATCACGATCTTTCGGAGCAAAGCGTCTTCATCAGATGAGTGAAAACATTTGTGACTATTTTGATTCATGTGGTTTGGATTGGTTGGAAACGGGCCATTACTATGGGGCAATTGAATCAGAACACACAGAACTGCTTGTGTTTTATATGGTTTGCGTGTGGTCAACAGCAAATATCAGATGATATTATAGTGAGCAACCACTGTGCCATACAATAGGAATATCATCAGATGCCAACCTTATTTTAAATGCACAAGCCTTGTATACAAGGCAAAAAAGTTTGCACATTATCGTAAAATGTTAGAATTCAATCTTTAACATGTTCCTTTTATCAATGACATGAAAACAACAGATACAAAGTGAGGTCACCGCGTGATGATCTATTAAAATGGCACAAGTTCACACTCGCCTCTTTATTCATTTGTTTAATTTAATATCATGATTTTTTTTGCAGAATTTCTAGCAGTGTTGTATTCTCCTTGTGTGTTGCTGCACTGTTACACGGTAACGTTATTACACAAAAGTATATAAAAATGGAAAAACAAAATCTTCCAAGCCAACTTAAAGATTGGAGATAGCGACTCAAATTCAGTCTTTATATTTCTCTTATACCCTGATTGTGTGACATGGCTGTAATCAAACAAACACAGGAAAGATAAGAAATATCATTTCAATAGCTCAAATCTGGGGACATTTTCTCCCTTCTCTGGGATATGAAAAGACATCATTCATCACCAGGGAATTATTTTGGAGCATCAGGACTTAAAGCAACAGAGGTTAAGCTGAAAGGCAAAGAACTAAATGGTGAGATTATGTAGAATTAAAAAGGAAATGTAACTAGACAAATTGTGGCAAGCGATTACGGACAATTATAGTGCAGCTTTTGGAGGTTTATTCTTCTTAAATCTAAAGTCCTGTAAAAAAAAATGACTTGTCTTCAGAAAGTAAGCCCACATGTTTCTTAGCCAGGGTCCCTCAATTTTACTGTAATTGTCTGAGGAGCTGGTCTTTGATCTCACTTCTACTAAGGATGGATTGTTTGCTTGGTAATACTGCAGCTGCACTGCAATGCACAAACACAGATGCTTCAACTGACTATGTACAGGCCTTGATCTGCTATCTTTAAGAATTTTTTTATTTGATTGTATTGAGTCAAGCTACAGCTGAGAAATATCAGAAATAAAAATCTACATTATTCCTTTCCAACATTCGTTATCCCTGCTGCAAAGTTTCACCTCTTTTCTGATACTGAGCGAATTTATCCAGCTGAGAGAGAGGGGAAACTAGTGGATGGAAATTGGAATGCGGTATTTATCAAGTGATCCTTTTTATCTGAAAATGTCAAAAACTGCTTGTGACATTTTGGAGGCCCTGAGTTATGTTTCGAAAAGTGTGTTTCCCCCTAATACCTCACAGAAATGCTGAAGTAGGCAACCAGAAGAGGTTAGTGCAACATGAAACAAAACAAAGTTGGCATCAATTACTTTAATCACCTGAATGAGCACGAGAGATTATTTTTCTCGCCCGCTTTTAGAATATATACTTTGTTTTTAGAAGCAAGAAAAAAATATTTCCTCCTTCTGCCATGCAGGCTACAACGCTTGTGGAATTCAATTTGCAGGACTTGCAACCAGATAGCTAGCTTTCACAGCTATCTTCATCTTGCCATCAAGCTGCCTTGGACTCAACAAGATAACCAGGTAGCCCAATCATAAATGTCGACATTTGCTTCATCGCCATGTTCGCAAAGTAATGTCAAGGGAAGTACCGGAAATGTAGGTATATAGAATACCAAAACCAAGGTAACGCATAGCTTACTGACAACAATCCCTCCTCTCGTTCCCAACATGCCCCCTTCCCCCACCTCAAGTCTTTTCAGATATTTCTTATTACCACTGCATGTGTTCTATCCTATTAAAATGCTGCTGAGGTTGTAGTTTCTTTTGAGAAGGTGGTCATGTAGGTCGGTTTTCAGGTAGTATTAACTGGCATTTTCCTGATGTTCTCAACCACGGTGGTACTCCGATGGATATTTCTTCTTTGACAATCTAGAAAAATACTTTTTTACCCCAGAACATTCACCATTTGCACATTAAATGCGACTAGAAACAAAGGGATAGGGAACCTTTCAGCTCTTGTGTGGCAGGCAAGGGTCAGAAGAACATTTAGTCAATGTAATTATTGAGTTCTACCGGGTATGCATAATTAAGAAGAAAGAGCCCAGAAAGAACTCATAAATCCTTACAATCGTCACTGTAACCTAGGAACTAAATACACAGCAATAGTTTTGAAGCAACTTTATTTATATTAGATTGGTTTCTTCAGATCACATCATCATCTCTTTTCCTTAATGTTCATCATTCTAGGTCATATTACTTATGACATTAAACGAACATGAACTACATTAACTTTAAATTTCAAAGTTACGAACGATCAATTGTTCATCACATTCGCCATATATTTTCCGATATTACACTGAAAGATTTTTATACTTACCTCATAGGTTCAGAACCTCAACCAGCATTGTAGGATATGATTGAGAAGAGTTAAGTATTTTAAATATAATTCTCATTCCAACAGTGCTTTTAAACTTTTGTGAGCACACTTGATAAACATACAAGCTCGTTTTTTAATAGAACAATTTTTCATTGCAGGCTGCTTTTGGGCTAGGCGTTACACAATGTGTCCAAGTGTCACGATTGTGTTCCCTTTGTTTTGTTATAATATATTTTCCAACAGCATTGCAAAAATTCTCGGAGGCCCAATCTTCTATTCGTTGTGTTTTAAATTGCAGTTGCACAGAGCAAACTAAACAGTTAATGCTCTAGTTTAATATTTATAAAGTGGAATAAAACTGGGAATACATCTAAATTCAATGCTGTCTCTCTCTGCACCAAATGGAGATGTACCTTCCTTTTCATTTAAAGAAAATCAGTTCTTTAGCAGATTTTACTCCCTGAAGATTATTTCAAGGTTATGAGAAGATTCCTGAATTTTATTACGCTTCTGCTCTTATGTACAATATGTAAGGAATAGCTAAATATCCGTTAAAGTAAGAAGCACATTGTGAATTAATGTTCTTTTAAGTTTTTATTTTATACATTTATGTCATTTTAACTACTTTTTGCATTTATTTGAACAGCTCTGAGTAAATCCAATGTCAATAAATTTAGTAGAAATCGGAATTTGTGTGAAATGAACGATGAGAAAAATGACTTATCTGATTGAGAGTTGCGGACTATGTTCATCATAAAGGACAATTAAATCGTTAGCTTACACAGATTTTGGATAACCTGTCAAATGTTTATGATGGAAGGTCAGTTCGTATTGACATTTACATTTGTTCAGCCCTTGAACAATTGACTTTTTTGTGCAGATATCAAAATATCCACAAATTGTCTCCTTTACCAACAGAAAATAAGAGTCATTTCCAGTGAACAAATAAACAAACCAAAAATATGTTCTGCACAGAGACCTCGAAGGCCGAGTCAGACTGCGTGTTGGAGATTTGTTTATTTATTTATTTTTGCCAGTCACTTTCAGAATACCGAAAAAGATTTCAAAGGGTTAAAAAGTAAATTATTTTCTGTTACAACGATGTGATCAAATTCAAATAGCAATAAAGATGACCCCATTTTCTATCTAAAAGTAAGACAGGAGAATTGTATAAACCAAAGAAATACCATGAATAATTCTTTTTGATTTCCTTTATATTGGCACTCAGTGTCTTGCAGTGAACCCAAGAGGAGCTGGATACAGGAAGCTGAGGTGTAGGATATCACTTGCCTAGTTTTTCATTTCTCACTAAGTGATACTTTTTTGCTTTCAGCAACAAAGAAAGTATGCTACATAAATATTTGATTCCGTATTTAGAAGCATCATATGAAAAGAGAAAACAACATGGCAGCGATTACCATTGCATCTCTAAAGCAATTTTGCTTTTCCTACTAGTTGCTAAATACTCAATTTTATGAGTAGAAGTCGAAAGTTGTCTTGAAAAATAGTTGCACAATCAGTTGCGACACAAAAAATCTCTGGGCAGCTTTAGTTCTGTCAGGTTCACTGTCACCACTGGTATGGTGTGTTTCTGCGACAAAAAGCAACGTTTAGCCAGAATAAACACTTTTAAAAAATTAATTACACAGGTTTAGATCTGAAAGAAAGGAAGATAGAGCCAGGAACTATTCTTCTTGCACCTTTTTTCCTCCATTCTTTTTCTTTTTTGAAACCACAGTGTGAGACCTCTAATATTTCTAATTACTAATGCAGTTCAATAAATTAGAGTGTTCCACTAATTCAAAATGATTTATGCCCCATTTCTACAAATGTATAAATGAGATTTGAAATTTCAATGCCATTTCACAAATTAGGTGATTAAAAGAGAGAGAAATATGGTGTAATATTGATCTCAATGCTATTTTATTCTGCAATAACCATTACACTGTATTGTAAAATTCACATGCCTGGTGCTGTGAGTGTGATTTATATTATTTTTCTATTTGCTTTAACAATAAACGTTTTGTACATGTATTGATTTAACTTTTACAAATTAGGCATTTTGAAGACTCATTTACCCTTTTCAAATAAACCAATATTTACATATTAAAAACGCGAACTATTGTCCTTTGGAATAGAGCTGGGTACTGGTTCATCAAACTTTTTCTTTGAAATTTAATACCTGAACTTAGTCTTGTTTCATGTTCTACCAATTCAATAACGCCAAAAGGAAATGAAAGATCTTATTTGCAACACGACAGTGGTTGTGCTTAATTAAAATTGTCCTTTTAATTGGTGTAAGAATTCATGTATGCAATATCTGGTTGGCTGTATACATGTGTATCAGATTTAATTCAAGGTGAAGGATGGCCAGCAATTTCATCCCTTTAAAGCTCTATCTGGTCACAGCTGAAAAATGTGATTAAAATAGCTCACACTTATAAAAGTAACTTAATCAGTTCACTGTTGCCATTTTTCTTCTGTCACAATCCCTTAGTTAGCTAACTTATATTACATATCCCTGATTCAATTCTTCATCACTCTGCTTTTTCCAATCACCCCCCCACCACCCCCAGTGCCTTCATAGAATAAATCAGTCATAGTGTAATTCAGTCAGAGGATGCAGCGCTGGCCTGTCTGCAGTAGCAAATAGAGAGAGCAATAGTTCTCATAAAGTGCTAGGTTGCCATAGGTCAGTCTGCACTTGCCAATCATTCCTACAGTATCCAAAGTAACCACTTTGCATCGCAAGCCTCCCCATGGCACAGGCAGTTCCACAAGAATTTGTGAACTAACGGACAAATAATGAAAAGAAAATCAAAGAACTGATTGGAGTAGGTTGAGCTCATCTATTCAATGCTTTGCAAACTAATGTACTGTTTGTGGGAAAGAAAACACTCTCAAAAAAAAAATCAGGCTTCCATTGCTTTCTGGAGGCAGAATGCTTAATGACCCATAATTGCCATTTTGCAAAAGACTAGTCAGTGTTCTACATTCATGGTATGTACAGTATGCAAATATCTCAATAGGCTGGTACAATCCTCCATTCTAGTTCACAATGATCACCAAATTAGCCTTTGGCAGCCGTTGTAATTGGGAGGTGTCTTGCATTAGGGACCTCACAAAATTTGAAGACTAACAAAGAAATGTGTTTTACACCAAGGGGGTCAGTCGCGCAAAAACAACAAACGATTCACAGCTACTTCATCACTATAAACAAATCAGCTTTTCTTTGAAAAGCTCTCCAAGGGAACATAGTCACTTTTAAAAGAGGGCCAACCAGGGAAGAATTGAAGCACTTGCCATGGTTTCCTGACTGCACTGCCACACAGTCTCTCCTTGGGATGATCCTGGCTTCGGGCTTACTGTGTGGCCCATTAACAGCCACTATTTTCAGCTTTAGTTGATGTTGCCAAGGCTAACTGTACTTAAACTTTGTGTCTGATCAAGTTATGTGTATTGGATCTGAAAACAGTTAGTCAATTGTTTCTGGTCCCTAAGTGGTGATTTGTGGTAATGTTTACATCAATACTAACAAAAGGCTTGCTGGGGTACCAAGTGCGTCTATAAGATGAAGGACGTGAGCTGCCTGTCATCAGTCGTGCTTGCAATAAATACAAGATTTAAAGCCAAAGATTTTAATGCATGTAAATGAATGACTTATGGAGATCTCAGAGGTGACAGTGGAAACCCAAATTTTAGCCCTCAGTTAACAGAGAGCAAGGCAGCTTGTAGGTGTGATGGTGCAATCGAACATATGATAAATGTCTGTCAGGCAAAACAGCATATAGCACCATATTATCTGCTAGGGTTAAAATGTTACACCAGCTGTCTTTTTAGCTCACTATTAAATAATGCAAAAAATATATTAAAATATTAAATGCTGCAAAAATATTTATATGTTCATGTGGCTTTTTAAAAATCGAATTGGAGCTGAGGGGAATGAAGCACACATCCATACACTGATATGGAAAATACATAATATATCTCATTTGATGTTAGTAGGGAAAATGAAACAGAAAAAAACCCTGCAAATTGGATGTCTTTTTATAATTTCACCAGATAAAAAAACATGAGATTTGATAATAAATATAATTTGTTTCAAAAAAATATGGGATTACTATCAAATCTAAGATTTTTATAATTCTTGAGGTGTATACTGCATATTTATTTCAAAAAGCACAATCAAGACTATCAGAATTTATTTATCAGACATTCTGTGTACATCAGAGGCCCCCTGACCCCTTCCAAAAAAAATTCTAAATGATTACAGTCCATTTCCTTATCCATCCTTTGTTAATCTGCTGGCTTTGACATTGTAATATGTGTAATGAGGGTGTAAGCCTTAAAAGCTTATTTTAATTTTAACGGATAATGCGCAGAAACTGTTCCTCTAACATTAGCATACGCAAAGAGAACAGGGATTGATATGTAAAATGCAGAATGCATTGTATGCTCAATGTGTTTATTATACAAACTGACACTCACTATCCATTGATGGTTGCATTTCCGCTTAGAGGCCAAAGACACAACATGGGAAATCTTGTAGCTGTTCAACTGTACAGTGAAAATTGGCAATCAAAAAAAGAATTGCAAAGATGCAAAAATATCAAGGCATTATGGTGCCTGCATAACATACCGGGTGAGAAACAACGGAAATACACCAGTCCATCACAGCTCTCGGGTGCTCTCAAATGCTGATTTTTTTTAACGTGCTTCCTGCCACATGCATGTACACAGAGCAGGTACACTACAGAAAGATTTTCTCATATAAGGGTTGCTTTAATATATGATGTTTTATCTGCTTTACGTTGTCATTTCTTTTTAATCATTTTTGATGGTTATTTAATACTCTCTAAAAGTAAAAAATGAGCTAACCCTGTGATACATCTTCTTCTTGACTCAGGTCTGTGTTTTAGGGAGGAAAAACCCAGCAATAATCATGTTTAATAACTGGAATTTATATTGTGGGGGCTTTAGCGAAGGCATCTGCCATTAAAATTGTCAGGAGATCAGATGTGATAAATCAATAAAGACATTGCAAATAAACTAATAGGAAAAGATAAAAGAACATTTTTAGTAGTTGATTATTTTCTTCATGGCAATACTAATAACCTAGAATGGCATGTTAAATGTTTTAAATTTATACAAAGTCCCTCCACCATACAGTGTATTTGAGGCTTTTTTTTAAAGAAAAGAAAATTTTCATTAGTTTATTTAAAAAATCATGGTACGCTTGGTGAAACAGAGGTAGGCTTTTCTTTTGAGAAAGCTAGATATAGGAAATGATATCTAGTAAATTGAACATTTTTCCTCTCTTCTTTCTTAGCTCCACCAAGAAAGGTTCAAACACACTGAAATCGTGGGCATGAAATTCAGCTCTTATCTTGTTCCATACTGCTTGCTGACATACTACAAGTCAACATAACACCGAGTATGATTAACAGTCAGCAGTTGCATGCAGAAAATATCCCTCCCTGCCCTCTTTTAGTCTGTGTCTGTCTCTTAGCCCAATTGTCTGTTCTCCTCCTCCCCACCCCCTTCCCAATTTCAGCCTCCACAGCTTTTAAGATGAGATAACATAAGGTCTGGGCCAAATGAAGATAAAGCAGTGCACTTGACCCACCTGGCTAGCAACACCATCAGACTCTGCAGCCAATTGTATCAGCAATGAGAATCCGCAAAGGTTCATTTGACTGAACGACATGCTTATGAACCCACAGAGCTGATGGAAACCTATCAAAATCCTTAAGGGTACTGTATTGTACTGTGTGTATATGTGATTGGGGTTGGGGGGGGGGGGGGGATAGGAATTTAACTGCATATATTAAATAAAATGGGTTTATTCCTCGTGGTCATGTGAAGGTCTGGTGATACAGATAATAACAGTCAGGAAATGCGAAGCTTTCTATTATTTGGACACTGGTGATGCACACAAGCAGTGGGAAGATTAAATTAAGTATTATATGTGCTGACCCTATTGCCATGGTTACAGGACAATGGATAATATTAATCAACCCAAGACTTTTCAGAAATCCTGCATGCAAAATGTAACAGTGACGCCAATTTTTTATATTAAAATAATTCATGGTAAAGGTACATATTGTACACACCGCAGCATAATTATTTTTTGATCTATTCAAAACCAATAATTAAAAACTAAATTGTTTTTTTTCCCATTCAACATGGCTTATGATTCATAGTATTGCATAAGATGTCATTCCCCCTCCCGTTTTCTTGCAGTTAAAAAAAAGCAAGGCTAACGTCAGCCCTGAAATGGAAGGAAAATATTTTCCTGTCAGTTCTGATATAAAGAAAAGCAGAGGCCTATATAGGTAACAACAAAAAAACATTTTCAAATGTTAGGATGCAAAAATCTCTCATCCTGCTAATATCTGTACTTGGGCGTACTCAGATCTTGTATACAATTTTGTGGCTCTGATTGTTAACTGGAGAGAATTTTGTTTTTGTCAGTAAACAGGCCTATTAACTTGCATTTGTTTGGATCACAGCTGAATTATATGCAGCTGATCACATTGTAAGACTTATGCAGTAAAATGGGACTTTAAACATTGGTAACCAAAGCTTGCCCTTTAAACTGTGTCTAAAGATTTCCTGCAGTGTATATCAAATAAATCAGCATAAATATGGAAAAGGTAAACACTGACTTATCACGGCTGCCATACGATAAAGCACCCCGTTTTCGACAGATTATTTGAAATTCCGGCACATTTTGCATTAAAAAAATCATTAGCTAGAAAAAAGACTTTGTGGTCATTTTTATGTCAGTAGATCTTAAAACATTTGACAGGAAAAGTGTTCAACTACTTGCATCGGAAGCAAGTCGAGAAGAAAGAAACCTTAGTGTTTCATAATTCTTCATTCGTCAAAGGAGATGCTCAGGGCTCAACCACAAATAGGAGTGCAAAGGTAACGGAAAACTTATTTTCTAACTAAGTATTAATGAGGATTTATTTTGAAAGAGTCTTCGGAATGTTTGAACTCGCACAGCGTTTTGTCATGCAAACTTTACGCAGGTTCACAGTAATATTCTTCTGTTTGTGTAAAGAGCATTTTTAATCTTCTACTTCATTTTAATTGAGAATTACAAGACTTCTTGCTAAGGTTGTAAAATGAAGATGAGCTAATTGAAAAAAACCAATCATGAGGTGGTTAGGTGTAGAAGCCACCTGAAAATTGTAAAAGAAAAGGGGAGAGTTACTCCATTTTGGAGAAAAATGAGTTTGAGAGTGAGACAACTTGCTTTGGCTGCAGTTGGACTGTTGAGGGGAGGAGGGAGCAATGGAGGTAGGACGATCTTTTTAGAAATAAGAAGGGACAAGGTAAATACAGTGATGCACTAACTCATCATCATGTTGCTGAGGCACAAAAGGATAGAATAATAAAGAGAAAGGAACTGCCGATCAGATGACAAGCTTTTTCATGTACAAGAAAGCAAGAGAGTGCCTATGACTATGGCCATCGTAACTTTACTTGGGGCCTGGAATATATTAAATGGAGTGGCGCCAGGGATGAGAGAGATTACAGTTACATGGGTAGGCCGGGAAGTTAAGCGTGTTCTCCTTTGAGCAGAATAGTCTAGGAAGAGATTTGAAACTGACGTTCCAAATCATGAAAAGCTGAGATAAAGTAAGTAAAGAAAAAAATTGTTTGCAATGGCCAACGGGTTCAAAAGTAGAGGACGAGGACTTAAGAGGATTGGCACAGAAACCAGAGGTGAGATGAAGAGTTTTCTTTCCACTACCAGCGGTTAGGAGTCGGACTGCGCTGCTTGATAAGGATGGCGGGCGCAAGTTCAATAATGACCTTCAAAAGTGGGTTGAAAAATAATACTCCTGTAGTAATCCACGGGAGGCAGGAGTTCCGTCACCACACCAATATTTATTTACAATAACAATATTACAGGAGCAGCTACAAACAGTGCTGCTAGCAGTCCAGTCAACTAAAGACTTGCTCACAAAGCCTACACAGGTGATTATATGGGCTCCCTCAATGAGCTATCATTGAGGGAGCTCATACTCCAATTGGCCAACCAATAAAGCCAATTGGAGTTCATTACAACTCCAAAAAGAGAATATTGCACAGCTATGGGAAAAGAATGGCAGGGGGAAGAGGGCGGGGGTGGGGGGGGGGGGTGTTTGGTGAGATTAACTTAATTGTTCTTTGAACAGCTGGCATTGATGGACTGAATGGCCTCCTTCTGTGTTCTAGTATTCCTTGATGAGGAAATTATTTTCATGGTGTGTTTCTTTTTAACAACTATAACACATAAGTAGAGTTAAGAGTTTCTGAACCAAATTATGTATCCTCTACAGTATATGATTTGGGGATTGAAATCACCATAGAGACAAATCATACTAATGATGAAAGTGCACATTTTTGTTGCCCTTTTGAAATTCTTCTATTTATATTTTAATAGGATCACCTGGATGTCTAGGATTGTGCATTACATTTGAACCACTATACATTCCAGCAAAATTATAATTTACTGCTGTTAAATATGATACTAATTGTTTGATTAAAATAGTAACCATTAAATAAATGCCTTCAATTAAAGCTGTTTTAGAAGTCACTGGTTGTCCTCCAAATGAAATTGCAAAACAGAAGGTTCACAAGTATACCTGTAATTAATCTGATGAAACTGGGGGGGAACTGATTTGCTCAATATTGTTTGCATTCATCTTCTGTGCTACAATATTTTTTAAAATCAAAGTCAAATTTTCCACAGCATTTTCTAATTCTACATTTCTGTAGCGTATAGTGAGCTGATGTCCAAAACTCATGTTGGGATAGTCTTAGTGTTAAATTAATCAAACAAAAATGTAATTAATGATGGGATGTACTCATTCTGTGCGGCACCTATTGGCTATTATTTACCTGACACAACCTATTATCTTGTAGTAGTGATAGATAAGATTCCAACTTAACAGGATTTCAAACGCCAAATAGTAAATCTATACAACATTTATGGAGATGTTATAGATCCCAGTGTCTCTACAAATTATCATTGAACTGCTAAAACGAGATGAATACAAATGTATTGAATTCAATTCTATGACTACAGTGTTTAATCTTCACAAAGTTTTAACATGTACAAATTTTTTAAAACACAAAACTCAGTTTCCGAAACCATCTATAATACCCACTCGATGTTGAACACGTTTACACGGTAACTTTACACAACAATGTTCATTTTATTTTACGCTACTTACATAAATTTCTCTTTGCAACTGCAGTTTGGCAGTGAAATTAAACAGACTGTGCAATGAGAGATTGCAAAAGATTAGCAACGTGATAAAAATTAGGTTGATTAAATATGATTTACCTTCATGCAAGAATCAACATTTTGGCATTGAAACAAAATAAAAATGGAAAACATCAGAAAAACAATTCTGGTACAGAATCATTAGATGGTTACAACCCATAAGGAGGCCATTCGGCCCGTTGAGTCCATGCCAACTCTCTGCATGTGCTATCCAGCCAGTCCCACTTGCCCACTCTCTACCCCATGCCTTGCATTTCTCTTCAAGTACTTACAGTTCATAACTTCCTTTTGAAATCCAAGTTGAATCTGCTTCCCCCACCCTTACAGGCAGTGCGATCTAGATCATAACTGCTTGTTGCATGAAAAAGATTTTCCTCATGATGGTTTGGGTTTTCTGCTAATCACCTTAAATCTTTGTCCTCTGGTTCGTATTTTTTGTTTCTATTTGAATGTTGGCAATTTGTTTTGAAACCTGTAAAACAAAGCTTCCAACAACTTCAAGTGTGCTAAGGCAACGATTGGCATATCATTTCAAACTGTCGCAAATCAAATACCATTCCATTCACTGAATAATTTACAGCAAATTGATAGCACAAAAGTGAAGGTGTGTTTTTCACATGGCTGTATTTGTAGATTGAGTTCGAGCAGAGACTGATCAGGCTCACAAGCCAAGTTTTATCAGTTGTAACTCAAGCGACTTCAGTAGCTCGTGCATCCCACCAACCAGTATGTGTAATACATTCTTTCAGTTCATGCCCAGGCTGTTACAATCGCTGATATCTCCCACCATGAGGAAAGCTGACACATTCATTTGATTCTGTCGATGGAAATAATCCTTCCTGTCATGAAATTCATAGCAGGCCCATGCCGTTGAAAGATGCTGAGGAATATGAGGCTAATTTGATTGCCATGGAACTACAGAAGGGTTACGGCCCAGGAAAAGGCCATTCTGCTCATCATATCTGTGTTTCTGCCAGGACAACTCAGTTTGAGCCACACTGCGACCATTTTCGCCATCACCCTTGAAATCCTTTCCATTCTGATGATTATTTGAAATCTATGGCTGAGTCTGCTCTACCAGACTCTCAGGTGGTGCTTTTCAGATCCTAACCACTCATTGCCTAATAAAGGGTTTCCGTCGTGCTACCTGGGTTCATTTTGTCATTTGCTTTAAATCAGTGTCCTGCAGTTCTCAATGGGAACAGTTTCCCTCTATCTAGACTGGACCTCTCGTGATGTTTGAACCCTTCTGCAAATCTCCTGTCAAACTTTCCTCCCTAAGGAAATCCTTCCCAGTGCCATCAATCCAACCACATAAGTGTACTCCCTCATCCTTGGGAACCATTCTTGTAAATCTTTTCCACTCCCTCTCTGAGGTCCGCATATCCTTCCTCCGGTGTGGTCTCCAGAAGTGGACACAATACTCCAGTTGACACTGAACCAGTATTGTAGGAAGTGCTACGGCACCCTGGGCTAGTGCACAGTCAATTCCAGCCCCACAGACCCCGGAGTCCCAGCACCAGTGAATTAAGTAATAATTTGCATAAAATGTGCAAACTTTGGCCCCTTGACTGCTCAATAAGTTATAGCCACCAGGCTTGTAAGTTGAATACCATGACTGATTATTTATAACAGAATTAATGTTGAAACATGCAGTAATTATAACAGTATACACTCAGTTATTCTACTACTGCCGCCTTTTATCATCCCACCCTCTACACAAACACATTAAAGACAGACACACATGGGCGGGGTGTAAATAATAAGAGGGCTGATAGGAAATGAAAGATGAATGTCCTTGCTTTGTTACAGCAGGTTGTCCTCGCAGGATGCGATGCTTAAGGATTGAAGCCATCAGTGTAGTGTTCGAGATGGTCTTCTGGCAGTTGCATTCAGCCAATACTCCCAGACAATTGGGATTCCTCTGGAGAGGCACTTTAACACAATAACTGGGGCCTTCACTCAAAGGAATAGCCTCAGGCCTTTTTAATTCTTACTGGTTTCCAACTCCACCAGAATGACCAACAGCCTGACTGAGATAAGAACAGTTTCCCACACCAGATTTTAAAAGGGTTTTAAACATTTGTACCCTGCCTACAGCTGGTGGCTGGACTTTGGTTTCCTTGTCGTTCATTCTGGCTGTGCAGAGATAGAGGTTTTTAACCTCGGATCTTCAGAAATAATCTATGAAATGAGAGAGAAATCTGAGCTGTGATCCTGCAGGCTTCTGACATCAAAACAAAAGTAAAATCTGGTCTTACTAAGGAATATCCCAGAGACAGCAGAATCAATCTCTGCCTGTCCCTGAGACGAACCCAGCTTTTGGGGAGAGCTCATCAGCCACCAGCCAAGCCAGTCAGTCCAGGTCATTGCTGATGTCAGACCAAACAACACATTCTACTGGAGTTTCCTGGGCGGGATTCTCTCCTACCCGGCGGGTCAGGGGGTCCCGGCGTGATGGAGTGGCGTGAACCATTCCGGCGTCGGGCCGCCCCAAAGGCGCGGACGTCTCCTCACCTTTAGGGGCCAAGCCCTAACATTGAGGGACAAGGCCCGCGCCAGAGTGGTTGGCGCCCCGACGGCCGGCGGGAACGGCCTTTGGCGCCACACCAGCCGGGGTAGAAGGGACTTCGCCAGCCGGTAGAAGTCCACGCATGCGCCGGAGCGTCAGAGGCTGCTGATGTCATCACCGCGCATGCGCAGGGGAGGGGGTCACTTCCACCTGTGCCATCGTGAAGACTATGGCGAAGGCGGAAGGAAAAGAGTGTCCCCACCCGCCGATCAGTGGGCCCTGGTCGCGGGCCAGGCCACCATAGGGGCACCCCCCCAGGGCCAGAGCGCCCCGCGCCCCCCACCAGGACCCCGGAATCCACCCGTGCCGCCTGGTCCCGCCGGTAAGGTAGTTGGTTTAATTCACGCCGGCGGGACCGGCATGACAGCGGCGGGACTTCAGCCCACAGCGGGTCGGAGAATCGCCGGGGGGTAGGCCTGCCGACAGGCGCGGTGCGATTCCATCCCCCGCCGAATCTCTGGTGCCGGAGACTTCGGGAGACGGCGGGGGCGGGATTCACGCCGGCCCCCGGCAATTCTCCGACCCCCCGCCCGCCCCCTGTTTTTAAATTAAAGGTAAGCTGCTTGGTCTTAAAGGCATTAATCACCATGGACAAAAAATCGTAATGGTAAAAAGGTTAATGGAAAGTAAAAGGAAAAAGCAAGGAAGAAACAAGGATTAAACAGGAATATCCTCACAGAAGGTTCAGCATAATTCCCTTGCCTTTGTTCTCTGGGTGGAATTTGGTAAAATGTCAGTCTCGCACTGAAAACTGGCTTGTAACTTTCCAATTGCACAGACCAGTTTTTTCATGGCCACTTTGTCAAAACAATAGTGGGTGTGGTTGGCACTGCCAACCTCACAGTGCCAACCTGTACCCCCTGTGGCTATACTTATCTATGAGAGATCCCCTTAACTGCCTCACACCTGGACAAACCTATGGTAAATCTCGCTGACATGACATCACAGCAGCGAGGTATGTCAATTTAGTGAGGGGAGATCATTTGGTGGCGGGGTCTCTAATAGTATTTAAATACATTCAAAATATATTGAAATGAGGGCCGGGATTCCCGCCCTCGCCGTGTCCCGAATTCACCGCCACCCGGGATTTGGCGGGGGCGGGAATCGCGCCCCGCCGGTCGGCGGTCCCCCCTGCGGCGATTCTCCGGCCTGCGATGGGCCGAAGTCCCGCCGCTGACAAGCCTCTCCCACTGGCATGGATTAAACCACCTACCTGACCGGCAGGATTGGCGGCATGGGCGGGCGCCGGGGTCCTGGTGGGGGGCGCGAGGCAATCTGACCCCGGCGGGTGCCCCACGGTGGCCAGGCCCGCGATCGGGGCCCGCCGATTGGCGGGTGGGCCTGTGCCGTAGGGGCACTCTTTTTCTTCCGCCTTCGCCATGGTCTTCACCATCCCTGCGCATGCGCCGGGATGACGTCAGCAGCCGCTGACGCTCCGGCGCATGCGCGGACTTACGCCGGCCAACAAAGTCCTTTCGGCCCCAGCTGGCATGGCGCCAAAGGCCGTTCATGCCAGCCGGCGGAGCGGGGACCACTCCTGCCTAGCCCCTCACTGTGAGGGCTTGGCCCCTAAAAGTGCAGAGACTTCCGCACCTTTGGGGCGGCCCGACGCCGAAGTGGTTCACGCCACTCCAACACGCCGGGAACCCCCGCCCCGCGGGTAGGGCAGAACCCCGGCCCAGATGTCCACATCACGATTGGGGTGACCTGGCTCAGCCATTGCTGCAGTCTCTCTTTTAAACGGACCCTTTGGTACTACGTACAGGCTCCTGGCTTCTCACATTGCTGATTGCTGCCTGTGTCCTTTAAATGTTCAGAAGGCATCTGGTCATCTTGGAGCTCACCCAGGCAGCCCCTCTGTACACCCTCATTCCCAGCTGTATCATCAAGGCCCAAGCTCAAGCAAGAGCCCAACAGGTGTAGCCTCAGAAGTGCTACCCCATTGCAGAGGAGGACGGGCATCAACAGAACTCACACCCAACCAAAGGACAACTGCACTGTGACCTTTGGAACCCTCCCTGGTTCTCTATCTCTCTCAGGGCAGAAGACTTACCAGTGACCCCTACCCCTCTGGATCACCAGCTGTCACCTCCTGGTGAGACTATCAGTGCTGACTGCCTCTGTTACCACCTCCCAAGTAGTGTTCAGGGTGATAAACCTGAGTCTGCAGCCCACGCAGGGCAAGGAAGTGTCCCTCTGCTTCTCACTTGCATGGAGCTGTGGTTCCACCTCGGACTATCGACCTCAGGGGCAGGTCCTCTCTGACCCATCTTGCTGGGTGTGTGGTAAGTGGAGCGCTTAAAATCAGCTCCAGCAAGAAGGAGATACCACTGGCAAAAAGCAGAGTGAAAATGCAAGTAGAGAATATAATGGAACGATCAAAATGTATCTTAATGGAAGAATAATACATGTTGAAAATCCCTTGTCTGAAAAGCTTGGGGCCGAGTGTGTATCGGATTTCGGAATATACTTCACATGTGTGGCATGTTGGGATCTGCACATGTGCGACGCCCGTGGGAACTTTGCATTAAGGTGCACATTGGGAACTGTGCATGTGCGGCATGCATTGGGAACTATGCATGCACGGTGCACGTTGGGAATTCTGTATGTGTGGAATATTGGGAACTGCGCATGTGCGGTGCGTGTTGAGAACTGCACGTGTGGAACGTTAGGAACTGCGCAGGCGCAGTGCATGTTGGGAACTGCACATGTGTGGAACGTTGGGAACTGCGCATGTGCGGTGCATGTTGGGAACTGCATATTGCCCGGGGGTCTTGTGGGATTTCCCACTCGTGACATCATGTCGGCGCTTGAAACAAAATACGGATTTTGGAATTTTCCCATTTTCGGAATTTTGGATAAGGGATACTCAACCTGTACTGCATACCCGTTGTGAAATGAAAAGATCAGTGACCTCAATTTATAACTCACCCCACTTGAGGGAAACCAGGCAGCTAAAATTAAGCTGGGTCTTAACAATTCTTTCTTCACTCCGACTGGCTGTAATTTAAATTACTGATGGCAGGGGGTCCACTTTGAACTTGCAGATTGTGTTCTAAAGATTTCATCTGGGGACTGAGCTGCAGTTTCAAGCTGGGGCCTGAGTAGAGCTGAGGGTTTGCTGAATGGTTAACGGTGTCTTCCCTTCCAGATCAAAACTGCAGGGAGCTGCCTTGAGGCTCAGGAAAGAGGGAAAACGCTTACATTTATTTTAAGCTTCCATGGGGGACAGGAGCTATGCTCGGTGGGAGGGTGAGGATACCTTGGGTTTCCCTCCCCGCAATCACTCAAACCCTGCATTCCTCCCCGCCGACCTGGCCTCACCTCACGGTGTGAAGACGTATGTCTGACATGGGGGGGGGGAGGGTGAAAACTAAAAGCCCAATGTTGTTTTCACCATGATATGCAAATGAAACACTGATAGTTTTTCTGATATAGTGGTGCGTTTTTGACAGAAATAGCATAATATTATTTGCCTGTTTGCCTAACAGAACAAAACATTTACTGAACATTTGTGGACTGTGCCCCTTTCAAATGCCAATTTAGGCTGCAGTACAATAACCTCAGAATCTCAGGGCTGGGGAAAGGAAAGCAGAAATGGCTCCTGTTTCTTATTTAGTGATTCACATTGGGACTATGTCTAGATGTTGAATGAAGATACCGTGGTCAGAGCTTAGCTGTGTTGTTTCCTCTGGTCAGATGCACTTTGCAGGCTCACAGACAGTGAATGACCAAGTTATAGCCTTGAGGCGAAAATGGGAGATGTGGCAACAACTGGAGGGCAACTTGAAAAACTAAAAGGAAACCAGAACCAGACAGGAGCAATATAAAAAACAGCCAGTTTATGTGAATACCCAGTAAAACCTCAAAAGGGAGCTAGGATATCATTTTCTAACTGAACATTGGATGAATTCTCCTCAAATTAGCCCCAGTATTGCTCACCACTTTGCCTGGCAGATAGAACTCTCCATCAGACTAGGTTTTAAAGTGCCTTTATTAAAGTGCCAACTCATGAACATAGGCCCCCTGGCAGAGGCTTATCCTTTTTGTGGAACCTTGTGAGGGAATAGGGGAGAGAACACAGATGTAACAGTGACCACAGCCTTGCCATGGGTCTTGGAGCTGTCTGGCTGCTATTGGAAAGAACAAATCAAAAATGCAAAAGTGGGGCGGAGTTTTCCCACAATTTGTCAGATTGTCAGGATACGGGATGGACCATTGTGGACAGAGAGGAGGAGAAATCTCTTCACCCAGAGAGTGGTGAGCCTCTGCAAATCATTACCACAGGAGGTAGTTGAGGCCAAAGGATTGTCTGTTTTCAAGAAGCAGTTAGATATAGCTTTTGGGGCAAAGGGGATCAAAGGATTTGGGGGGAAAGCGGGACCAGGCTATTGAGTTGGATGATCAGCCACGATCCGAATGAATGGCGGAGCAGGCTCAGAGGCCAAATGGCCTCATCCTGCTCCTATTTTCCATGTTTCCATGTTAGGCTCTGGCTGAAAACTGACGTGTATCACTTTTGATGCACTGCCGAGTTTTTAGGGGCATGGTTTATACTGCCAGCCTGGTGGGGAGGGCCTGATAGAGCTGGCAATGCCAGCTCCACAGAGATTGGAGTGCCAATTTTAAGGGGGGGGGGGGGCCCAATCAGCAGAGAGTTAAAATGTCCCCCAGCATGATTTGAATGTATTACAATGAGGTCCTTGCCCTTTGTGGACGGGCACCTCATTACGTTATTGGCGAGGGGCTTGGAAAATGGGGAAAGACGATATCGCCGTCCAGAATCCTATTTCCAGATTCTCGTGGGATTTTGCGCCTACGTTACCGTTCTGGCTGATGGCAAACGGGGATGCAAAATTACCCCTGAGGTGTAGATTTGAAGTAGGGGGTCTGGAATCAGGGGCAATCTTTTTATTCTTTCATAGAAGCTTTAGGTCAACTGCATCGCCAGGATGGTGATGGTGTGAATGGCACTGATGGCCAAGCCATTGAATATCAAGGGACAGTGATTAGATACTGTCCTTTTGAAGATGGCCGTTTTCTGCCACGAATTTACACTTACAACCCAAACCTGAACATGGTTCAGGTGTTGCTGAATGAGAGCATGGACTGATTCTGCATCTGAGGATTGTAAGTCAGTACAACATCGTAAGTCAGAATTCCCAGGGGTACTCCTGTTCCCATTGGGTTGCTGGCTAATGAAGGCCAAATCCACTGTCGCATACATTCCGTCATTTATGCTTACATCCGTCCATGATGATTTCCAGCTCCTGCGTGTTCTCTGAACCCTGCCTCCACAGTGGTTTCCCATTTTCATTCCGAGTGTATTGGAGGTGCCACAGGCTGTATAATCAAATCCTACACATCTTCTCCTATTGAAATTAGATGACTTAGCAGTCCGGAGCAGGATCTGACTATAGATGGACACAATTTCCACTCAGCCTCAGTTCCGAAGGCACCGTTTTGCCATCGGATTTTAATATCTAAAATCTCATGGTTTCCAATGAGAGGAGAGGAGGTACCGAAAAATATTCATGGTCCTCGGGTTTTTATGCAACTGGAACATTGATTTTTCTTCGTCTTCAGAGTAAACAGGCTGTAAAACCATCCCATGCGAGACTCTGTTTCAAACAGCCTGAATGACCTATTCAAATCAACGTGGCTTCCATTTACGTAACTTTTGTTGTGCTGGCAGTGTGATGATATCATTGCAGTGTTGTTAGGAATAGGATTTTGACCATTTTTATTCAATACAACAAGGTATTTTTTATAATGAACCCAATCCCAGAGAATTTGAACATGGGGCTAAGATCAAATTCCAAATCCAGTACTATTGCAATCCATGTAAGGTGACAACTGAGAACATCAACACATGAGTCTATAATAATATATGAACACACAACCAGACAAAGGAATTACTTTATAATGTTGATGTTATTTGCTTCCCCACCTTGCTATTAGATGCAACACCTAAAAGCAACTGAAGGTTAACCATCAGAGAATATATTTGACGGATTTTCAAATATTTCAGTTAAATCCAATAATAAAGTTATTTGTACCACATTTATTTGCATGGTCACACAGTATTGGTGAGTTGCAGTTTGTTTATTTTTCCTTTTCTTTCAGTGAGTCAACTTTCAATCTTTGGACCTTTTCATTCCTGTAATCTCAGGCAGATATGTTTCTAAGTGTAGTGAGCGGGAAATGCCGGGTGTTTCCTGACAGTTGACCCGGCGAGGCCGTCACTGGTATGGAACATTAATTAGGGCACTTAATGATGCCCCGCGGGCTCACACCGCAAGTGACTGTCCCACTGGCTGATTCGCTGTATCTCCCCCCCCACCTTGCCCCCTCAAGGCACACCACGTGCACGTGATGGGTGTGAGTGCGCTGTCAGCAGACGGATAGGAGTCAGACTATGGCACAGATTGAGGAGTACCAGAATTCAGCTCACAGCGGGTTATCATCACCCTCCTGTCTTGTACAATGTCAGCACTGGCTGATCACCCTGGTGCGATATAACACAGACCATGCGAGGATGGAACAGGCTGATGAGTGGGTGGGTTGGCAGGTGGATGACTGGTCAGAGTGAGGGGGGGAAGGGAGGGAGTTGTATGAGGCAGACCTCCTCGGGGGCTGGGGCACAGGTGTGGGGGGCATTGGGTAGGAAAGGGAGAGGGAGAGAGATGTTGGTCGTAGTCACATCCTATGAAAAGAGGGTGAGGACGAGGGCCTCCCTGGTCCTCCGGGCATGCCAGATCCTCGCAGCCGCTTGTCCTCCACGCTCCGGCTGGTTCCACAGGTCCTCCCCAGGCTCATCCGCTAACCCTTCCTAGTCCGGCTCCTCCTGCTTCTCTGAGGTGGCCGCATGTTCCTCCTCCTCCACCTCTAGCATGTCGCCCCGCTGCTGTGCCAGGTTGTGGAGGGCACATCAGACTACCATAAGTGGATAACCCTCTGGGGGGTGTACTGCAGTGCACCACCAGAGTGACTGAGGCATCAGAACTGTATTTTAAGGGCCGGGATTCTCCCCTACCCGGCGGGGCGGGGGGTCCCGGCGTGTCGGAGTGGCTTGAACCACTCCGGCGTTTGGCCGCACCAAAGGTACGGAATTCTCCGCACCTTTAGGGGCCAAGCCCTCACATTGAGGGGCTAGGTCCGTGCCGGAGTGGTTCCAATTCTGCCGGCTGGCATGAACGGCCTTTGGCGCCACGCCAGCTGGGGCCGAAAGGACTTCACCGGCCGGCGTAAGTCGGCGCATGCGCCGGTGCTGATGTCATACCAGCGCATGCGCAGGGGAGGGGGTCTCTTCCGCCTCTGCCATGGCGAAGGCCATGGTGGGGGCGGAAGAAAAAGAGTGCCCCCACGGCACAGGCTGGCCCGCCGATTGGTGGGCCCCGATCAGGGGCCAGGCCACCATGGGGGCACCCCCTAGGGTCAGATCGCCCAGCGCCCCCCCCAGGACCCCGGAGCCCACCCGCGCCACCAATCCCGCCAGTAAGAGAGGTGGTTTAAACCACGCCGGTGGGAGAGGCCTGTCAGCAGCGGGACTTCGGCCCATCGCAGGTGGAGAATCGCTGCGGGGGGCCCGCCAACCGGCGCAGTGCAATTCCCGCCCCTGCCGAATCTCGGGGACGGAGAATTCGGGACACGGCAGGGGCGGGATTGACGCCGTCCCTGGGCGATTCTCCAACCCCCCGGGGGTCGGAGAATTCCGCCCAAGAAGTTCAATGCACTGCTCAATGACAGCCTGGGTGGCCTGGTTATATTGCGTCTCTGCAAAGGTCTCCAGCCTCCATACTGGCATTATTAGCCAGATCCTCAGTGGGTACCCTTTATCCCCCAAGAACCAATCGGTCACACTGATGTGTCCCTCAAAGATGCCCGGAATCTCTGAATGTCCCAGTATGTAGTTGTCGTGCACGCTCCCAGGGAACCATACAAACACGGGCATGATCTTCAGGTGGTGGTCGCACATGAGTTGGACTTTCAGGGAGTGGAACCCCTTCCTATTGATGAGGGGCAATCATGGACCGCCCGGCACACAAGGCAACATGCATACCTCCTGGGACCTGGAGCATCCCGGTGATGGCAGAGAATCTTGTTGCCCAGGCATCTTGATGGACCTGATCCAGGTCAATATTTATGTAGTCAGCTGCCTGGGCAAACAGGGGATCCATGACCTCATGAATGCTCTTGTGGGCTGTTGATTGGGAAATGCCAGACAAATCCCTGCTTGAGCCCTAGAATGAATGTGAGGCCTCGTTATATTGGCTGAATGTTCAGGGCCGCAGTGACTTTGATGGTCATCGGGAGTATCCTCCTCCACTAGTGCTAATAGGGCAAGGACATGGCTTAGGTGCTGCACCATCTCCTTGTTGAGGCAGAGCCTCCTGCTGAACTTGCTGTTCCTCATCTGTTCAAAGGACCAGTGACATGTGTACACCTCGGGCCATTGCCGGCCTCCCCTTCTGGGTCCCTCCCTGACCCGATGGGTGGCCGAGCCCTCAAGGTGTGGAATGAGGCCTTGCACATGAGCCGCTGCCTCAAGCCTCTGTTGACACTGCTGCTGCTGATTTTTCTGACGTCCGGCCAAATAGCCTGCCAATGCCAGCTCGGTGGCTTCCGTGGGGTCCACAATATCATCCATAATGTAATATCTATAAGGAACTGGAGAGGGGTGAGGCCGATAATCATTATGGCTGCTACCCCGGTACACTCAGCTCCCCAAAGCGTCCCCATCCTCACATCCCCTGCCAATCCTCAGGGTGCCACCCAACACACCCAGCACACGTATCCCCGGCCGTGGCCCTTGGGCCCCAGACCCCACGCTGTATCCCAGACACCCAGTAGTAATGTGACCAGACTGGGTGCTGGTTCCCTTCCTGGTCCACACGGCCACCCTCTTTCATGGGGGTGTCCCAAGCGCTGGGATCCACCTCGTGATTGTTCTAATGGTGGCTGCTGCCTCTGTGGTGTTGATGCCTCCAGAGTTCAGGACAAGTGTCCAGGCCTCTCAACCTGATTGGGATGCTTGGCTGTAACAAACGCCTGCGTCATGCCACATGTACCCACAGGAATCCACTTGGGAGCACTGAAGTGCTAACAGACTAGAATTGTCAATTGCCTACCAGCAATAGCCTTCAGCTGTGCAGGCAGCGGCCACCACAGTCAGTGGGGGTTAAATAACCTTCACCATATGGGCGGCATGGTGGCACAGTGGTTAGCACTGCTGCCTCACAGCTCCAGGGACCCGGGTTCAATTCCGGCCTCGGGTGGCTGACTGTGTGGAGTTTGCACATTCTCCACGTGTCTGCGCGGGTTTCCTCTGGGTGCTCCGGTTTCCTCCCCCCCGTCCAAAAATGTGCAGGATAGGTGGATTGACCAAGCTAAATTGCCTCTTAGTGTCCAAAGGGTTAGGTCAGGTTACTGGGTTTACGGGGATAGGTTGTAGATGTGGGATTAAGTAGGGTGCTCTTTCCAAGGGCCGGTGCATACTCAATGGGCTGAATAGCCTCCTGCACTGTAAATCCTATAATGATTCTATATTACCAGGGACGTGGCTCTGTCACACGGTATTCAGTGGGACAGACAGACAGCAGCTGGGGCTAATCCCGTTATGAGTATACACAATCCAGGGGTGGCATGGCAAAACTGCAGGTGCTGTGCACCCTCCCCCTTCCCCACCCGGGTCAAGGGAAATCCCCCCCAACAATGGCAGCCCACCCATCCCGACTTAGCCCCCCCCCAACTTCACCGGGCATTCAATAGTGGGTCCTTCCCATTAAAGCGTTGGAGATTGGTCTTAATTGGTACTTATTTCACGGCGCCGAGATCCCAGGTTCGATCCCGGCCCTGGGTCACTGTCCGTGTGGAGTTTGCACATTCTCCCCGTGTCTGCGTGGGTTTCGCTCCCACAACCCAAAGATGTGCAGGATAGGTTAATAGGCCACACTAGATTGCCCTTTAATTGGAAAAACAAAATTGGGTATTCTAAATTTATTTTTAAAAAATGAAAAAAAAAAATTGGTAATTATTGGTTTCTCACCATGTCGCGGCGGGTTGCGGATCTCACCAAAAGAGCAGGCTGGTTAGATCAGAAACCAATCAGCGCCTGGCGTGGATCCCAATTTCAGCCTCTCCCGCTATGTAACCGGCCCGCTCGTATTTGTGCCTGATGCAACACAGCTGGTAGAACGTGCCCCAAATCAGTTTAAGTCAATCACAGGTAACTTTCAGAAGCAATTTTGAGAAAACGTTTGTCTTCATAGGCCCCCAGCACCAAATAACTGAAATATTAGTTTCTAAAGCTCCCATCCCCAAACGATTCATTTTTGCTCATTTCTACTTTTCTGATACTGAATGTTTCCAGCCTAAACAGTTAATCTTAATAGTTGGCAAGATTTAGCAGTCATCAATTGATCTGTCACTTTGTTTGTTTATTGACATTTTGGTTTTCATAGAATCCCTGCAAGGACGCCATTCGGCCCATCGAGTCTGGGGCCAACCCACTGAAAGAGCACCCTACCCAGGCTCACCCCGCCGCCCTATCCAAATAACCCCTTAACTTAATCGACACATCCTTGGGCACTAAGGGGCAATTAATCATGGCCAATCCACCTAATCTGCACATTTTTGGACAATGGGAGCAAACCGGAGCACCCGGAGGAAACCCGCACAGGCACGGGAGAACGTGCAAACTCACACAGGCAGTTGGCCAAGGCCGGATTTGAACCCGGGTTCCTGGCACTGTGAGCCAGCAGCGCTAACAATTGTGTCAGTGTACATAGTATTGTACAGCACAGGCCATTCTGCTCAACAGGTCGATGTCGATGCCTGTGCCCCACCTCCCAATTTACGTCATCTCACCCTATCGCCGGCACGGTTTTTGTGTAAGTGTTCTTAACCTCTGCTGCACTTGATCGCATTTGAAGCGGTGCAACGGATTCTCGGAATGGTGTTTCCTTTAACTCTTTCTTTCGACTATGTTTATTGCAAAATATTTACGGGGGCTCCGGCAGTAGTCGCATTTTATGCAAAACAAATCAAATGTCGAAAAAAAATGTCTCAATGTCAGGGGCACGGTTTGTGGAATGTGAAGCAAAGTTGAAACAACCTCCGTATTCCGACTGTGCCTCAGCAACAGCGGCAATGCACGTGAAGCGGCAACACAGCCGCAGAGTAGAGAATAACAATCTCACCCTTTCTTCAGAGACGCTGGCAGCGGAGGGACACAATGTAAACGTAAATGTCGGCAAAGGTTAGTTTTCTGGCTACTGGGCTGCTGCCTGCACGGCCAAGCAGTCAGGGTTTATATTTGGCAGCCTACACTGACCTTTTTATTATCATTGTTTTCAAACTGCTGCCCACTTTGGAAGTTACCATGTTTGCAGCTGGGTAATGCCTGCCTTTGCTGCACCAGAGAGCAAATGGGTTAAATTCCAGGAGACTGTGAGGCCCAGAAAATTGCAGAACACTTCTGCACAGAGTTTGTTCTTTAAATATAAAAGGCAGCCTCAATAAAGGTCAACCCTTCCCTGGACGAAGCATCGGATTACCATATAGGTCTGTTGCTGCAATTCTAAAGTCAGGCAGAAATAAAACAAAAAGTTCAGGGCTTAGATCAGTGCTTTCCACAGAACGCAGCAGCTGTAAAGGGATCTGCCATAAATTCAAAGCCTGCAGAGCTGGAAGAGGTTTGGAAAAGGTTTATTTAACCTGATTCCATCCCTGACTACAAACAATTATCTGGCCCAATGCTTTGCTCCATCCAGAAGTTTGAAATCACTCTCAGAGTGGAAAGCTCAAAGGTTAATTTGGAAGGAAGGTCTGTTCTGTCGGCCTTTAAAAACTGCAGCAACAACATCAACAGCTTTGGATTGCTGTACCGTTAGTCTTTCGGCCTTTGCCAAATCCACTTGAATACTGTACATTTGAGAAAGAGTTTATGCCCAAAACATCAACTGACTTGTGTCTTCTCGACACACATACTGCCTGACCTGCTGAGTGTCTCTGGAATTTTCTATTTGTTGCTGAAGTGTATAACTTCAACAGTGACCCGTATTTATATGGTGCCTTAATAAAATAAAACATCCCAAGGCGCTTCGCTGGAGCATTGCAAATCAGAACCTGAGACCAAGCCTTAGTTTGGGCTGGATTAGCACACTGGGCTAAATCGCTGGCTTTGAAAGCAGACCAAGGCAGGCCAGCAGCACGGTTCAATTCACGTACCAGCCTCCCCGAACAGGCGTCGGAATGTGGCGACTAGGGGCTTTTCACAGTAACTTCATTGAAGCCTACTTGTGACAATAAGCGATTTTCATTTCATTAGTTTGACAAAACATATTGGTAAAAATACAAAGACGGATTGCGTGATCAAGCAACCTTGTCTTCAGCATAAACAAAAAGAACTTGCCTTTATATAATGCACTTGATGTATTAACATGTCTCAAGGCACATTATATGCATAATCAGACAAGAACCTAACACCAAATAACGTCAGGTGATAGTAGAGCAGATGACCAAAAGCTTGGGTAGAACTTTAAGCAGCGTCTTAAAGGAGGGAGTGAGGTAGAGGAGCGCTGGAAGGGAATCCTAGCGCATAGGGCCTTAGGAAGCTGATATAGCATGCCCACCAATGGTGGAGTGAATAAATTGGGGAAGAAAGAGGTTAGAATGAGAGGAGCAAAGTTATCCCCAAGGTTGTGGAGCTCTAGGATATCACAGAGTTATGGAGGGCTGAGGTATGGAGGTGTTTGAATAAGGCACTGAAACTTTAAAACAGAGGCTTTGCTTAATCAGGAGCCAAATAGGTCACTGGGCACAGGGGTGATTGGTCAAAGGGATTTGGTCTGGATACAGGGCTGGGATTCTCCAATAGTGGGGCGATGTCCCCACTCCAGCGTGAAGAAAGTCCAGAATGATTCTCCTACCTGTAGGGGGGGTAGCAGGGCCCCGGAGTAGTCCTCGCAGCACCGGTTGACAATACAGGGCCCCTTCATTTCTGGTCGGGGGTCCGTGCATGCGCACGGCGGCAGCCTACGTCGGCCGCCCCACGCGACATGGCGGATCCACACCGTGGACCGGCACCAAAAAGATAGGCCCTCCCTGAGATCATGCACGCCCGCGGATCGGTGGCCCCCCGATTGATAGCCTGGACGTCTGTGAGGCCCCCCTGGTGAAGGATCCCCCCCGCCCCCCACCAGGACGGCCCAGGACTGAGTCCGCAGCCGCCACGCCGAGTTCCCGATGGATGAGACCCTGAAAGAACCACGCCGTCGGGAACTCGGCCAGTTACACTTGGAGAATCACCACGGGGGCCTCTGTTAATGGCACCATATCCGTGCGGCATGGACCGTGCGTGCGCGATTCGCAGCGATTCTCCGGGGGCCAAAGGATCGCGGGAGCGACGTCGATGCCCATTCTCCACCCCTGCACCGTTTACAATTTCGTTGGAGAAGCTCGGAGAGTCCCGCCCCAGAGCTTTGGTTAATTTCAAGTTTATGCACGATAGAATGTGGGAGGCCAGCCAGGAGTGCATTGAAATAGTTACGTTTAGCTGCAACAAAGGATAGGGGCGGAATTCTCCATTCCTGAGGCTAGGTGCTGGAGCTAACGGAGAATCCGTGGATGGTCCACGATGGGAAAATCGGCACCGGTGATGGTCTAGCACCGGCCCCGTGGATGTCACCTGCGGATCGCGGAGAAACAACCGCAGAATTGCAGGGTCCTGGGTCGCGCACGCTTGGGGCTGATGAGCTGCACTGGTCATGCGGAAAAATGGCGCCGGACATGCTGGAACCCTAACCTGCCCACCCCGACTGCCACAGCTCACCCCCTGGCCGCCCACCCCCGGGCTGCTCCACCCTAAACCCAGCCCTCGCAACAGCCCGTCCGGGCTGCGACATGGGTCTTGGACGAGTGTGGCAGTGCCGGCACGCCAAGCTCCCAACCGCTGGGACCACATGTCGCCCCCGCCTTCGGGAACTCAACCTATCGGGGCAGAGCATTGCTGGTGGGCCGTCTGATGATGCGCCAACAGCCTTGCGACTGTGCGCGGCGTGCATCCAGATGACGCCAATTTGGAGGTGGCGGAGCATCGCAAACAGCATCAAATTGGCACATGCCCCAAATCCAGTCTCGGAAGCCATTCTCCGCGCTATCGCCGATCCCGATTTCGCCGTCGGACTATGGAGAATCCTGCCCATTGAATGAGGGCTTCAGCAGCAGATGCGTTGTCGCAGGATGGGGCCAGGCCATGTTATGGAGTTGGATATTTGCAGAACTGTAATAAAGTGCCACTCGAACAAATCCACTTGCAGTGTTCCTTCAGTTAGCTGTCTATTGTTGAACGTGAATCCCAGAGTAGGAAAAAGCAATGCAATTTTTAACCATATGAAAATGCTCCTGTGCACAATGCGGGCTGAATAAACATTAGATGTGCTTAAGAATGCGTAATTACGAAAAAAAAATAAGCATGGTTTCAAATAGGAATCAATGAGGAAGTTATGTAGTTAATGTTTTATTCACAGCCCTGCAGACTTCACATTGTTACAATGAAATATTGAGGCAGAAGCTGGCAGAACTCAATATATGAACTATTTTAAACATCCCGAGTTTAAGAATGAATCAATGCCTGACTGATCGGGCAAGGGGGCCAGGATTCACAATCTGTTGAGATGGGCAGCATACAAACTTGATGCTGCCACTTTAATTAAATGCTTTCTGAGTGCAGTCAAGTGCAATTTGTATCCCCTGCTGGCTGAGCGTTCAACAGGGTGGCCGAGAGAGTGCAACCTGTTCTCGAGCACATGTTCAAGTTAGCCTCCTGTTTTTAAAGGCAATTTGTCCCTCTGAAATGGACACTCCACTGAATGAAAGGTGGCTGCAGTTGACCATCAGTGCGGCAAAAGGAAAGAAGCGGAATGGAGTACCAGGCAGTACTCCATTTGGAGCATGGTGATTCACAAATATGGCCTTAGTCATTGAACCCCAAACAGGAGGAGAGAGCTCATATTTTTGCAGGAATCTCATGAAATGCCCAGAGTCTGGCCCCAGGGAACTGGCAGCAGCTCCAGAAGGAATTTAATGATATCATACCAGTGGTGAATACTTCTTCAAATGGTATCTGCTACCCAAATGCCACCAGGCTCTCAGGCTGCTCAATACAGCAAACCTCTATCCGCAGTCCCCACCACTCCGGATTAATGTCTAACATTCAGATATACTGTAAACTCAGCTTCAGTTGAATGTTTGGGATTTCAAAACTTTCTGGGTTGTAGAATAACGTTGGGATGCCGAACTGCAAGTGCGTGAACCAGATATAAATATGTACCTGGGGCTTAAAACATGCCAAAACTCTTGGTAAAACACAAAAGTGTGTGTTTTTAAATTCATTCATTTGAAAATATGGGCTGATGCGTAAACACACAGGGATCCAGGGTGAAATCGTGAATAGTTAAACAATACACTGCTTTGTAAATGTTCCTTAAGGCTTATAAACCTCATTACATTCATGGTATACATTTGAAGATTTTTGCAGTTATTTCAAGTTATGTACCCTTAACATCAGTGCTTCCCAATCTATTTGTCAATGTACCATTTTAACACAAACATACACACGGTAATCAGTTGCTCGACCACTCAACGCTCCATCTGTCGTCGCCACCCATCACCACATACACAAAAGATGAGCCCAACACACACACAGTCATCAGCACACACACATACAGTAATCAGCACCCACTCACAGTAAATAACCAGCACACACACATACAGTAATCAGCACCCACTCACAGTAAATAACCAGCACCCACACACAGTAATCAGCACACGCACACAGTAAATAACCAGCACCCACACCAGTAATCAGCACACGCACACAGTAAATAACCAGTATCCACACACAGTAATCAGCACCCACACACAGTAATCAGCCCAACACACACACACACAATAATCAGCACCCACACACAGTAATCAACACCCACACACACAGTAAATAACCAGCACCAACACACAGTAATCAGCACACACACAGTAATCAGCCCAACACACACAGTAAATAACCAGCACGCACACCAGTAATCAGCACACACACACAGTAATCAGCCCAACACACACACACACAATAATCAGCACCCACACACAGTAATCAACACCCACACACACAGTAAATAACCAGCACCCACACACAGTAATCAGCACACACACAGTAATCAGCCCAACACACACAGTAAATAACCAGCACGCACACACAGTAATCAGCATCCACACACACAGTAATCAGCCCAACACACACAGTAATCAGCACACGCACACAGTAATCAGCACACGCACACAGTAATCAGCCCAACACACACAGTAATCAGCACCCACACACACAGTAATCAGCCCAACACACACAGTAATCAGCACCCACACACAGTAATCAGCCCAACACACACAGTAATCAGCACCCACACACAGTAATCAGCCCAACACACACACACACAATAATCAGCACCCACACACAGTAATCAACACCCACACACACAGTAAATAACCAGCACCCACACACAGTAATCAGCACATACACAGTAATCAGCCCAACACACACAGTAAATAACCAGCACGCACACACAGTAATCAGCATCCACACACACAGTAATCAGCACCCACACACACAGTAATCAGCACCCACACACAGTAATCAGCCCAACACACACACACACAATAATCAGCACCCACACACAGTAATCAACACCCACACACACAGTAAATAACCAGCACCCACACACAGTAATCAGCACATACACAGTAATCAGCCCAACACACACACACACAATAATCAGCACCCACACACAGTAATCAGCACCCACACACAGTAATCAGCCCAACACACACAGTAAATAACCAGCACGCACACACAGTAATCAGCACCCACACACACAGTAATCAGCACCCACACACACAGTAATCAGCACCCACACACAGTAATCAGCCCAACACACACACACACAATAATCAGCACCCACACACAGTAATCAACACCCACACACAGTAATCAGCACACACACAGCAATCAGCGCCCCACACACACACTAATTAGCACATGCCCACACACATACACATACAGACACACACAAATATGCACTCTGTAATCAGCATCCACACACACACCACTATAATCAGCACCCACAAACACACAGACACTTCAATCAGTACCCACACACACACTGTAATCAGCACCCACACACACAACGTAATCAGAGCCCATACACACTATGTAATCAGCACCCATA